>NC_084484.1:803810-1155810 GCF_030035675.1 Rhineura floridana
GACTTCATGGCTTCCATGACAGGCATGGGGCTATCTCAATACGTTAGTGGTCCAACACATGTATCGGGGCACACTCTAGACCTTGTTTTTGCTACTGAGCATGGGGAAAGTGATCTGGATGTGGGGAGTTTTACAACACTCCCTTTGTCATGGACAGACCACTGCTTGCTGAAGTTTAGACTTTCAGTAACCTCTTCCCTCTGCAAGGGTGGGGGACCTATTAAAATGGTCTGCCCCCGGAGACTGACGGATCCTGAAGGTTTTCAAAGGGCTCTGGGGGATTTTCCGGCTGATAGGACTGGCGCTCCTGCTGAAGCCTTGGTCGCTCTGTGGAATATGGAGATGACCTGGGCTGTAAACACGATCGCTCCTGCACGCCCTCTCCTGTGTAGAGCTCATACAGCTCCATGGTATACTCCGGAGCTGAGAGCGATGAAGCAAGATAGGAGGCGGCTTGAGCGGAATTGGAGACGAACTCCCAACGGATACAATTATGTGTTGGTTAGTGCTTCGACTAAGCTCTATGTAGGAGCAGTGAAGGCAGCTAAAAAACATCATTTTGCTGCCACTATTAAATCATCTCTTTGCCGCCCAGCGGAGCTCTTTCGAGTTGTCCGGGGGATTCTTCATTCAAACCCTCCGGACACGGTGGAATCATCGGAGGCCCGCTGCAATCAGTTTGCTGATCACTTCCAGAATAAGATCTCATGTATCCGCCAGGACCTAGACTCTCAAGTTATAGCAGTAGATCCTAGTGAGATGTCCGGAGCACAGTCTTGTCCTGTTTTGTTGGATGAGCTTCAGTTGGTTCAACTCGAGGACGTGGACAAGGTGCTTGGACAGGTCCGTGCAACCACTTCGGTACTGGATCCTTGCCTCTCCTGGCTGATAAAAACTAGCAGGAATGGAACAGGTAGCTGGGCCAAGGAAGTGATAAATGCCTCTTTACGAGAGGGAGTGGTCCCGGGCTGTCTGAAAGAGGCAGTGGTGAGACCACTCCTGAAAAAGCCTTCCTTGGACCCAGACAATTTTAACAGCTACAGGCCAGTGGCGAATGTTCCATTCCTGGGCAAGGTCTTGGAACGGGTGGTTGCTGGCCAGCTCCAGGCGCTATTGGATGAAACTGATTATCTAGATCCATTTCAATCGGGTTTTAGGCCCGGTTTTGGCACTGAGACAGCCTTGGTAGCCCTGTACGATGACCTATGTCGGGAAAGAGACAGAGGGAGTGTAACTGTTGATTCTCCTTGATCTCTCAGCGGCTTTTGATACCATCGACCATGGTATCCTTCTGGAGAGGCTCGCGGAGTTGGGAGTTGGAGGTACTGCTTGGCAGTGGTTCTGCTCTTACTTGGCGGGTCGTCTCCAGAAGGTAGTGCTCAGGGAACATTGCTCGATACTGTGGGTTCTCCAATATGGGGTCCCGCAGGGGTCAGTTTTGTCCCCCCTGCTTTTTAATATCTACATGAAGCCGTTGGGAGAGGTCATCAGGGGTTTTTTAGTGCGTTGTCATCAGTATGCTGATGACACGCAGCTCTACTTCTCCTTTTCATCTTCTTCAGGTGAGGCTGTCGATTTGCTGAACCGTTGCCTGGCCGCGACAATGGACTGGATGAGAGTTAACAAACTGAAGCTCAATCCAGACGAGACTGAGATGCTGTTGTTGGACGGGTTCTCTGATCGGATGGTGGATATATACCCTGTCCTGGACGGGGTTACACTCCCCCTAAAGGACTGGGTTCGTAGTCTGGGAGTCTTTTTAGACTCTTCCCTCTCACTTGAGGCTCAAGTAGCCTCGGTGGTTAGGAATGCGTTTTACCAACTTTGGTTGGTAGCCCAGCTACGTCCCTATTTGAGTAAAGAGGACCTTACATCAGTGGTACATGCTCTGGTAACCTCACGTTTGGACTACTGTAATGCGCTTTACGTAGGGCTACCTTTGAAGACAGTTCGGAAGCTACAACTAGTGCAAAATGCGGCGGCCAGATTGCTGACAAGGATCAAGCGGTCCGAGCATATAACACGTGTTCTGGCCAGCTTGCACTGGTTGCCAATATGTTTCCGGGCTAGATTCAAAGTGTTGGTATTAACCTATAAAGCCTTATACGGTGCGGGACCACGATACCTTGCGGAACGCCTCTTCCGATATGAACCGGCCCGTGCACTACGTTCTGCTACGAAGGCCCTCCTCCGGGTTCCAACTCACAGGGAGGCCCGGAGGGTGATGACAAGATCTAGGGCCTTCTCAGTGGTGGCCCCAGAACTATGGAACAGTCTCCCTGAGGAAGTACGCCTGGCGCCGACTCTGCTCTCCTTCCGGCGCCAGGTCAAAACCTTCCTATTCTCTGAAGCATTTTAAGTTACACTGATTTACTTTTTAAAATGTTTATTGTATTGGATTGATGATTGTATTTTAGTATTATTTTGTTATTCATTGTATTTTTATGCTATTTTATGTTCACCGCCCAGAGAGCTATTGCTAGTCGGGGGGTATATAAATTAAATTAAATAAATAAATAAATAAAACTCACCCAATCTCCATTTTCAATTATCCAATCTGATTTTGCACTCGTGATATATGCTGTGATAAAATGAGTAAGCTAATCCATATTTCTGGGTGTCAGAGGAACTCCACACAACTGTAATTTTTTTAGCAATAAAACCTCCAAACAGGAGGATTTTTAAAAGACGGCCCCAATTGGTTTTTTCATCAGCAAATTCTGTTTCTGCCACCATGCTGAATGTTTTGCAGTCAGCAGCTATAGATTGAATTTCAAGAGAGTTCAAAAAAGGGGCTATCTTTTCTTCAATCTCATCTTGAAGTGGGCAAGCAATATTTTCAAAAACTAGGACTGGTCTGAATTGCTGTATCTTAGGTACTATTCTTCCGCAAACAATGTTCAAAGAAGTTTGTACCATGATGAGTGTTTGTCTCTCCATCTCTTTCTGAACATGCTGCTAAAACACAGATAAACCCTCGTTATCCTATGTACTGGGGGGCAAGTCTCAACTCCAGGCCCAAGCACCCGGCACACTTCTAAACTGAAGAGAAAGATAACCATCACACCTCCTAGGATGTCTAAGGATGATGAAAGTAATGGTAAGATCAAGGGTGCATGGACTGTGTAAAGAAACATTTTCCAGTTTCAGTACAAATCTCTTGCTTGTAACACTGATATGTTTCCCCTGCTTTAGGTAACAGGATTCAGGAACTTGAGGGGCCACGTCTGTCCCTTAAGAAAACAGAAAACACACCATATAGTGGGACAAAGACATCAACCCTTTGATGACATAGGTAAATAATATATTTTAAGTTTGAAGAGGGATCATTTTGATTTCAATAAACATAGTCATCAAAACAGCTAATATCTGTTATTCCTCACAGTGTACTTCAGTGACAAGCCACCTCTAGCACTTGAAGTTACAAGTGCCCAAGGCACAGGCATGGATAAGAACTGTGTGTGTGTGTATAAACATAGCCATAACCATAGGCATAAATGACACTGTTCTTTTTTTACTTTTAGAGTCTGTACTTGTCAATGCAAATAAAAAGTGTGATGGCGCACAGATCCAAGCTGTTCCTGACCCACAGCCTAAGTGGAGAAGGTGTGACAGACCTCAGCAGTCATCACCAGGATCCCAAACATTTTGGAACCCCAAACCAGGGCTTAAGGAGCAAGATTTACACAATTGTGCTGAACAGTATAGAATGATATCACATACATACAAAGCTATTGAGAATATGGTTAAAAATGCTAAGAATATGGTTAATAATGCTAAGATCATGATGAACAAAGCTAGCCAGTTTGAATCATCCATAAAACAGATATGTAGTGGTGGGTGTATTGATTCTGCCGCTTAAAGAGATTAGAAAACGCCAGCAGCATCGTGTCTATGATAATAGTATTACTAAACATGTAGAAAGGGGTGGTGGTAAATCTAAACAAAGGTTCAGGAAAAGCAAAGCAACCCAGCACCAGCTGTACTGGAGAAGGAGGGTTCAAAAAATACTAAGGATGGCTAAAAAAAACACTCTCAGCCTCTAAAACCCAAACGTGTTCTGGTAAAAAAGGCCCTAAAAATGTTCCTGTAGGTACAGCAGCTCTAAAACATTTTCAGTCACCACAAGATCTTGAGCCAGATAGTGTGCTTACAGGCTCAAACTTGTCTACACCTTCTTAGGATGTTGAGCCAGACGTGCCTATCAGAGCTGTATCACATTCACCTTTGCTATCCGGGGATGGTGTAGAATAATGAATGTGCACCCACTGATGATGGACAACCCTAGGTATATGTACAGTGTTGCCACATATCCAAGGGAGTTTGAGGGCTTTGGGGCTTTATGTATTGTTGAGGTATTCTGGTTTATTAATCTAGAATGTATAACATCATATGCACAGGCTGTAGCAGCATTATACAATGCCATACAAATGATTCTAGAAGATGTAAATGGGAGAATTGCTCCTGAAGATTTTGTACAAATAAGGTTAGAAGGCGGGGGCCTATCAAATCCACTATTTTCAGTTAGAAGGAATGGGGATGCGTTATATGCTGAGGACGTTCTAGTGCATGTGAGCAATCTCTTGCAGAGCAATGCACAAATACGTACAGATGTCGCTCTGTGTTTGTTCATTAGAATTGTGAAGGTATCAAATGGTGGAGCCCATAGGTCAATAGGCTGTATACCCAACAGTGCAATCATCAGTAAAAAAAGGGCAGTGCTTTAAATTCCACAGGTAACAATCTGCTTTGCTGGGGGGCTCTTAGCTGCTGTGCCTGAGAAGATCCCTGCAGATGCAGAGTTGTTGACTGCAGCTGGGGAATTGCATAGGGAACTAGGATGGACTGATCAAAAGAAAGTTACCCTTAGTGATGTTTTTTTGAACACCATTTAAAGGGCAACATCCAAGTGGGCCACTTCAATAAAAAGGATTGGAGTGTGCTTCACACAATAGGACCAAAGTACCCCAAAACCTATACTATGCTTCTCTGTGATGAACATTACTATGGAGTACTCAACGTAAAATCTGGTTTTGAATCTAAACATTATTGTGAGTATTGCAACACACTGTACACTCACACACATAATTGTATGTATCGCTGCAGGCTTTGTTTGAGTACAGTGTGCGCTAGTAATGTTGGTACACTGCGGAGATGCAATTATTGTAAGATGGTTTGCAGATCTGCAGCCTGCTTAATTAGACATAGTCAGCTGGCCTCTAAGAAAGATGTAAAATGTTAGTGTATAAACTATTGTGTAAACTGCTGCTCTTTCCAGAAATCAGGACATTATGAGGAAAAATGTTTGTTGGGGCTTTATCACAAAGGACAAAAATCATCAGTGTTACATGGCACCTACTGAGAAACCTAAAGTGTCTGTAAAATGTGTGTTTTATGATTTTGAGTGTCGCCAATCAACTGGTGTTCACATTCCAAATTATTGTTTTGCACAGGTGTTTGCAGGGGAATCTGTGGAAGGATGGGAAAAAGGAGGGAAGAAACAGAAGATGAGTGAGAAAGAGAATGTTGAGAATGAATCGCTCCTGATGGCAGGCAAATCCTGGGAGTTTAAGGATGAGTCGTGCCTTGCTGAGTTTATAAAGACCTTCACTAAGGATAGTCAGTTCAGCAACTGCACATTTATAGCTCACAACTCAAAAGGTTATGATTGTTATTTTATAATTAGTCCATTGATTAAAGAAAAAATGGATGTTGATATTGTTGCTCAAGGGGGAAAACTGATAGGTGTTACAGTAAACAGTCTAGGTATCAAATTCATTGATTCCCTTAGCCATTTACCCATGGCTCTTTCTAAGTTTCCATCAGCTTTGAGTTTTGAAGGTTGTAAGGGCTATTTTCCCCATTATTTTAATACTCCAGAGAACTATTTTTATTGGTACAAAAACTCCAGCTTTCAGGGTTCAGGCTTGGGACCAATACATGAAATGCAGGAAATATTAACAGCCTGTGGACTCTCAATGTGTAGATTTTCCAAATCACCATCATGCAGCACATCTTCCTGTAGAAAACAAAGGGGCACTTTAGCAGTGACGTTGCACCAAACTGGGAAAACAACACACTATTAAAAACACTGCTCAGAAACAAAATACTTACCTGGGGACTCTCTTGCTCCATGCCTTCATTTAAATCTTCTGGCCACTCAATTTCTTCAGCCTCCATTTCCTCAAATGGTTTAAGAAGTACACCTCCGTCCACAACCTCTGCAGATCTCATAAGTTCTTCTTCCTTCAAGAAATGAGCCTTCAGATCACACCTGCAATCACACTCTGTGTCGGACCAGGGTTCACTAGAATTTGCCTGGAGTGAGGTTTCAGGGTCTGGATCTTGTCTGGTAGTAAACACCACTACAGGTAAGGTTATTGTCGAAACAGAACCTTTTTTCTGAAATGTGCAGGGTCTTCCTTTCCACAGCTAATTTTCATACCTGCTGGTGGGAACAATAAACTCCTAGGCTTTATCAGCCTTTTTGAGTGCATTTTCAAAGCTGCTGGAGGATAGGAAATACCTACTAGCCCTAACGCTGCTCTTGATGCTTTTATGTTCAGTCCTCAGAACCTGTCTGGGTATGCAAAATGCACTCCTGTGCCAAGTCTGGCCATCCCCTTTCCTGATTGGTTAGGGCTTCAGAACCTTGCCCTATACTGTGATTGCATGATGTAGCTGTAGAGGGGTCACTTGTCCATATTGAGCTAATCTGGAGAGGGGGGCAAAATGGACCCCTTTGGGGTCCATTTTCAGCACCCTATTCTGTCCTAAGCGACTTAAACCTCTTCAGATTAGTCTCCTGAAGATCATGTGCTCGTAGAGGGGTCACATGCCCCTATAGGGCCAATCCAGGACCCTGTTTTGAGTAAAAATGAACCCCTTGGTCCAGTGGGGGGCCACATGCGCATGGGGGTCACATTGCTTCTGTTTTGAGGGTGGGTCATCTGGTGTTGGGCCTTCTGGGGGCCAGGGTATCCTGTGAAGTCATCAGGGGACTGGAAATTCCGGGGTGGGATTTCCAGGGTGGGATATCTGCTGATGTCATCAGTCAAACTCAAAAGGGGCGGGCCATAGCAGTTTGACAGGAGGTGGTATTTTTATACTACTATTGAGCATTGTATTTTTAAAACACTATCAACAACTGAGGGAAGGAGGAGCAACCAGGATTAGGATGATTGTGTGCAAGAAACAGGTAAGCCTTCTATACCACAGTCACGATGAGCATCCCCTCTGCCCCATGAAGCTGCTGCCTGGCAGAGGTAGAAGATCCCATTGGCACATGCACATGCCCCTATGCATAGCCCCTATGCTTCTACTGGCACACACCCATGACCCTATGCTCTTGTGAATTTGAGAGGAACAGTGTAGTCAAGTGAAGAAATGTTTGGGACACATTGGAGAAGTTCTAGGATTAAAATAATTCTAGAACAGTTGGTGGAATCCTCAGAAGGAGAGAGTGCTCTGGTGCTGAGGTCCTGCTTGTGAGCTTCCCACAGGCTTCTGATTGGCCACTGTGTGAACAGGATGTTGGATTAGATGGGCCATTGGCCTGATCCAGCAGGGCTCTTATGTTTTTAAAGCAGCCTGCAATTCACTGGGGAAAGTTCCTAACAGATTCCTAGCTTCCAGAGTAGCTTATGTGATAGAGATCTGGATAGGGCACCTTTGGGAGGAAAAGTGAAATATAAATTTAATAAATAAATAATGTAATAATAAACAAATGTTTGGAGACTAATTCAGCCTGCATGAGAGTTTGCTTCCCATTTATCCAACTTATACATATGTACATTAAAAGTTTATTACAATACTCGCCTCAGAATACAACCGACTTTGTAAAAGGTTGCCCCTGAGACTTCCTCTCACTTAGGGAACTGGGGATACTGAAGAAGCAGTTTTAGAACCTACCTAGAGGAATTTCAGTGGTGATTCATTGGTCCTCAGTAATGATGTTCCATTGAAACATCTTTGACTCCTACTGAGGAACATTTCAATAAAGATCAAAATGTTCAACAGGAGCTCCTCCTGCATGGACTCTGTTGTTTGCACATTCAAGTTGCTATGTTATCATGCTGCTTTTGGGTTTCTGATCTTTTTCTGCAGTCAGAATAAAACTTAATATGATCGTTACCTTCCCACTAGATTCTGCTCTACCCAAAAACTAACAATAGATCAACAGAACTATTTACAGAATCTATACAAACAGTAGAGTACTCTGTCAACAGTGGTCAAAGCATGGGGCATACAAAAGCTATGCATTGCTCTCTATCCAGGGCCAGGAATGCCAATGAAGTCGAAGTTATGCTGTGAAGCCTTTGTCTTGATACCAGTATTGCTGCCACCTATCTTGATAGTGCAGGGGCAGGGGAGAGCAGGAAAGCAGTGAGGTTGGGGCTGTGTGAGCACAGCAGTGGAACCAATCTGCAACTTCAGCCAAAGTGCTGGCAGAGCCCTGACTTTGTCACTGCCCTACCTTGTCCAATCCAGGTAAGCAGCAGTAAAATTTACATTGGAAGAGCAGCTATGTGGCACCCCCCCACTATGCTGTCCACACCAGGGCCAGTTTGTACATTAGTAAATTGCTGCATTCATGCATGGTGATTTCTGTCTGAACACCTCTGGGGAGGAAGTACCATCTGTCACGTTTCATCTTTGGATATAGCTGTTGTATGCTGGGCAGAGATTTGGTGGGAAAAATATGTTCACAACTGCAAGAATCACTAGTGAAAAGCAGTGGTATTTGAGTGGGTGGTGGGCTGGACATCACTTTCTCAGCATGAATGCAGTTTTAACTCTGTTAGTGATTTTAACTAAAAAACAACAACAGTTGTTTATCTGGAGATAAAATCCAGGCAGAGCACCCCCCTCCATGCAGCCAGATTAGTTCCACAGAAAATGACAAAACTTCCATAAATAAATAAATAATCCATTAGAAAATCTCTTATTTTGAGGTAATCTTCATTTTGTGTAACACTCTTCTTACTTTGGTAACTTACTAGCTTTGTGTGGAGCTGCCCATGATAAACATTCAACAGCTTTGCCTCGTGTAGATTGTGGCATTTTAGCCAGTAACAAGAAACTATGTTTGCACTGAGTTCTGCTTTCAGACTCAGTCAGTGGAGGCTGGTCCACTGGGCTACCAGGGCTCAGCCCTATCAAGTAAAAGAGTCCATTGGCAACTATCTAGATGACAATGCTGTGATTAGAAGGAGCCAGCATGGGTTGGTCAAGAAAAAATCCTGTCAAACTAATCTCATCTCTTTTTTTGATCGGGTCACTAGCCTAGTAGATGGTGGAAATGCTGTAGATGTCATCTATCTAGATTTCAGCAAAGTGTTTGACAAAGTCCCCCATGACCTTTTGATTAGCAAACTAGTCAAATGCGGACTACATGGAAATACTGTCAGGTGGATTCACAACTGGTTGGAAAACCGTACTCAAAGAGTGGTCGTCGGTGGTTCTGCTACGGACTGGAAGGAGGTCTCAAGTGGAGTACCACAGGGTTCTGTCCTGGGGCCGATACTCTTCAACATTTTTATCAATGACTTAGATGACAGGGTGGAGGGAAGCCTTATGAAGTTTGCAGATGATACGAAACTGGGAGGGATAGCTAACACAATGGAAGACAGGAATAAAATCCAAAGGGACCTGGATAGACTAGGAAATTGGGCTGAAATTAATACATTCAATAAAGACAAATGCAGGATTCTGCATTTAGGCCACAAAAACAAAATGCATGGGTACAGGATGGGAAATACCCGGCTTAGCAGTAGTGCGTGTGAGAAGGACCTTGGAATTGTAGTGGATCGCAAGTTGAACATGACCCAGCAGTGTGATGCTGCGGCAAAAAAGGCAAACACGGTTTTGGGCTACATAAACAGAGCTATAGTTTCCAGGTTGAGGGAAGTAATAGTCCCACTATATTCTGCATTAGTCAGGCCTCATCTGGAATACTGCGTTCAGTTCTGGGCGCCTCATTTTAAGAAACATATAGACAAGTTAGAGCGGGTTCAGAAGAGGGTGACGAGGATGATAGCCGGTATGGAGAACAAGTCTTATGAGGAAAGGTTGAAGGAACTTGGCATGTTCAGTCTGGTGAAGAGAAGGCTGAGGGGTGACATGATTGCACTCTTTAAGTACCTGAAGGGCTGTCACATAGAGAAGGGTACAGATTTGTTCTCTGCTGCCCCAGAGAGTAGGACTAGGTCTAATGGTTTTAAGTTGCAGGAATGTAGATTCAGATTGGACATTAGAAGGAATTTCTTGACAGTAAGGGCAGTTCGGCAATGGAACCGACTGCCTAGGGAGGTGGTGGGATCCCCTTCGCTGGATGTCTTCAAGCAGAGGCTGGACAGCTGTCTGCAGGAGATGCTCTAGCTGTGGATTTCCTGCTGTGAGCAGGGGGTTGGACTCAATGGCCTACAAGGCCCCTTCCAACTATGATTCTATAACATGTAGTGGATGTGTGGGGGTGAATCAATTTCTCTTTCTAGGATTTATTGCTGAAACTGGGAAGGATATCAAGATGACAACAATGGGGGGTGTCTGGAATACATCAAACATAAACAAATTCTAATGTAAGTCTGAGTACCCTAAAAGCAGTCCCATGATCAGTGCCCTTGATAGGCTCCAAGCTGGTATGAGAAAGAGGAGGTGCAGTCCTGAGAACACGGATGTGCCAAGAGCCTGACATCACTACAAGTGCCAGCTGACTGATTGATGGATAAGATACTGGGGCTCAGTCCTTGCTACAGTACTGGTTGGCCACCAGCTGCTTGCGTGAGTGTGTGAGTGTGAAGCATCAGGACTACTGGGCATATCTAATTTTGCATTTTACCATTCCTGCAATTGATGACTCACAAGGGCACCTCTGGCTGTGTCAATTGGACATCTTTCCACAAATCTTTTAAAACCTTTTATACTGGTGTGTTGTCAACACTCCTTCTGCTTGTTCCTGCTATCTCCTGGCTTGATCACCCAAGAGTGGCTGGGGATTCATTGGTAAGACCTAATTCCCCAACACTACGTGCCAATGGATGCCTCCTGTGCCTGTGATGCAGCCACTTGCTGCTGCCAACCGCTCACTGTGCCCCCTCCCTGCCGATGCAGCTTCCACATACATGCACACACACTGACACACCAGTGACAGCACCAGGACGTAGGGAATTAGCAAGCAAAGACAGGCTAATCAGTTTGATTTATATTTCATGTGGTAAAAATCAGGTGTTGGGAAAAACACTGGAAGTTTGCAGGTTTTGGGATCGACACACAATTATAGTGAATCTGCAAATTATCAGGGAGTTTAATGCCATTTTCTGATTTCATCAAGATCCTAGCCCAACCCTAATCTAGAACATGAAAGTATTATAGGACGTTGGGCCCAACGTCCTGTAGGACCCTGCAGAGTTGCATAGCTGAACGGAGAGTTTTGAGCGAGCTGTGTGTGTTTGAATCTTTGCTAAGATTCTACCTACCCTGCAAATTAGTCAGACAGAGACTTTAATCTTTAAAATAAGAAACAACTACTTTATTCTGGAAGTACATACTTGATAGGAAAGAGATCTAGATGTAGCTAACTAGCTAAGTTGGAGCAGCCGGCACTGGTCCCAGTGCTAGCCCTCATGCTGGTTGAGAGGAGAGACAAAGGAAAGATGTCTGCTCCCCTCTCGAGAAAGAAGAAAGACTGGTGGAAGGCGGGAAGGAACAGAGATCAACATTCTTTGCATATCAGTCTAGCTGGAAGGAAGAGACAGCAGGAGATCAAAGGACAGGTATAGCCTAGCAACCAAGAGGTCTCCTCTCTAGCCCCATGCAGTCTCAACCCACAAGTTGGAGTTGAACCCCATATATTCCAACAAGAATTAGGCCAGCCTAAGATTGGCTGAATCCTTGGACTGCATTAATTTGAAGGGAGTGGGCAGGAAAAATGGCTCTTTATTATGCAAAGATGCTTCACTCTGGTAAAAATTTGATGCGTATGATGCAAACACTAATTCTCCTTTTGCATTTTATTCCCCTTCCTATATTTGCACAACAGCTATGTGAAGTAGGATAGGCTGAGAGTTGGTAACTTGCTCAAAGGCCAGTATTGTTCTGCCCAGAGCCAAAGGATTCAGACTGAGGCGAGGTGATGTCTTTTTCTAGTTTTATTAAGGTTATGGTTACATACAAAGTGGTGCACTTCATACCTGACTACTCTGATTGACTGCTTTTCCTAACTATGCAGTCTCTGCAGCATTTGGGGAAAGCTGACTCAGCACTTGTGCCTCGGACAACACTGGCTTAGGTAGGGAAGGCTTTTGCTCATAAACCGTGGCTCTGCCTGAGTTCCAGCTTGTGAAAGTCTTCTCACTCCTCCTCACACGGGGTGAGTGGGGGTGAGTCTCAAACGGCACATCAGTAAGGTGGCTTTGCTAGGTGACAGTGCGGGCTCTGGAAGCTGTATGCTGATTAGCTGGGAAGTGCTCGAAGTGTCCCGTGGGGATTCCTGAGCAGGCATGGAGGGTGCGACCGGGGAGTCTTGCCCCATCTGCTCAGACATCAGATTTGCAGAAGGGGCAGGAACTGCATTCACGGACGTGCTGGGCGTGGGAGTCTGGGGCCTGTCAGAACCCTCCCCAATACTTTCCCTTCCCTCAACTTTCCAAGGGTCTCATCCTCATCTGACTCCTCTCCCCGATCTAGCTCTCCCTCAGTCTGGGGCACAACATCATTCCCCCTCCCTGCTCAAATTCCCCCCACCCTTGGCTTGGGCTTATCCTGGTAGGCTTCATGGAACTCTCTGACCAGATCTGGCGCATGGACGTCTGTAGCTGCTTCCCAAGTACGCTCTGCCTGGTCATACCTCTTCCAATGAATCAAGTACTATAGACACTCTCAGCAATTTTGTGAGTCCAAAATCTGCTCCACCTCATACTCCTCTTGCCCATCCACATCCATAGAGGCAGCGGCGGCACCTCCTGCACCCTATGGGGATCTGGGGGATGCTCCAGCGTAAGCAAAAAGTGATGGAACACCAGGTGAATCTTGAGGAAGGAGGGCAATCGCAAATGGTAGGCTACTGCATCGATATGAGCTTTGGCTTCCAATTTATGACATCATGCCATACCTTGTCTCCCACATGAATTTCTGCCCCTGCCTGTCGATGTTCATCAGCTACTCTCTTTGGTAAAGTAGTTGGTCTTCACTCTCTCCAACTGTACTTTTAGCAACTGCTGCATAGTCCAAAGTTCCTGTACAAACTCCTTGGCCGCCGAGACAGTTGGACTGACGTTGGGATGGTGAAGGCTCGAGGGTGATACCTCAGGTTAGCGAAAAAGGGTGTCTGCTGGGTGGTAGTGTGCACTGCATTATTGTAAACGAATTCTGCTAGTGGCAGGAAGGACACCCAGTTACTAGTCTTGCTAGTAATTGACAGAACAGCAGAGGTACTGCTCTAGGGTGGCATTAACCACCTCAGTCTGTCCATCCATTTGTGGATGATGAGACGAAGACAGCCTGAACTCACTCTGCAGGAGTTGCCACATAGTATGCCAAAACCAAGCCGTGAATTGCAGGTCCCAGTCCAAAACCAGACTGTCTGGAAGTCCATGTAGGCGATAAATGTTCTGAACATATAGTTGAGCTGTCTCCTGTGTGTTTGGAAGCCCTGAGCATGGAATGAAATCAGCCATTTTGGTGAAAGCATCCACGACAACCAAGACTGTCATTTTCCCCTGAGAGGAGGGGAGGCCAGTAATAAAGTCCAAGGAAACCATTTGCCAGGGTGTAGGGGGCAGCTCCAAAAGACCTATTGGTCATCATGGTGTGTTTGGCTCTTGTACAGGTGGGGCAGGACTGGACGTAATGCTCCACATCATGTTTTATCCTTGGCCACCAGAATTCCTTTGTGATTGCCTGCAGGGTTTTAAAAACTCCGAAATGTCCAGCTGTAGGAGAGCCATGGCACTGTCACAGAACCTTGGCTCTCAGTTCTCCTGGGGGCACATACATAGCTGAGTAATGATACAGCACCCCACCTTCAGTATGAAGTCCACTGCCCTTCTGGGAGGCTGCCACTCCAACTCCAGCCACCTTTCCTTAACAAAAGGAACTTGCTCCTGTGCCATTCGTAACTCCCTCAAACCATGAGTCCTGGCATGCTGCCGCCACCATCTTTTCGAGGGGTATAATGAGTCGTAGCGGTCTCTGGGTCTGATTCTCCAGATACTCCAGCTTGTGGGACAGTGCGCCTGCCCGCCTATTCTGCACCTGTGGAATGTAATGAATCTTGAAGTGAAAACAAGCAAAGAATTGAGCCCAACACACTTATCTCTGGTACAATTTGCAAGCGGGGTGGAGACTCTCCAAATTCCGATGATCTGTACAAACTTCTATCTCATGCTAAGCCCCTTTCAAGTGATGTTGCCAAGTGTCAAAGGCACCGTGGATGGCCAGTAGGTCCTCTCCCCAAATGGTATAATTTTGTTTGGAACTTGATAGCTTACGCAAAAAGTATGCACATAGCCTCAGACTCTCTCCTTTCTTGGCTAGTTGCAAAAGCACAGTTCTGATGGCCATGTCCAAAGCATCCGACTCCATCACAAAAGGATCCACATGCTGAAGTATGGGCTCAAAGGCGAACAGGATGTTTAACTCCTCAAAGGCTCTTTGCGGGGCTTCTGTCCAACGGAAAGGACCTAAGCCCTTCAGGCAGTCCATGAGTGACGCGGTTTTGTCAGATTCAGCCACAATGAACCTATGATGGAGGGAGAAATGCTGTATCCCAGAGAGTCTAACTTGGTCATGTCAAAGCCACATTTTTCCAGCTTGGCATAAAGGTGATGTTCTCTGAGACACTGCAACACCACCCGCACATGCTCCTCATGTTGAGCTGGGGAGTCTGAGTAAATGAGGATATCATCCAAATGCACAATCATGAACAGATCTAGATAGTCTCTAAAGATGTCATTCATAAAACTCTGGAAGACCCCAGGCCTATTCAAAAGCCCAAACGGCATGACCAAGTACTCGAACAGTCCATATCTGGTCTTGAAAGCAGTCTTCTATTCATCCCCCTCCTTGATTCGCACAAGGTTGTATGCCCCCCTCAAATCCAACTTGGTATAAATTTTAGCTGAAATCAGTCATTCCAGCATCTCAATGATGAGCGGCAAGGGGTAGCCGCTGGGAATGGTGATCTTATTTAACTCGTTAATCGTTACACAGCTGTAACTCCCTATTCTTCTTCTTGACAAACAGCAAAGGTGCCCCAGCAGGTGACTGAGATGGTTGGATAAATCCCCTTTTTAAACTGGTGTCTAGAATTTCCCTTAGCGCCGCCAACTCCGGCTCTGACAAGGAGCAAATCTGTCCAGAAGGGATGCACACCCCCAGCAGCAAATCAATGGCGCAGTTATAGGGACGGCGGGGGTGGTGGTGGTGGTCAGCTTCCTTCTTGTCAAAGATGTCCCAATACTCCTCATATTTCTTAGGCAGAATGACTCTCTTCTGCAGTGTAGTGCCAGCCAAGACTGCGGGTGGAGTCTACTTCTGTGGCTGGCAGTGTTGATGGCAATAGTCAGAAGTATACACTACCACCTCTTCATCCCAGAAAATAGTGGGGTTGTGCTGAACCAACCAGGGCATCCCCATCACCACTGGGAAGCCAGGCTGGGTGGCTACGTAGAATGGCAGGCTTTCCACGTGTCCTGGAATTTCCACGCTTAGCGACTCCGTAGCCTTAGTAACAGTTCCTGACCTTTAAGGACCACCTGGTTCAAGAGATATACACCAAAACGTCAGCCTCCCCTGGCAACTTCTGTTAGAAGCTGGATGCTCTAATCCCCGTCCTTTCTGGGTTTTAACCAATAAGTGAAATCAGGGTTGTGATTGACAAGATATTTGCTGAGGTACAGGCAAGAGCTAGAACCTATTGCAAATCTTGAAAACAAGTTTCCTTTTCCTGTTTGTCTGCACATCAGAAGTTGAGTTAGTGTATAATAAATTATGCTTTTCTAATTATAAGGAGTCGAAAAAAGTTTAAATTTTACTGGGCTGTTGAACAGGCCAGTTCATTTGTCTATTTGTCTAATTCATAGCCTGTTTTGAAAATGTTACCAATATGAAATTTTAATCCATTACCCAGATTCTGGGATTAAAGCTGCAATGCTAATCCCACATACCTGGGAGTAAACCCCATTGAATTCAGTAGGGCTTACTTTTGAGTATACATGATTAGGATTGGGCTGCAAATTATTGTGTTGTAAATCTTTCTCTCCCCCTCCAATTCTTTTCTTTTTAAAGCAACTTTTTTTTAAAAAAAGCAACTAGAATTAGAATTTGAATACCTGCCCTTCACCCAAAGGTCAATGCTTTTATTTGTAAGGAAACTAATACTGATTTAAAAAAAAAAAGTTCTGCAATGACCAACTGGTTTTTACAATAAACTATTATATAGGGTGTATGTATGTTTACACCTCCAGTGTGTGTGTATATGGAATCTTTCCAAAAACCTTGTGAGGTAAGGGTGGAAACCAAGGCAGCTCACAATAAGAAATAAAGCCCTTTAAAATCCAGTAACCATAAAACAACAACAACAACAACAACAACAATAATAATAATAATAATAATAATAAACTTTAATTTATAAGCCGCCTATCTGGCCGATGGCCACTCTAGGCGGTGAACAATAAAACACGATAAAATACACTAATAAAACAAGTATAAAACAGTTCCAAAACAGCTTAAAGTGGCATGATTTTGAATTTTGGGTTGAATGAGTGAAGTTCCTTATCATTTGAGGTTGCAGTTCTGTGGTTGCTTCCCTGTTTGAGTAAGCCCATAGAATACATTGGGACTTGCTTCTGAGTAAACATGCATAGAATGGCACTATAAATATCTTTACAGGTTGTGTAGATAATAAACATCTTTGACACGAATGCTTATATAAATATTTCTTCTTACTATATCACAATATGTATCTTGATTTCATGGTTGTACATTGTTATTTTCTCTACATTTTAAGTGTGCCCTTCTTGCTTGGGGTAGTCATGGTCCCCCTCCATTATTTTCACCCTGAGGGGCAGATTAGGCTGAGAGATGGTGAGTAGTCCATGGTCATCCAGTAAAATTTGTAGCTCATTTCCATTTTAAAATTTAATTAAAATGATCTTCAAAAAGGGCAAGAAGGAGGAACCAGGGAACTACAGACCAGTCAGCCTAACATCAATCCCTAACATCAACTCTGGAGCAGATTATAAAGCAGTTAGTCTGTAAGCACCTTGAAAACAATGCAGTGATTACTAGGAGCCAACATGGATTTATGAAGAACAAATCCTGCCAAACTAATCTTATCTTGTTTTTTGATTGGGTAACCTCCCTTGTAGACTGTGGGAATGCTGTGGACATAATATATCTCGACTTCAGCAAAGCTTTTGACAAAGTGCCCCATGATATTCTGATTAGCAAGGTAACTAAATGTCAGCTGGATGGATCAACTCTCAGGTGCATCCACAGTTGGCTCCAGAATCGTACTCAAAGAGTGCTTCTCAATGGTTCCTTCTCAAACTGGGTGGAAGTAATGAGTTGGGGTACCACAGGGCTCGATCCTGGGCCCAGCGCTCTTCAACATTTTTATTAATGACTTGGATGCGGAGGTACAGGGCATGCTTATCAAATTTGCAGATGATACAAAATTGGGGAGCACAGCTAATACCATGGAAGACAGAAACAAAATTCAAAGGGACTTTGATAGGCTGTTGCATTGGGCTGAATACAACAGAATGAAATTCAACAGGGATAAATGCAAAGTTCTACACTTAGGAAAAAGAAACAAAATGCACAGTTATAAGATGGGGGATACCTGGCTCAGCAATACGACATGTGAGAAGGATCTTGGAATTGTCGTTGATCACAAGCTGAATATGAGCCAACAGTGTGATGTGGCTGCAAAAAAGGCAAATGCTATATTAGACTGCATTAACAGAAATATAGTGTCCAAATCGCATGAAGTACTAGTTCCCCTCTATTCAGCACTGGTTAGGCCTCATCTTGAATACTGCATCCAGTTCTGGTCTCCACACTTCAAGGAGGATGCAGACAAATTGGAACAGGTTCAGAGGAGGGCAACAAGGATGATCAGGGGACTGGAAACAAAGCCCTATGAGGAGAGACTGAAAGAACTGGGCATGTTTAACTTGGAGAAGAGAAGACTGAGGGGAGATAGGATAGCACTCTTCAAGTACATAAAAGGTTGTCATAGAGGAGGGCCGGGATCTCTTCTTGATCGTCCCAGAGTACAGGACACAGAATAATGGACTCAAGTTGCAGGAGCCAGATTTCCACTGGACATCAGGAAAAACTTCCTAACTGTTAGAGCCATACGACAATGGAACCAATTACCTAGAGAAGTAGTGGGTTCTCTGACACTGGAGACATTCAAGAGGCAGCTGGCAGCCATTTGTCAGGAATGCTTTGATTTGTATTCCTGCATTGAGCAGGGGGTTGGACTTGATGACGTCATAGGCCCCTTCCAATTCTACTATTCTATGATTTATACACAGGCAAAATTTATGAAGTAATGCAGACCTGCATAACACATTTAAAGCACATCCAACTCACATTTAAAGCACATGACTTCCCCCAAAGGATCCTGGGAAGTGTGGTTTCCCACTCACAGTTATGTCCCACCACCCTTAACAAACTACAGTTCCCATGATTCTGTGATTCATGTGCTTCAAATGTATGTTGATTGAGCTTTAAATGCATGGCGTGGATCTGCCTTAGTATGCTGTGCATTCATTAATGAATTGAAAAGAACAATTTTAAAAGATACTTTTCAAAACAGGGCTGAAGCTCAGTGGTAGGGCACATGCTTTGCATGCAAAGGTCCAAAATTCAATCTCTGAAAGAGACTATTGCTTGAAATCCTGGACAGCCAATGCTAGTCCATGTTATCAGTACTGTGCTAGATGGCATCAAATGACCTGAGTCGTTATAAGGCAGATTCCTTTGTTCCTAAAAGAGGAAAGAAAACCAAGGGCCACAGTGACTCTGAAAATTATTTTCTTTACTTACAACGTTTATATACCACTGTATTGTAAAAAAACCTCAAAGCAGTTTACAGAAGGAATTAAAACAATAAAATTATTGGCAAAACCATTTTAAAAACATGTGTTTAAAAACATTCAAAATAAAACTAACAATGATTTATAAACAGATAAAAAGCATAATATCTTTTACATGCTTGGGTAGGCTTGCCTAAACAAAAAATGTTTTTAGCAGGTGTCAAAAAGAGTACAATGAAGGTGCCTGCCTAATGTCAATAGGCAGGAAGTTCCAAAGTGTAGATGCTGCCACACTAAAGAATCCATTTCTTATAAGAGCAGAACAAGTACTATGTGGTACCCAAAACATGGAAAGAACACCTTGAACTTGACCTGGTAGCAAATCAGCAACCAGTGTGGATTTCACAGCAGAGGTATTATGTGCTGACAGGGTCTTGCTCATGTCAGTAATCGTGCTGCAGCATTCTGCACTAACTGAAGCCCCCAGGTCAGGTTGTGCTGCATGGGGATTTCTGTGACCTTGGATAACTGGCTGTCAGATTTTTTTAGTTTTGGTTTTTGGTTAGAAACTCTGACTGGTTGCAGAATGCTGAGTTTTCTGCCTCACTTGTTAGGTATCTTGTTGGGGTTGGAATGGTATTGCATTTAGGAAATCACCACTATCTTTTGTTTTTCTTTTCTAATTGCATTTCATTTACATCTGACCTCACTCCCTTACATCCATAAAATCAATAACAGTGGTTCCATGTGCTCAGCTCAACCCCCTTAAACCCGCTAATGATGCACCTTATTGTTTGCAGAATGGTTTGTTTCTTGCTCAATAGTGGTAAAAGAGAATTCACATACTGGGAAGTGTGACTTCAATTGCTGTTGTTCCCAATCAACTACCTGTGAAGGTGGACCAAACCATGTGTGTTTTCTCTCTCAGTTATTATACATTGAAATTGGGTTGGCTGTCAAAGAGAGTTTATAGCAGCCCACAGGATAGGCAGGAAAGGGTACAGAATCTTCTTAACTATTACTCATTTTCCAAATCTCTCTCTGCAGTGAAGGGTCAAGTCTGTAAAGAGGTTTGGAGCAGCCATGTTAAAAGGCAGGCAGATCATTCCAGGCAGGAGGTTGCCAACCTTGCTTTGATATGGATATCTTTGCTGAAGATCCCTAGTCAAGCCTTACCAACAGTACAAGTCCAAACCATATTTACTCAGAAGTAAGAGTTCTATGGGGCTTAGGCCCTTCGTAAGTGTGTTTGGAATTGCAGCCTTCAGGGGCATCCATCTTTACTCCTGAATGCTCCCATCTAACATCTCCACAAACTAGGCTCCCTTCTTCCTACAATAGCCTTCTGGTGATTGTCCTGGCCTGAGGACACTTAAACCTTTTTTGCCAGAAGCAAGTAGGCTAGATTAAATGTACCCTACCCAGGCTCCCTAAACAGGTGAGAAGAACTGTATGTTATTTTCCAATCTGAGAATTTTTTTGTTTGAGTGGTATGCTCCAAGCAATTCTGGTTGATGCTTAACATATGCTTAATGACATCACTAGCCCCCATGACATCATTAAGGCCCCATCCCATGGCATCACTAGGGCCCACCCCTGAAATCTCAGGGTTTGGAACACTTCTGACCTAGCAACCTGTCAGGCCCAGGATGGGACTCAGGAACCAGACTGGTGGTTGAAAGCAATTCAGTTTTTATTAAGGTAATATCCAAACAGAGACTGCGTCTTCTCATGAAGCAACACAGAGTTACAGATCCTGCAACGTAGAAAGAGAGTTGACAGAGCAAGGGACTGCTATCCCGCCTGTCTCTTAAGAAGGGGCAAACGGGCGCAAAGTCTTTCACTCCACCTTAACGTGCCCTCAGTCACCACCCTTCTTCCCCCCCTCCTTTCTTGTCTTTTCAACTCTTCGAGTACGCGGCGATGGGGGAAGCACGGGCCCCTCCCCTTCTGAAGTCTCCGACTCCGGTATGGGGGAAAGAGGGGGGTCAGGTTTTAAACTGTCTTGCAGTTTCTCTTTGCTTGTCCCTTGCTTAGGAGGCCCTCCCTCTTCCCCCACCTGTTCTGAACTTCGGAGAAGAGGAGGCGTGAGAACTTCAAGGGAAGGCTCTGAGACTGTGAAGCTTTCAAGGTCTCTGTTGCTAGGCAACTCTATCTCTAGAATTTCCTCTTCTTCTCCTTTACTCCACTCCGGCGAAATGGCGCCCTCCCTTTCCTCCTCTTCTTCTGAATCCTCAGGACCCCAAACCTGCACCCTGACACAACCCTAGACTTCCTGGCCATAGCAATCCTTTTGGATTGAGATAGGTTGAGTGGTGATTAGAGCTGACTGGCCAGAGAATGGGAGACTGGGAGAAAGCAAAGCATCCAGAACTCTGTCTCTACTTTGAAATGGATTATGGAAGACTGTGTGGGACAGGAAAGAGTGTGGGCTTGAGATTTTGGGGAAACTTTTTTTTAAATTGCTGGACATTTCACTTGGTAGGGCTGAGCCCTGGTAGCCCTAATAGACCAGCCTCCACTGACCAGGATGAAATATACACCCAAGCAAACGGCAGAGGGTTCGTTATGAAATGCTAATGCATCCTGCCTGGCCCAGAGCTTCCTGTGGGCACAGGGAAAAAATAAGTAGCTGGGGAGTGCCCATCCCAAAATGTGCCTTAGGCCAGGACAAATCATGCAACCAAGCAAATGGGAGAGTGTCTTCTAGGAGATGCCAATGCATCCCACCTGGCCCAGAGCTTCCTGAGGGTACATGCCATACTCAAGGACATCCATGCAAAACAAAATATGTCCCCAGAAGATGCCAATAAATACTGCCCGGCCCAAAGGTTCCTGTGGGCTCATGGAACACTCAGATATCTATGCCAACCAACAATAGCCAAAATATGCAGAATAAGATAAGCGACTTGGGGTGCTCACCCCAAAATGTGCTTTGGACTAGGGCAAATAATAAATCCAAGCCAGTGAGATGCCAGTATGTACTCGCCCATCCCAAAATGTTATTTGTGCTGTGGGGCATCCTTCATGTTGACTGGCCTCCCTGCCTTTCTTCAGCGGCCCCCCAGCAGACCCACACTGAGAACAGCAATGACAGCCAGCCACTTGGCAAGGACCCAACACATCTTGCCAAGCAGAGTCACCCAGGTCAGTGCCAGCCAGGAAACATGATGAGCAACAGCCCCTGCCCCCATGGAGGCTATCCTACAAGCCCAGCCCATGCAGCTTGCAGTGGTAGCTACACATCTGCTCGTACGTGAGGGACCCATAGACTGGAGCCATGCCTGCTAGAAGTGCCAGTCCAGGCCTGTGGTTGTACCTCTGGAGTTCTCATGGAGCCTGGACGGTGGGTTGTATCCTGCCTGGGTGTGCCCACAGGCTCCTCCTCAGTCCCATAGGTGGGTGGTGTGGGCATGGCTTGGAGCCCAAAGGGCACTTCCCTGGTTCCGTGTGAGCATCGTGTGATGCAATCCCTCCTGTCTCCCCCATTCCACTTCTCCCCTCGCAGGCTCCCTCATGCTACATGGCCATCCCACACTTATGCAGATGAAGTAGGATATGCTAGCAGATCAGTTGTGTGGGACTCTGAGGGTGCCACAGCTGGCAGCTCTCCTCCCTCTTCCTGCATAAATGCCCCCTGCTGAAGTTTGTGCCCCCACCATTGTGGCTGCCTCCCCTTCCGTACTGCTTCCAGAAGCCTTCCCGCAGCTCTGCGCTGTCCTTGATACTACAGGAATCTTCGCTTGTGACTTCCCAAGGAGTGGGATGTCCCAGTGAAGTTGGAAGAGGAGGCTGTCAACCTGCTGCTGGTCCCCATTGACCCCCCTTCTCCCCTGCTGCTCCTGTTGTCTCCCCACCTTGCCCACTCCACCTGTCCTCCTTTCCTTCCCAGCCCGGTCTCAGCTGTTGGAGCCCCTGGAGGTGGTGCCCCCTCCATGACAGTGACAATGGGCACGGCAGCAGTGAGCTCAGCAGCAGTGGTGATAGTGGTGGCAACACAAGTGACAGAGCCTATGGCAGAGCAAAGGGGCCTGCTAGCCACCCCTCCTCTCCCCACGTTCTGGCAGACCCAGTACATGAGGGTGGCCTGATGGTGGTGACAATGCACATGGGGATCACAACTGGGTTGCAGACAGAGGGGGTTAGGGCAATTTGCATGAGAAGGGAGTCTATCGGCCTGAGTGCCTGGGCCCCCTCCCTTGCACTGCTGTGAGCTTTGGTTGAGGATTGGTGCTGTGAAGCTGGGCATGCCACTGCTGCCTTGACCAAGGTGCTGCACACCCTCCGTGATGGTATTGAGGAGGTGGCAGCGCTACTGCAGGTGATGGTGACATCCATGCAAGATGTTCAAGGCACAGTGGATGGGGGTGCCGCCACCACCCATGACAAGTTGGAGGCCCTCCACCAAAGTGTCCTCCAGAACATGTCTTTGGCAGCTCTGGGAATTCAGGAGGTGCCCCCTTTGTCTGTGATCTGATCCAGGGGTGGGGGCTTGAGGGACTGATCTGATCCAGGGGTGGGGGCTTGAGGGACTGACTGCAGTGCCCAGACCAGATGGAGTTAATGGCAGCAGGCACTCCCACTGCCGCCATGGAGGAGGTGAAGGAGGAGTTGCCACTTGTCCATGGCCAGGATCATGCCTGCCACATCCACCGCTGAGTGCCTGTTCCGGGGTTTTAGGAGTGGGATGCATGTGTGTTTCCTGCCCACTCACTGTCTGTGCTGTGTCTTTTACCATGTGTATCTTGTAGGGTGCTTTCAATAAACTCTCCTTTGGCATCTCCCAGTGTGTGTTGTGCATTCTTGGGGTTGTGAGGGTAGTAGCGGCCTATGTAATTGTTTGGGATGCTTGCTGGGTATGTGATGTGGGTGAGATGTAGAGCATGGGGTGTCCTGGTGAGCTCCATGTGCATTAGTTTACCTGGTCATGCTGTTAGTGTGTGTGGCTATTTGATTGGCACAGCATGTTATGGGTGTGTCTGGGGCATGTGACATGTGTCACATGCTGATTGGCTGCCATGGTGGGCATTGCTAGGGACATCATGTGCATCTTTTTCCTTGTTTATTTACATTCCTATGCTGGCGACTGTGAGTCACTTCCCATGTGCTATTTCCGAGTGGTCTTGCAGTTTGTAGTCACCTGATAAGGGTGCCCGGGAACCCTCGCTTGTGTGTCAACAACTGGCTGCAGTTTCCTGGTAATGCCAGTTGATCTGCCTCTCTTTGTGTTGCTGGCTTTTTGTTCCATTGGGTTGGAGCTTGGTCAGTGTTTACCTCTCCAAAGGGCTCTTGAATGGGCTTTGGACTTCGCATACTTTACACCCAGTGTAAATTCCATTGGCTTCCTTGATTTAGGATTGTTCTGCCTATGTGTTTAGCATCAGGGCAGCAGAAGCAAACCCCATTTTATTCCTGTAGTGTAATGCTCAGAGTATTTCTTTTTTTAAAAAATTGGGTTTGGCAAACTTTTACGTTTGCTTTTTTTTAAAAAAAATAATGTAGACGTTTAAGCAAGGAATGGTGGTGCATGACAGGGTACACATGGCCAGGAGTACACATGGCCATCTAAAGAGCCTTCCTCCAAGAGAATTAAGTCTAAATTTACTGAGCTACACCACTGGATCAACCACCTGTTTGGGGCACATAACCCTTTTTGCACTTTTATTATCCTGCACTTTTAGGCTAAGAAGTCACGGTCCAGCACAATCTGAATTTAGGCTTGCTATTCAGTTGTGCACACCACACAGCACTCAAATCTATCCTCTACGCCTACCCCTACCTGGCCTCTGGCAGGAAACGTAAAGTATCTCCACTCATAAAAGTACACACTTTTGTTTGAAATCCTCTTATCCCTGCCAGATTCCTGACCTTGCTAACCTCTGTGTTAGGTAACCCTTCCTCTCAACAAAGAGAACCTTTTACATTCTTGTTCCCAAAGACCACATTGTTCAATCTGTCTGGTCTCCATGGGATCTTCTGGGGCAGGTTGCACCAACCCTAACTAGCTTCTCCTTCCTGCTTCTTCTACTTTCTTTGCCTCCTCTTGCTATTATCTTTTCACCTAGTGAGGAACCTAAGAGGAACATGTAACCATCTGCTCCCCCTTTAAGCCAGTTTTCTGCTTTTCACGAGTATGGGAGAGTTCCAGGAGAATCCAGGTTACTTGCTTGGGAACCGCATTGTGTAGGGCTTAGCCTTAAAGAAACCAACAAAGGCAAAGTTGGTCCCATCATAACCTATGTCTGCATAGGAAAACAAACTGGACTGCAGCCTGGTTTTGCAATGGAGGATGGATTAGCCAGTAAAAATTACTAGCCATCCCAAGAACCTTGGCATACAATCACTGTGAATCCCAACAAGTTCTCTATACTTTGGAATAGGTAATTATTGGCAATTCACCCTTTCTGTTTTTCTCTGTCATTTCCTTGATTCCGCTGTCCTTTCTACCCTGGTGTAGCCCAATCCCTACCAGTTACATTTCAAGAGCTTCGGCTATGGGGCGGTATAAAAATCTAATTAATAAATAATAATAAAGTGTCCCATTATACTTCGACCTCCATTGCAGCCTGCTGGATCCCTCAAGCTTCTTTCTGATACAGCAACAGTAACATTCTCTATTCCTCTCTCATCCAGAAATAAGCATGTGGAAGGTATTGGTGCGGGTAGAGTGATGTCTATGAATTCTTTACATTCATACCATTTAACCACTTTTTTTAAAAAAATAAGCACAACCTCTGCTTTCACCCAAATTGGAAGTGTGTGATCTGTTGCTACTTTCCCCTTATAATTAAAGTGCAAGGCAAGATCCCTGTGGTGTGCCATAATTCTAGGCCCAAGATCTTGAAAAATCACACCTCTTTGGTGATAGATATTTATATGTGTGCTCATGTATAATGTGTGATTGGGGACATGCAAAAGCTTGGTAAGAACTTTAACCCCTAAGCAGCAGCACAAATCCTGCTGTTTCTCACAGGCTGTTGCAATAGTAGCTTGTCTGGCAGTCAATGGCTGAGAAAGAAGAGACACTGGCTGATAGTTCCAGCCAGGAAGTTAAACAAACCTAAGCAGACGGTGGATGATGCCCTGGCTGGATCTCTGCTTGTGGGGAAGAGGCCACCCATTTCCCTGCCACACTGAAAACCTTGGAGTGGATAGGTCATGCACACCTTATGTTCACTGTGACAAAGATATACTGTGCATAACAACTAGCCATTCATCAGGCCTCATGGAGAATGTACATATAGTCAGTCCATGATCTGTGTACATTTCCTGGTCAATATACATCATCTCCGACATGCCTTGGGAATGTGCACATCTTGACTGCATTTTGTACATCCTCCGATCATTATGCATAATCTCCAGCAGACTTTGGGGAATGTGCATATGTCATTTGCATTCTTTCTCTCCTAGCCCTCTATCCATGCTGGGTAACCTGTCCATCGTGTGATTCCCATGATGATTTGACCCTATGATGCTACTGCACTTTTTCCTAAGCTTAATAGCAGCCGGGGGGGGGGTTACCATCAGGATGGAGAGATGGGGAGGGAAGGTTTAAAACTTTCCTCTCCCTGTGATTCCCTTGTGCTGCTCAGCTGACCAGGGAACAGCTGGGAGTGGTGAGAAGGATGGATTGCAGAAAAAAGTTAACCTTTTTCTGGAGTATTCTTCCCCCCCCCCCAACGCCGCCTTCTTCCCACTGCTCAACTGATCATGTTGTGGGCCATGTAGGATTAGACAGTGGGCCAGAAGCAACCTGGTGGGCACAAATTGCATACTTCTGAATGAGAGAGAGACAGAAAAGCATGTTTCTTGAAGACTATGCATTCTGACTGCAAAATCTGCATATTGTGCAGAAAATGTACAAAATGCAGATGTCATTTGAACATTTCCCAAGGCTTGTTGGAGATTATGCATAATGACTAGATAATGAATTCAGGTCAGATGGATGCATTTCCCTAACATCTGTTGGAGATTGTACATTCTACAGTGAATTAAGCACAAAGTCAAGAGCATTAACTTGAGAGACCAGGGTTCAAATCCCCACTCAGCCATGAGACTTACTGGATCTCACAGGATTGTTGCGAGGATAAAATTGGAAGAGGAAGAGCTAGGTTTGTACACCACCTTGAGCTTTTCTGAGGAAAGATGGGATATAAATGTAAGAATAAATAAATATGGACATTTTCCAAGGCGTGTTGGAGGTTATGTATATTCACTGGGAAATGTGCACAATTCCCTCTTCATGGATGGATTATGTGCACATTCTCTATGAGGTCTGATGAATGCACACAACAGCCAGTTATTATGCACTTAACCACTCAGCTTACATTCCCCTAATATCTATATGATGTAGAAATTTAAAAAGCAACTTTAGCTGGCAATACCAAAGGTCACAGAACTGCCAGGCATAAGGAGGTCCATGAAATTTGAAAATAACTAACAGCCAGTTGCTGGTGTATTTCTTCTCTGGAAACATTTGAAATAAGGAAAAGTGTGACAAAAATAAACCAGAACATTTGTAGTATTAAAAAGTAATGGGATTTCAGCATGATATGTACTGACTGGAAATGAAGCAGTGTGACTACCCCAAAATGTTTGCAGGTGGAAACAGTATTGAAAGTGGGATCACATGTGACCACCCTGATAGCATAATGAGCAGAATTCTCATGAATGCACAATAAAAAGGACATCTGGAGGGGTCTTCTTTGGAAACCAACAGCACTGATGTCAGCAGTATCTGTGTTTGAAATATTGACAGAGGGAGGTTCTCATGAAGACAAAATGACTTTGTATTGAAGATCCAAGCAAATGTAGATAATTGCTCTCATGGCATGTAGATCCCACTTTGGCCAACCAAAGTTTTAGAAGGGCTTCCTTCTGAAGAATATATAAATATGGGGGCCAAAGTCAAATGTACGCCTGCTTTCAGGTTACATTTATTGCATGTTTTCAAGCTTTCCTCAGCAACCACAGTAGCTGCAAGCTTGTGTTGCCTTCTAAAATGAAAATGGACATTCCCCTGAACTGTCTCTTTTGAAAGTAGCATAATAAGAAAAAGAGAATAGCATAGAAGGAAAACACAATAAGTGGTGCAAATAAATGTTATTGCCAAAATATTACAATCTTATAAAAATATTGTTTCTCATAAAAAGTCCATGAATTTCAATATGTTATGAAGTACATCTCTCCATTGGTGGAGGGCTGATTTTATTTTATGTTTAATATCCACACTGGGAAGCAATATTGGAAAAGAAATAATACACAACTAGTGGAAGGACATCAGGTCAGCCATATTCTTTTCAGTCTATTTGGGTAAGTCTGTGAGAGATTAGATGGTACAACATGAGGCAAATTACACCATATATCCAGACACAAAACTATTAGCAACAGTGTTGTTAGAAAGGGACTTCCATATATCAACAACAAGAAGGTGGGAAAGTGAAAGCCTTCTGGAGGGCCATCATCATTAACTTTTGAAAGGCTGTAGGCCGCTCAATTCCTGAAGGCCCACCAGTTGTTTAATAGACTACACTGAGGAATCTCAAATACCCTCATGCCAAGAAGAACTTGTATTAGTTTTGTTGATAGCTTCTAAAGCTGTTCTTCCCGGAAGCAAGGCTCTGAAGACCTCCAACAGTATGTTGATGGTTACTGAAGCTGTAAATATATATTTTGAGAAATTGAGAAATCTGACTCTTCAATGTTTGGTTGTGTTTCTTTATATTAAATGCAGTCATAAGGGATCACTGGTTTTTGTGTTTTTTTCTCTTCTGTACTATTAAAAATCTTTACAGTGACAGCCTCCTTGGGAGTACCAACAAAAGTGTGGTACAAGGTATTGACTCAGAGAACCAATTCTTTATTTTAAAGACTTTTTAATCAATTAAACTCATATGAGTTTTACAAAATATTTTGATCAATTAATCTATCAACTAAATTTGCATACGAGTAAAAACAATATTTTTGAAGAAACACTTTGTTTTTTAGAGGATCAAAGCACAGGCATCTTAAAAGAGGCATTTCCCGTCCTGTGTATAAGAGAAGAAAGAAATGTCTGAAACATCAGAGGGGTGTGTGTGTGAGAGAGAGAGCGAGTGAACGTGGGCAAGAACGAGAGAGATCTAGAATATGGATTTGTTCCGAGTTTCTCTTCAGTGGGAAAAATATAAAGTTAAAAACACAGCGCTTCCCAAAGTAAGTTTTTAATATATTTGCAATAAATCAAAACTGCACCTCTTCCAGCTTTTCACTTTCTTTGGAAAAATCTTAATACTCATGATGACATCAACACAGGTGAAAACAAAGAATTACACAAACACTCAGAGAGCAGAGACACAGCAATATCATACCGAAATCCTCCACCTAGTTTCAAAAGTGCCCTGAGGCTTACATGTTTGCAATATTTTATTCCCTAAGTCTGTCTGGATTAACAACAGCATTTTAAAAGCTGTTGAAGAACCATCAGCTGCTAGGTGGATCTCCAGTATTCAGTTCAGTGCATTTGCCGTTAAACAGTCACAGAGAGTTCTCTTCTCCACTTTAAAAAGCAATGTCTCTGTCTGTACAAAGAGAGGGGGGGGAAGCAATGTTAGGGGCAAACTTAGCATCAACTAATTATATCACAATTGCTTGCATTTTGTCACAAAGGAAGAAGCTTGAGAAAAGTAACCAGACATGTTCTTTATGGTTTTGAGCAGTAATGAAAATCTTATAGAAAATACAGTACTGTTTGCTGCAATGCTAAATGAAATTGGGTGTGCAGTATTGAGCTGCCCACGTGCAACACTGGATGAAACCCAACACATAGCACTTTACAGCTGCCAGTTTCCTGCTAGGATAGGAGGAGGGCAGGATGGGGGTGAACTTTCTCCAGTGCCTTCAGTTTCCCACCAAGTGAAAGCTTGTCACTGAGGGTGGGGGTGGTGCCCCTGTCTGTGCAGAGCCCCCCAGAGCCAGAGCCCACACTGTCTCTTCAGTCCCCTCACTCACTCACTTGCATAAGACATTTTTGTGTTTACCCTAGCTACTCCAGGCATCCAACTGCCATGTGCACAACCCCTTTTCCTTGGTCCTTGACTTCCTGTCCTCTGGACATACACACACACAGATTTAAATGGAAAAAACTTTCCTAAGGCAGGACATCCAGGAGGAACACTCAGGAATTACTACAGTATTACCCTGATTGGTGGTCCTGAAGCAGTGGACTGCTTCTGACCAATGCCTACAACCAATCACGTGCTTGTTGTTGAAGTCCAACACCTTCTGGCGCCTTCACAGTGCACTCTAACTACTCACTCCTTGAGCTGTATGGAGCTCAGTGTGTACATAAGGCAACTGAGTGTATCAAGACTGAGCTACTCAAAAACAAGCAGGGTAGCTGAGCAGATTAGTAGAGCAGTCAGTGTCCAGCCTTACTGGCCTTAGCCAATAAATCTCTCTCTCTGTGTGTATATGTATACACACACTCACACACACACACACACATACACACACACTCTAGGTAGAGTTGAGAGGAGACTGAGAAGAGGAGAGAGAGGGCTACTGCAGTTAAGTCCAGAGTCTAAAATTATTTAACTGTACCACTGCTTAACCAGGAGTGTGATGTGCTAGTGACGTAAACATACTGCCTTCAAGTCGATTCCGACTTATGGCGACCCCATGAATAGGGTTTTCATGAGGCTGAGAGGCAGTGACTGGCCCAAAGTCACCCAGTGAGCTTCATGGCTATGTGGGGATTCGAACCCTGGTCTCCCAGGTCGTAGTCCAACACCTTAACCACTACACCACATTGACAAGCTGCCAAAATAGATGAAATATACATAACCAAATTGTCATCACAGACTTTGGTGTTTTGGATGAGGACTCAGAGGCAACTTGAAATTTTTTAGGGCCATGTACTGGTCAGTGAGACCCTCCGTGGCGCAGAGTGGTAAGCGGCGATAACACAGCCAAAGCTCTGCTCACGGCCGGAGTTTGATTCCAACGGAAGGAGGAAGTCGAATCTCCGTTAAAAGGGGTTGAGGTCCACTCAGCCTTCCATCCATCCGTGGTCGGTAAAATGAGTACCCGGCACACGCTGGGGGGTAAAAAAAGGCCGGGGAAGGAACTGGCAATCCCACCCAACATATACGGTCTGCCTAGTAAACGTCGCAAGACATCACCCTAAGAGTCGGAAACGACTCGCACTATAAGTGCAGGGACACCTTTACCTTTACTTTACTGGTGAGTGAGTGTTGCTTGTGTTTATGGGTTGATCTGCAAATAATACTAGCATAGGCCCAAGGGCTCATCTCTTTGCTGAGATTTGATGTTATTGAGAAGTATTCTACAGCTTCTGGAAGGAAGGTAAAGCAATTGCATAGTAGTCAGTCTTGGCCTAGCATAAAATCAAGTGTAACTTGGACAATGAGAAAACAGAGAAAAGGATCAGTCAAGCCCTATGCATGCACTCTTAATAGTTCCTAATACACTGTGGTTTCCTGGATATAATATGTAGTTCAGACACTTTGGCTAGTTCAGGCATTAGGTGGCCCCTGACCAGCAATGAGAGTAGGTAAAGGTGCTGGTGGATTGTATTTTTATTTATTTATTTGATTTTTATCCCACCCTTTCTCCCAGTAGGAGCCCATAAAGGTGTCAATTGCATAAACACGCACCCTTGCATGGAGTCTATAAATGTGGCTGACAACATTCACACAGTCAGGGTCACCCTTTATTAAGCTGTTGCAAGTGAGCAAATCGCAGTGGGTATCTGTAAAGGCCCTGGAGGAAGTACTAGTTTATACAATCAGCATTTCTATATGATGCCCAACAAGTTGCAAACTCACCAGCAGCCATATGTGTTCCTACAGATAATATGGATTTGCCTTAAATCTCATAATTCAGTTAGTGAGGTAACTTTAAATTTTTAACTTAAATTTAAAGGAGAATTTTGTTCAGATTGCCTTGTTCTGAGAAAGGACTTCACCCAGAATGCCTTGCTGTGGCGCTCTGGATAAATGCAAGCGCTAGTTGGGTGGCAGCGGGAACTGGTTGGGTGGGCCAGAAGGCCTGGGTGTATGTGCAAATCTGATGTCCCCATCCTGCTCCAGTTTGTTTTATGGAAGATCTGGCCCTACCCACAAACTCTGCTTTTCACCAACTGGGAGAAGGGTTATTTCAGGGCTTTGCTATCCCCTTTCCATAGAAACTATATAAAGAGGTGACACCTTTTTAGATGCACCTCACCTATAATTCCCTGCTCATGAGTGATTCACAGGGGGAGGGATATCAATTGCTGATGCCTTGCTTAGTCTCCTGGCTTCAGGTGTGGAGGCAGAAGAGATTTTAGCCATGTAACCAGCTGCGTTGCAGCACAATCCTATTCAAAGTGGGGGTGGGGTGGGGGTGGGGTGGGGAACACACTGGAGTGTAGCAAGGAGTTTTGCTTTTATGATCCTAAGAATCTCTATACTTGTATGTTAGATGAGCTACTCTTTACTCCAAAACAATTTTAAAAATATTTTGCTATTCTGTAGCTGCCATTGTGTGCAGGTTTGCAGATTATTAATACATTTTGGATGGTTCATTGATTTCTTAACATGAATAAGAATGTATATAGATAAAGGCACAATGGGGCAAGAGTATGGAAAGAGAGCAAGAAATGGATGTAAGGGTAGGGACAAAAGAGAACAGAGGAATAATGAAGGAAAAAGGGAGAGGCTGTGAACACACTAGTAGCCTACAGCGAAGCATTTCCATTGGCCACACCTGGAGGGAGAATGGGTTGATCTGCTGATCAGTTGCAAAATCTCTTTGAAGCTGTTTTTTTTTTTTTTTTAAAGTGCACTCAAGCTGACCCCACCAAGTTTTACAGTAAAAAGAGGCAGGTTTGACTAGAGTTGTGTGCCTCTGTTTTCAGAAGAGAGGAGGAGATGCATTGGAACTGGCAGAACAGTGAGTGTGTATAACCGCATAAAAAGGACAGGGAAAAATAGCCTCCACCCCCAACTACAGTCTTTTGAAAGAAGTTTCATCCAGTGACACCCCTCCAAAAAACATATTATACCCATATTAAGAAATAAGTCTTACCCGGGAATCTAAGCTGTATGCTGTTTTCTTTAAGTCTTGCAAAGCCCTCTGCATGAATTCAAATGCATGGCAGTCAACACACGGGCGACCTAGGCATGGATTTTAGTAGACACATTGGTAAACAAGCATGAAATATAAATAGGAATGAATACAACATAAGCAAAGCCCACTGAACCAGGCCATTGGCTCACCTAGTCCAGCATCCTGCTCTCACAGGGGCAAACTGGATGCCTACAGAAAGCCCACAATCAGGATCTGAGCACAGGAGACTCTCCCCTCTTGTGGTTTCCAGCAACTGGTATTCAGAAACATACCATGGAGGAACAGCATAGCCATTGTGGCTAGTAGAACTCCTAGCCTTGTTCTCCATGCATTTGTCTAAACCACTTTTAAAGTTGTCAACTTTGTGGCTATTTTAAAGCCATTCAAATTGGTAGCAAATTCCAGTTTAACTGTAAAACTGATGAAGTACTTCCTTTTGTCTGTCCTAAATCTTCCAATGCTTAGTTTCTCTCTATTCATAAGTTTCTTGATTGACTAAAACAGCTTTCCCCAATCTGGTGTCCTTCAGATGTTGTGGACTACAGCTCCCAGCAGACCTAGCCAGCATATTGACATAGAGCAATCTGCTTAATAATCATTACGATTTCAGCTTTCATTTTTGAGTCCCTGTGACACAATGGAAAGTTGTAAAATGTCCAAGCAAAGGGCTCAGTATGGGCAACACTGCCACTGGGCAATCCCAGTCTCCTAACCCTTCACACAAACAACACTGGTGTTCCATTGGAATTCTGGAAGTAGTCTCTGGGTCATAATGTGAAAAACATCACACCCCTCAGCTGCCTAGATTAAATTGCTACCTCTGGCAGAATTTTTTTTAAAAAGTCTACCAAAATATCAACCGAAGTTAAGTGTGCAAAATCTGCAACATTTATACAGTATATTTTATTCCAGCAACAACATTTTGGAATTTCTAGTAACTGAATTTTAGCACTGTGGTCCAGAGGACAACACCAAAGCAATGGTGAAAAGAGAGAGGCACTTATCAAAACCAAAAGCTATACAATTCTTATGTGTAGAACAACTGGACAAGAATAAGTTTATATCTCTTTACATAAAAGCATAACAAACATTAATCATAAAATATATTCAGAGGTATATGCTACAGTTTGCAGAGAAGCTTCCAATAAAAGTGCAAATGAACTGCTTTGGACAGTGCTTTCATTCCATTTCCCCCCTCCCCCAAAGGCTTCCAACTTCCAACCCCTCTTACACAGACCCTCGACCCACCTGGCTCATTTTTGCTAGGCACACAGTGCTATTAGGACCTTTCTTGTGATGTCCAAATTATGTGCATGCCTGTGCCTTGAAGTTAAGTGTGCACATCTGCAAAAATCTGATTTCAAACAAAAACAGTTATATAGAAGTGGCCAGAAGATATAAAAGCTGACTAAACAGGCAGACATTCTAAGCGCCACATGCCTTTTCACCACCCTGAGTTCAGAAGAGCTCTCCAAACTGGCATAAACAAGCTTCTGTTTGCCCTGTGCTGAGTGCTAAGACTGATTCCAGCTGATCCAAAGCACACAAGCAATTTCTTTGCCAGCATAGAATCAGTTACTCTCTGGAGAATTACTGTAGTGGCTGACCAGAACTTTCATAAGATCAGAAGAGGAATGCCACCTCGTAAAATGGGAAGCCCCAAAAGCTTAATTAGAAATAACAGTAACATAAAAAAGGATAAAGTGTGAGATAAATCCAATTTTGTTTTTATTGCTTAACCATTAATCATTACAAAATCCTCAGCAAATAATTTAAAATAGAATCAGACATTTAAAAACATTCCTAATTCTGAAACATAATAAATAAATTCTGCTTGTGGTGTCAACATCAGTAACAATGTGGCAGCTCTTTTCATTCTTCTAGGGTCGTTACTGAAAAGCAAATATTTTCTCTTTTGAAGAACAGACCACTTGACACGTCTTTGACAAGTCAGTGCGATATTTTACGTTACTCTGGACAATCAGATAAATAATGAGGAAGATACTCATCTTGTCCAATCCCACAATAACAAAGACATTAGATATAAGAAATCTTAGATAATCCACCTTCTAAAACTGCAGATGTTATCAGATGAAATCTAGCAAGAATTATTTTCTCTGATTATATTTATTGATTTTGAATATATATTCCTCCAAACATGGTTTGTATTTAAGGTTTACAAAGAACAACCTTTACAGTCTGAAAGAGAAGAGAAATCTATATGGAGAGAACTGTGGCTCCATAGTACAGCATCTGTGTTGCATGCAGGTGGTCCCAGGTTCAATGACCGGCATATCTAAATAGGACTATGAACGTCCCATCTGAAACTCTGGAAAGTTACTGCCAGTGAGTGCAGAGTGAGACGGGTCAATGCTCTGACCCTCTATAAGGTAGCTTTCTGTGCTGTATATGCAGATACAATTCAAAGTCTCTGTGAAGGAAATAACGATCCAAATAGCCAAATTTCTGAAAATGATATATGTTTTTATTTTTTTTATTTAACAAAATTTGTTAGTGCTTAATTGTAAAAAAACCCCTCTAAGTGGTTTATATAAAATATACATTAAAATTATCAATAAAAAGTCAGAAGTTAAAAACTAAAAGGTAAAGGTGTCCCCCGCACTTGTAGTGCGAGTCGTTTCCGACTCTTAGGGTGACGTCTTGCGACGTTTACTAGGCAGACCGTATATATGGGGTGGGATTGCCAGTTCCTTCCCCGGCCTTTCTTTACCCCCCAGCATATGCCGGGTTCTCATTTTACTGACCACGGATGGATGGAAGGCTGAGTGGACCTCGACCCCTTTTAATGGAGATTCGACTTCCCCCTTCCGTTGGAATCGAACTCCAGCCGTGAGCAGAGCTTCAGCTGCGTTACCGCCACTTACCACTCTGCGCCACAGAGGACTTTTAAAAGCTCAAAATAGAAATAAAACAGCAAAATATACATTATATAAAACTTATATATTAAAATGCATGTCAGCTTTACATATCTGGTTAGGTCTGCCTAAACAATAAAGCTCTTAGCAGGCATCGAAAATAGTTCAGCAAAGTCACCTGCCTAATATCAGTGAGCAGGGAGTTCCAGAGTGTAGGTGCTGCCACACTGAAAGATTCCTTACCAATGTGGAACATTGTGTGGCACTTGTAAAAGTGCTAGTTCTGTAGCTGGAAGTGGTTGATATCTGGGGTGGGCCAACTTGAACAGGTGGCCAGGGCACTCACCTGTCAAAATCTCTTGTGCAGGGCTTCAAAGACTGAGGACCACCGTGCCAGCAGCATTGCCAGCCCTATGCTTTGCAAGCCTCCTTGCACTTCTTTCCACCCCTCATGTTGGAATGGAAAGAAGCCATGCAGGTATGCTTACAAAGCCCTGTATGAGCCTCTCCATGCTTCACCTTTCCACCTCCAATATCTGCTCCCAAGTAAACTGGTCCCAAGCTGTTAAGGGCTTTATATACTAACAATAACACCTTGCATTTGGCCCAATAACAAATTGGTAGTCAGTGCAGAACTCTGAGCAGAAGTGTTATATGCTGACAGCATCACAGTCCTGTCAGCACAGAATGCTGGAGCATGATTACTAGCTGGAGTTTCTGGATCAAGCACAAAGGAAGCCCCACATGGAGTGCACTTCAGTAATCCAGTGTTGGTCACCCAGTGTTTGGACTGCTGTGGTCAAGTTCTCCTAATCCAGGAACAACTACAGTTGTTGTATCAGCTGAAGCTGGTAAAAGATCCTCCTAGCCACCAAAGTTACCTGGGCATCCAGCAACAAAGCTGGATCCAAAAGCATCCTCAGAATGTGTACTTGTACAATGGGCTAATTTCTTGGACATGGCAATCCCTCATCCACAGAGCCTCCATCTTGTCAGGATTCAAGCTCAGCTTCTTTTCCCTCATCCATCCCACAATTGCATCCAGGCAAAAGTCCAGCACCCACACTGTCATGCCCCTGCTAGAGCAGTCCTCATCAGATGCGGACCTGGTGCTCCGCAAGGGGGAGCATACAGAGGAACAGGGACATCAGGCAGAAGCAAGGCAGAATTCAGGCCATCAGGCCTTATGGTACCCCAGTTACTGCAGCCTCCTGTAGGGATCCCAGGCTCAGAGGTATACAAGCCAAGCCACCTCCAAGCCTGAAGGAGTGCCAGCACGTGAATGTGCAGGACCAGGCAGCTGCCAGGTGGAATGCCTGTCGGAAAGCTAAGAGCTCCTCAAGAGTAATGGGTTACTTGCGAGGAGCTGCTTCCACATGAGTAGACCTAGCTCCTCTGATAGCTCAGATGACCAATAGCTGTGTCTAGGGTACAGCTTAGAAGCCTCCGTTTGGTGGATGAAGGATGCTGGAATAAATTACTTACTCCAGTTCCTTGCTAGGAACTCTCTCTTTCATAGGCGAGAGAGTTAGCAGGCACACACAGTTACTGGACTCTGCCTATGTTGTTGATTCCTCCCCCTGCCACAACTTGACTTTAGACTGTGACCTGACCTTGCTGCTGTAAGTAGACTGACTCCTGGCATCCTCATCCCCTGAAGTAGGACATGCATGGCCTCTCTTTATTCAGATGTTATGGAGAAATAGAGGTGGATGTCATCAGCTTACTGATGCCACCTTGCCCCAAATGTCCTAATGACCATTCCCAATAGCTTCATAGACAGTAGATATTAAAAAGCACTCTTCCAATGCAACTCTCTGAACTCAGCTACGTAGATAGGACTGGAACCACTGTCCCCAATTCCCATCCCACAGAGCTACTCTAGGAAGATACCATAGTTGCTGGTATTAAAAACTGCAGAGAGACTGAGAAGCAGCAGCAAGGTTGTTCACCTTGTCCCACTCTCAATACAGGTCATCCATCAAGGCTGACTATGTCCCATGGCCAGGCCTGAACCCAGACTGGAATGGTCTAGATAACCTGCATCATCTAAGAATGTCGGCAGTTACCCCGCCATAACCTTCTCCACCACCTTCCCTAGGAAGGGTGTATTTGTAACTGGTCAGTAGTTATTCCAAATCAATGGTCCAAGACTGGTTTCTTTTGGACCAGTCCTACAGTTGCCTCTTTTAAGGTGACAGGGACCACCCCATCATGCAATAAAGCATTACACATGCTCTGGACCCAACCACTCAGTGCCCCTCTGCCAGGGCACAAACAGCTTGTCCACGTCATCTGGCTACATACACTGAAGCTGATCCACAACACGTTACAGACAGATTAGAGATGTGACTGGGTGCTTCAACTGAAACTGCAAACGACTGCAGAAAGAAGGTAACTTGAGTCTGAAGTCAAGTGACTTTATCCTCAAAATGTGAAGCCAATTGGTCACAGCAGGTCCAATTGTTCCAGAGGCCCTTCCCTCTCCAGACCATCCAAAAAACCTTCAGACTATCTGAAAGAACTCAGCCGGCTACTAGAGGAGACTGCAAAATGTGCTTTGTTTTCCTTCCTCACTGCCACATGATAGTCATGATTATGTGCACTAACCAGTGTACGGTTGGCTTCAGAGTGAGACTTGTGCCCTTTGCACTCTAGTCTTCATCCAGCTTGCTTCACAGCCCATAGATCTCCAGAACTCCAAGGAGTCATTCAGGGTTTGCAATGCCAAAGAGAATGCTTGGCAGTGATAGAATCAACTGCCAATCTCACGATGCTGTTCCTTAGTGTAGTCAGGGTTTCAACAGGATCATCAGTTTCTCCACTGGCAAATCCCCCAGAGCATTCAGGAATTTAACAGGTTCCATCAGTCTCTGAGGGTGGACTATCTGAATGGGCCCACTACCTTTAAAGGGGGAACTGCCACCCACAATCCAAACTTTACCAGACAATGATCTGACTTTGACAAAGGAATGCATTGTGTGGACACACACACCACCCCTGGTCCATCTCAGCTGGTCCACAGGAGAGGAGATACAAGCAAGCCAGCTTTCAGAGAGCGAGCGAACAGAACAAATGAACAGGGAGAGCAAACAAGAGTTTGACAAAGGAGTTCAACAGGGGAGGTCAAGGGGGAGGTCCCTAAAAACAACAACACTAATTCTTCTTCTACAGCTCATCACATGCCAATGGAACTCTCAAGTTTACCCTGAAGTAGGGCAGGACGAAGCACAGGCCACTCCAAAACAAGTACTTAGAAAGAAACAAAAGGTAGAAGAGAGTATGAACGGGAAGGATCCTCCACTGGTTGTGACCTGCAAGGTATGTGCCATATTTGTTTTCTTGCCTGAAAACAACATGGCGTACATGTGCAACAAGTGCAAGCTCGTGGCACTGTTGGAAGAAAAAGTGAGAGGCCTGGAATGGTGGGTGGCCACAATGAGGACTATAAGAGAAGATGAAGAGTTCTTAGACAGAATGCTGGAACATCAGCAGGAAAGAAAAGTGGAGGTGGAAGAGCAACAGCATGTGGTAGCAGAAGAGGAGGCTGCTTTGGAGAGGAACAACAAAGTGGAGGAAACTCCGTGGGAAAGGGTGACAGTTAGGAGCAGAGCTAGAAGACACCCTTCATCAGTGGAACTACGGAACCACTTTCAACCACTCAAGGATGAGACTGGAGGACAGCCTGTGGTGGAAGAATTACAAGAGATCCCGTGCGACAACAAGCAAGAGGCTGAAGCTCAATCAAGCAGGGCCAATGAAACCACGCCCCACAACAAGAAGAGTACTAGTAGTGGTAGACTCCCTACTGCGAGGGATCGAAACCCAAATACGCCGAGAAGATCCGTGGACTCACCAGGTATGCTGTCTACCAGAAGGATGGATGAGAGATGTGACGGAATGGTTGCCATCACTAATCAAGCCCACCAACAGGTATCCCTTTCTCCTCATCTATGTGGGAACAAATGATACTGCCAAACGAAGCTATGAAGAAATCACATCAGACTTTGAAGGTCTGGGAAGGAAACTCAAGGACTTTGGGGCCCAGATAGTTTTTTCATCCATCCTTTCAGTACTTAGAGGAAGGCAATGGTAAACCACCTCTGAATACCACTTACCATTAAAACTCTATTCATAGGATGGCCGTAAGTCGGGATCAACTTGAAGGCAGTCCATTTCCATTTTCCAGAACTTAGAAGAGGAGTAGAAAGGGAAAATACTCCACGTGAATGAACGGCTACGAAGGTAGTGCTGACGTGAGAGATTTGGATTCTGGGACCGCGGGCTATGCTTCCTGGAAGATGGACTGCTGGCAAGTGATGGGTTGCATCTCACAAGGACTGGGAAGAATGTGTTTGGCCACAGCATGGAGAAGTTCATCAGGGCAGCTTTAAACTGAATCCTAAGGGGGAGGGAGATGTAAACTTGGTGGCAATGACTGATGAAGGCTTGTGCACAGTAATGGGAACAGAGATATTGGCTCTAATAGGGACCAGTAACAGTCCTCAGGAAAATGTAGTAAGGAAGCCAAGCCAGAAATCACATGGTCTTCGATGTCTGTATACTAATGCGCAAAGCATGGGAAACAAGCAGGACGAACTTGAAGTCTTAATACAGGAGGGCAATAACGACTTGATAGGTACAACTAAAACTTGGTGGGGTGACTCCCATGATTGGAATACAGCAATTGAAGGATATAACTTGTTCAAAAAGAACAGAAGGAATAAAAAGGGAGGTGGAGTTGCGCTATATGTTAAAAATATATATCACTGCACAGAAATACAGGAAGGTGAGCTTGGTAGCTCCACCGAGAGTATCTGGATTAAAATTAATGGGGCAAGTAATAAAAGAAATGTGGTGCCTGAAGTCTACTACCGACCACCCAATCAAGGAGAAGACGAGAATGTAACTTTTGAAAAGCCAATGTTTCGAGGAGGCATGATGTGGTAATGGGGAACTTCAATTATCTCGATATCTGTTGGGAGACAAATTCTGCCAAACATGGCCCATCCAAGAAATACCTTTCTCCTACAGAAAGTAGAGGAAGCAACCAGAAGATCAGCTATCCTGGGAAAGTGACCACACCATACTTGAATTCTTGATTTTAACAGAAGCAAAAGCTGAAAGTAGCCATACGCGCACCCTGGACTTCAGGAAAGCTGATTTTAATAAACTCAGAACAATTATAAGTACGGTTCCATGGCAAGCGACCCTAATGAGAAAAGGAGTCCAAGATCGGTAGGAGTATCTAAAAAAGGAAATTCTAAAAGCAGAATGGCAAGCAATTCTAACAAGGAAAAAAGGGGGGAAACAGCAGAAGAAGTCAATGTGACTTCACAAAAAAGCTTAGAGATGACCTGAAAACAAAAAAGGACACATACAGGAAGTGGAAAGAAGGCCAGGCCACAAAGGAAGAGTACAGGCAGGTATCACAGAATTGCAGGGCTGGCATCAGGAAGGCTAAAGCTGAGAATGAGCTGAGGCTAGCGAGGGATGCTAAAAGCAACAAAAACGCTTTCTTCAGGTACGTCCATAGTAAAAGAGAAAAGAAATGGTGGCACAGCTACTCAATGAGGATGGCAAAATGGTAACAGATAACAAAGAAAAGGCAGAAGTGCCCAATTCCGACTTTGGCTCAGTCTTCTCCCAAAAAAGGGTCTATGACCCTCCCGGGAAACATGAAGGGGCAGGACTGGAGCTTGAGACTGATAAATGGTCAAGGAATACCTAATCACTTTGAACGAGTTCAAATCTCCAGGGCCCAATAAACTGCATCCAAGAGTATTGAAGGGACTGGCTGAAGAACTCTCAGAACCGCTGTCTATTATCTTTGCAAAATCGTGGAGGACTGGTGAAGTGCTGGATGACTGGAGGAGAGCTAATGTTGTCCCTATCTTCAAAAAGGGCAAGAAGGAGGAACCGAGGAACTACAGACCAGTCAGCCTAACATCAATCCCTGGAAAAACTCTGGAGCAGATTATAAAGCAGTCAGTCTGTAAGCACCTTGAAAACAATGCAGTGATTACTAGGAGCCAACATGGATCGATAAAGAACAAGTCCTGCCAAACTAATCTTATCTTGTTTTTTGATCGGGTAACTTCCCTTGTAGACTGTGGGAATGCTGTAGACATGATACATCTTGACTTCAGCAAAGCTTTTAACAAAGTGCCCCATAATATTCTGATTAGCAAGCTAGCTAAACGTGGGCTGGATGGAACAACTATCAGGTGCATCCACAGTTGGATCCAGAATCATTCTCAAACTGGGTGGAAGTAACAGGTGGGGTACCACAGGGTTCAGTCCTGGGCCCAGTGCTTTTCAACATTTTTATTAATGACTTGGATGCAGAAGTACAGGGCATGCTTATCAAATTTGCAGATGATACAAAATCGGGGAGCACAGCTAATACCATGGAAGACAGAAACAAAATTCAAAGGGACCTTGATAGGCTGTTGCATTGGACTGAAAACAACAGAATGAAATTCAACAGGGATAAATGCAAAGTTTTACCCTTAGGAAAAAGAAACCAAATGTTATAAGATGGGGGATACCTGGCTCAGCAATATGACATGTGAGAAGGATCTTGGAATTATCGTTGATCACAAACTGAATATGAGCCAATAGTGTGATGTGGCTGCAAAAAAGGCAAATGCTATTTTAGGCTGCATTAACAGAAGTATAGTTTCCAAATCGCGTGAAGTATTAGTTCCCCTCTATTCAGCACTGGTTAGGCCTCATCTTGAATACTGCATCCAGTTCTGGTCTCCACACTTCAAGAAGGATGCAGACAAACTGGAACAGGTTCAGAGGAGGGCAACAAGGATGATCAGGGGACTGGAAACAAAGCCCTATGAGGAGAGACTGAAAGAACTGGGCATGTTTAGCCTGGAGAAGAGAAGACTGAGGGGAGATATGATAGCACTCTTCAAGTACATAAAAGGTTGTCACACAGAGGAGGGCCAAGATCTCTTCTTGATCGTCCCAGAGTACAGGACACAGAATAATGGACTCAAGTTGCAGGAGCCAGATTTCCACTGGACATCAGGAAAAACTTCCTAACTGTTAGAGCCATACGACAATGGAACCAATTACCTAGAGAAGTAGTGGGTTCTCTGACACTGGAGACATTCAAGAGGCAGCTGGCAGCCATTTGTCAGGAATGCTTTGATTTGTATTCCTGCATTGAGCAGGGGGTTGGACTTGATGACGTCATAGGCCCCTTCCAATTCTACTATTCTATGATTTATACACAGGCAAAATTTATGAAGTAATGCAGACCTGCATAACACATTTAAAGCACATCCAACTCACATTTAAAGCACATGACTTCCCCCAAAGGATCCTGGGAAGTGTAGTTTCCCACTCACAGTTATGTCCCACCACCCTTAACAAACTACAGTTCCCATGATTCTGTGATTCATGTGCTTCAAATGTATGTTGATTGAGCTTTAAATGCATGGCGTGGATCTGCCTTAGTATGCTGTGCATTCATTAATGAATTGAAAAGAACAATTTTAAAAGATACTTTTCAAAACAGGGCTGAAGCTCAGTGGTAGGGCACATGCTTTGCATGCAAAGGTCCAAAATTCAATCTCTGAAAGAGACTATTGCTTGAAATCCTGGACAGCCAATGCTAGTCCATGTTATCAGTACTGTGCTAGATGGCATCAAATGACCTGAGTCGTTATAAGGCAGATTCCTTTGTTCCTAAAAGAGGAAAGAAAACCAAGGGCCACAGTGACTCTGGAAAATGGAGGACATGGAATAATGGACTCAAGCTGCAGGAAGCCAGATTTCGTCTGAACATCAGGAAAAACTTCCTAACTGTTAGAGCCATAAGGCAATGGGATCAATTACCTAGAGAGGTAGTGGGCTCTCTGACACTGGAGGCATTCAAGAGGCAGCTGGACAGCCATCTGTCGGGAATGCTTTGATTTGGATTCCTGCATTGAGCCCGGGGTTGGACTTGATGGCCTTATAGGCCCCTTCCAACTCTACTATTCTGATTCTATGATTTACTCAGGGTAAAGATTTAGGATTGTATTCAAGTAGCCTTTACTCAGAGAAAACCCACTGAAAATAATGGACCTAAGTTAGTCATTGCCATTAAAAAGCTCAAATCTCTCCATATGTGTTGGAAGCATCTTCAAAACATGTCCGTATGATATGTGGTAGAATTATGTTTTTTAGGCAGAAAACTGAAAATGGGGCTGAAAATATCTGTTTTGAAGCTAGTTTTTTCTTATTAAAGCTTTATTAATTTACTTATGCATTATAATTATATTAATGATTACATAAAGTAGTCCTGTTTTTGCTTTTGCTTTTAATTAAAGCTGAGTAACACAGTGAGTGTGTGCAAGTGCCTTTTAAAATTAATTATAAAACTGGGAGCTTTAGTTTCATCTATCTGAGATTTAACTGGTTCTTTGGGAGGGAAAGTAGAATGCCTTAAAATTTCATGCCAATATGATGGAAAACACAGATACTGAAAGCAGCAGAACAGTGTAGTTTCACACTGAAACAAATGGGAAGCCTGTAGGATGTGTACTTTATACCTCTAAAATTAGAATTCTTCATCTGTTTGCAACTTGTCAGGTCTAATGCCTTAAAGGAGTAGTTGAATGCCTGAAAATTTCATGAGATCTGCATGGAAAACACCAAAAATTATAGAGAACAGGAAATTGGCACCTTCTTTCACTGAAACCAATAGTAAATAAAAATGGTCAGATGTTATAAATAAATAAATAAGTTTTATTTTTTAGTCGCCTATCTGTCCGAGCTAACGGACACTCTAGGCGACGTACAACAATATAAAATACATATACAAGTTAAAAACCACAATCATCCATTCATCTAAAACATCCTTCAATTAATAAATCATAAAAACTAATCCCCCCCAGAAATCCTATAGGCCTGCCTGAATAGCCAGGCCTTTAAGGCTTGGCGAAAACCCATCAGGGAGGAGGCATGTCGAAGATCAAAAGGAAGCAAGTTCCAGAGGATGGGGGCCACAATCGAAAATGCCCTCTCTCTGGTCCACACCAGCCTAGCTGTTTTGACTGGTGGGACAGAGAGAAGGTCTTGTGAGGCTGATCTTGTCTGGCGGAATAATTGGTGATATTGGAGGCGTTCCTTCAGATAAACTGGGCCGAAACCGTATAGGGTTTTAAAGGTCAACACCAACACCTTGAATTGGGCCCGGTAAACAACTGGTAACCAGTGTAGGTCTACCAACACTGGAGTAATATGATCCCGGCGGCGGCTATGCTTAATCAAGCGTGCTGCCGCATTCTGTACCAGCTGCAATTTCTGGACCGTTTTCAAGGGTAACCCCACGTAGAGCACATTACAGTAGTCTAAGCGAGAGGAGACCAGGGCATGTATCACTCGTGGGAGCAGATGCACAGGAAGGTAGGGTCGCAGCCTCCGTATCAGATGCAATTGATACCAAGCTGCCCGGCTCACTGCCGAAACCTGAGCCTCCATGGACAGCTGGGAGTCAAGAATGACCTCTAGGCTGCGGACCTGGTCCTTCAGGGGTAATCTCACCCCATTAAGCACCAAGTCTATGTCTCCCAACCTTCTCTTGTCACCCACAAGCAACACCTCGGTCTTGTCGGGGTTTAGTTTCAGCCTGTTCTCTCCCATCCATCCACTTACGGACTCCAGGCACTTGGACAAGGTATTCACAGCCAACTCTGGTGAGGACTTAAATGAGAGATAGAGCTGAGTGTCATCCGCATATTGGTGACACTGCAGCCCAAAACTCCTGATGATGGCTCCCAGCGGTTTCACATAGATGTTGAATAGCATGGGGGAGAGGATAGAACCCTGTGGCACTCTGCAATTGAGAGGCCAAGGGTCTGAAACCTCATCCCCCAATGCCACCCATTGATGCCTGTCTGAGAGATAGGAACGGAACCACCGTAAAACAGTGCCCCCTATTCCTAATCCCTCCAGGCGATTTAAGAGGATACTGTGGTCAACGGTATCGAAAGCCGCTGAGAGATCCAGGAGGACGAGGAAGGTATATTCTCCCCTATCCAACGCCCTCCTCATATCATCCACCAGAGCGACCAAGGCTGTTTCAGTTCCATGTCCAGTCCTGAAGCCCGATTGGAATGGATCTAAATAGAAATAAATGAACTATTTCCGAACAAGTAGCTAAAAAAACATAATAAAATGAAAGAAAAATTTAACAAACAGCAGCAAAATCTTAGAAACTCCTGTTCACAATACCTCCAAAATGTGGCAGTTTTGACTCAGTTTTTCAGTTTTTTGCCTATAAACAACAACAAAGAATTTATTACAAATCAGAAGGACATGTTTTGTAGCTTGTGTGAACAGCCTTCTCAGCAGAGGCAATACCATAAAAGCAATCAGTTAGATATCAAAATAATGAGTTTTATTCTTTTTCTAACACTGGCTGTGTGGATGACATTATCACACGGAGAGCGGCACCGTGGATATCCTTCTACTGCAGAGGAATATGAGTCAAATTAAATCAAGTTATATATAAGTGATTTCATGTTTGTATGCACTTTCTTTCCCCAGCAATCAAGACGAGTTGAAAGTGGCTCACAACAATGACAAAAAACAACAACTCTTCCTAGTACAAAAATAGAAGTACAATAAGTGGATCAAAACAATATAAAGCAGCAAAATAGAAAATGTGTCATAGTGTGTAAATGTTGGCACAAGTTAACCTCACAGCAAAAGGCAAAAAAAAACAACCAATCAAGCCTGTGGTGACTAAAATCTGTAGGAGAGGGGAAACCCTGTGACCCTGGCATACAATATTCACTCCTCTTCTGTCTCTCACCCAGGGAAGCAAGATGTGCGACAACAGGCTCTCACCCTGGGGTGTAGAGAAAATTTCCATTCTCACTCTCCTAGTGTCCCCACCAGCAGTTAATATACATCCTGTACAACTCCACACTGTTACATAAGAGCCTAGCTTCAAAAACCAAACATAGGTCAACAAAATAAAACTCACAAAGGAGTGAACACCCCAAAAATGTCAATTCCTTTTGGGGTTGACCCATCAAGGTGAACCTGCCAAACCATGTGAACTGGATGTTTTATACCAGTCCTGTTAAGAGTGACAACTACCCAGTCTCCTCATTGTCTTCCCAATGAGCTGATCTTTGCTGCCGGTGTTTCTCAGCTAGGCCAGCATGATTACCAGGAGCTGGGTGGGGAGGTTGCACCCCCACTCCTGGTTCCTCTCTACCTTCTTGCTAGCCAGCCTCCACATTCCTAGCATGGGAGACACTGTGTGAGCAGGTTATTTTGTAGCTCCAGTTAATAACGTTGCCTCAAAATTACAGATGCTCTCCAATTAAAATAGGTACTGTATTAATATATTTTTGTCATGGATACTAGCTAGAAGTGTTCATGACTCTTGTGAAATTGCATTCTATTTGGAGATTGCAAGAGCAGTATAGAAACAAAGAGTTGGGAAAACCGCACTGCCTTAGTTTTAAAATATTAAGAATCAAGTGTTTTGAAAATGCAGTTTCCTGGCTGCTAGCCACTTAGATCCTGTACAGCTTATGAGTATCAACTACACTTTTACTTCATAACAAAATACACATCTGGAATGGGGCAGTCTTCTACAAATCTTTCATGAGTTCAGTCACTGGCAGATTTGATGTAGTTAAGAACTGAGTATTTACAATAAAACTATACTGCAATACCAATATAGATAATGTTTGTAAATAAGTGCAATTTCTCAGTGACAAGACAATTGGGCAGCCTGTTCCAGATGTAAACAGGTCCAGAATTATGAGAAAGAACAGATGTTTGTAGAAGCAGAGTTGGAAAAAACTTAGTAAAATCTGGAGAAAGTTGTAATATGTTACACAAAAACAAAAGTAATTCTAAGTAAGGAGACCACAAAGAATGTCCTGTGTATAAAACTAAGTTTTAATGAAGTATAAAGCCACATAGCCTGCCCTGCACCCCTAGCTTGGCCCACTGCCACTGCAGAGGATGCTGTCCCCATTGCAAGTGTTGAAATAAGATTCAGCTCCCAGTCTAGTCAGTTTTTGTATGTGGAACAAGGGAAGGTGCCATCTTGACCCTCGCCCCAGGCAGCCAAACATCTTGGGCTGGCCCTGTCTACACTGAGTTCAGGTTCACTTCACACGTGACATTTTTAGTTGTCCACCTAAAATGTATTTTATTCATTTTTCCTCCACCATTACCCAAAAGGCCCACAGGGTAGTTGTAAACTGCCCAGAGAGCTTCGGCTATGGGGTGGCATACAAATGCAATAAATAAATAAATAAATACTGAGCTCATGAATGCAAATGCTTCATTTCAAAGATGCATGGAAAAGTACCCTAACCCTAGATGATATTCTGGTTTATAGCACAACTTTTGAAGACCACAGGACCACAGTGAGCATGCTCGCAAGGTTGTCCAAAGGTTTCAGAAACATGGAATTAAACTGAAAAATGAAAAATGAAACTTGTTTAAAAGGAGGAGGTGGACCCAGCTGGCTATCCATATTTTAAAAAGAAAAACCCTGCCTTGATAGGCAAGTCAAGGAAGATCGCTCAATGGTTAAATTACTGTCGACAACATATTACTGATTTTTAAAAGTTAGCTAGGCCATATTGTTGTCTATTCAACCCAAACGCGTGCCAGTTATTAACTGATGGTGCTAAAAGACAAAGGAAATTGTGTGGTAAACAGGGACAACCATTTTCTCCCCATCCAATTAACTGGACTGAAGAGCATCAGGCAACCTTAGAAAAATGGCTTGTTTACTTTGACACAACCTCCAATTGACTTTGTGTGTTGACTTGAGAGGGTCGATAAAACGCAGTACATACTTTCAGCAGGGATTGTTGTTCCTGATTCTTCTTCAGCTGTAGCTGGCTTGGTAGAAATTAGCCCAACTACAAGAATTAATGGCACTAAAATGACCACTTTGCTTGCGCAAGCCTTCAGCATCTCGTTAGTTGAGTCTTCCTTTTTCACTGGGGAAAACAGGAATTCAGAGAGCAACATTATGGACAACAACAAGATATCAAAGTGCATTACTTGGATGGGTGATGAGAGATTCATATTTCTGGCGATCTCAATGGGAAACCACATCTTTTTATCTACAAAATAGGTACAGCAGCATCAAAATTCTCTACTAATTCCCTACCCGTTAACTAAGTCCTATCTCCAGCCACATCCATGTAATTATAAACAAATTAATAACTAATGCAGGGCTAGCCACATACCAAAGTTTCTTAGCAGAAATATGATACCATTATTTTTGCTAGCCGTATATTAGTTATTACTTTGTATACAGTTGCATGGATGTGGCCTGTGATGAGGGTTCAGATCATCTCTGAAGATCTTGTTACAGGTGGGCAAATTATTACTCGAGATGCTATGAGGCTCCAAGTTCTACAAACTTCAGTGTACACTCTTTTTACTTGAGCTGTTAGATTTCACAGGTACAAATAAAGCATCACACAGCTGAAAATGTGTTATAGCATTGCACAAAGCTGTTTCATGTACAGAAACAGGTGGGATTGAGGACATCATCTCTGCTGCAGACCAACCTAACTGTTTTCAGCCAGCAGTACCACCTGCAGCCATGAACATCTGTATGTCTAATATTTACTTCTAACATTTTAGAATGAAATTGTGACAGGCACATAACATAATAAAATACCACTGTGGTAACTCAGACAACCCCAAATGCTATAACATCCAAGATATCTGAGCAATTATAATCTATAAACCCAGAACATCAACAGTGTGCTACTATTTATTTGTTTATTTCTTAATGCATTTGTCCTCCCCTTTCCTCATAGTTGCTCAAGCTAGCAAATTCAAACCATAATTTAACAATTATCAGTTACAAAACATTAAAAGAATACATGTTTTTATGTTCCCGGGGCTATTGGAAATGTCATTATTTATTACACCAGCTAATCATCTGAAATCGTTGCAAACTTTCAAAGATTATAAGGATATTTAAGCACAGATGTTCAAAGCAAAATAATATGAAATAAGGAGATGGAATATCTGGCCATAGGTCCACACAGTCATAAGCCATGAAGAGGTGCTGTGAGGGGACTCAGCATCGATGCAGGATGAAGATGCTCATTGAATATGCACAGAGGGCAATGCTGGAATTTTCCCATTTTATATTTAGAAAGCCAATTAAAAACTATGCAGTTAAAACAACTGCACAGGGCAGCTCTTCAATATCTGGCATCTAAACTAAAGCACTGCACTAAACAAGCTGTTCTGCACATGACTGTCAGTGGTACAGATACCAATTTGCAAATGCGCTAAAGAATACCTATTTTGCAATCCCCAAATAAAATTACTTAATGCAAACATTTCCAATAATTTCATTTTTTTTTTTTAAAAAAATTGACTGAGAATCTGTCTCTTGCTGATATGTTACGTTTTAGTCTTTGCTATAATTATCTGCAGAAGCAGGAATAACCCCTACAGTATTTGTTAGTGATGACTGCTGCCTAGATGTGACTTCAGCTTCAGGGAAGTCTTTATTGTATAGCATGAAGGAAAACACTCCCACTGCTCCAGTAAAGAAAATGTTCTCTGTATTTTCCCAAAGAAGCTTTTAATTGTTTGGTCTCAGCTCCAGACCAGCTTATCACAAGAGCTCAAGCAAGGAAATATGGAAAGAGGAAATCACCTGTTTCAAACCAGTTACTTTTCAGTTTTATTTATTTATTTATTTTGCACAGCAAGTAATATCTATTTGTACAGCATAATTCAATTGCAAATGACAGCTGATGATAAACCAGTGTGTGGCCTCTTTTCAGCTTTATAAAAAGGAAAAAATCATTCCAACAAATCAACAAATCTTAAAATAGAAGTACCTGATCTCTCACTTGCCTTTGTGATGATGTCTTTGAATGGCTGCAGCAAACTGCTAGAGAGCACCTCTGAGCATGTGCACTGCCTCTCTTTATCCTTCCCTGAAAGAAATGAGAATCTGCCATGGCAACGGTGCAGAGCACTCCACTAAAGGAGCAGCTTAAAGAACAATGGATTTGGTTTCCCTGCTTTGTTATGAATGGTACTACTTTAAAGAGGGAAGCCACACCCCACTGAAAAAGTAGATAACCATAATTTAATCCCAAAGCCATAGTACTGTAATATCTATCCAGGCCCAACTAAATGTCACAAAGTCATGAACAAGTTTTCCAGTTCTCCAGAACTCTTGTTCAGCATCTTGCCTGATTAAAATAAAAATGGGCAGGGGGAGAGTATATAAGGATTACATTTTATCCTTAGGTCTACCGTTCTTGATTGTACAAGACGCCATTTAGCCACAATTGGAATAGCCTCAAATTTAGCTATCTTTCCTTGCCATTAGTCTCTTAACCAAACCTAATCTCCAGAATGCTTTCTATAAAGTTACAATCCCAACTGCTGGACATGAATGATCAGAAGATTCAGCACTTGTAAAAGCATCCTTATAAACTATAAAACAATCCCATGAATTTCATGCAGTTTCCACATTGGCTGTCTGATCCTTTCCCCAATGCATACATGCAATTCAGTACAGAGACAGAAATATATTTATAAATTCACATGTAGAAAGGTTTATGCTAATATACATACATGATCAAATTATGGATTGAATAATTTAAAAAACACTAATTTTTAATTACTAGGAAAAAAACTATTTTTTATTTTATTATAAGATTTCTTACCTGCCCTTCACCATAAGGTCCAATGGTGGGTTATAATAATGTAATACACAGTTATAAAGAGCAATATCACCATTCTAGCCAGAACAGAGCAGCATACAGAGCAGAAGTTATATGAGAGAATGTCCGTCAATCTCTTCTTCAGAATTCTTTTTAATAACATAAAAAAACTAATAAATGGTAGTATTATAAAGACATTATAAGGTGTTCTTATTGCCCTGGAGGCTTCTTTGTATCTTGGGCAAGATACATTGTACTAGGCTGGTACAATCCTATGCTCCATTTATACCAGTTTGCATATTGAAGGTGCACCAGTGTAGGGATTTCCTTGAACCAATATATCTCCAGAATGACACTGGTGTAGAGGCAAAAAATTAGCAGCATCAAAGGTGTGTCAGGAGATGAACAGGACTTACAGTGCAATCGTAAACATCAGAGGTACATCTAGCACTTTCACAGTTTTCATCACATACAGAAGGCATATCTCTTTGGCCTTTAACACGTGAGATGCACAGTTTTAGAACCCACCTTATTCTTGTGATTGTAATGTGTTTTAAAATTATTTTTAATGTTGTATTTTAAATTGCTGTGATCCATCCTGGGACCTTAGGGTGAAGGACAGATAATAAATCAAATTAATAACAACAACAACAACAACAATAACAATCTACTCAGAAATACATTTTATTCAGTTGGCTTACTCCCAGCTAATTGGGGTTAGGATCGGTTTTAGGCTGCAATCCAATATACACTTACCTGGGAATAATAGTACAGTGGGGAGTAGAGCCTGGCTGGGAGTCCAGAGTCTGTGAGTTCAAATCCCCGCTCGTGTCTCCTGGGTGTCAAGGGCCAGCTAAAGATCACCCCACAGGGAGTGGCTCAGGGGTTACGTGTCCTGCCACCTGTGCAGCCGTGGGCAAGCTGCATAGTCCCATGGAGCCCAGTTGCCCCCCAGCTGGCAGTTGCGGACAAGGAAGGGGCTGGCTTGTGCAGCTGTGGCAAGCTGAGCAGGCCCTCGCCTGCTGGGGAGGACTAGCCTCGGAGGGAGGCAATGGTAAACCCCCTCTGAATACCGCTTACTATGAAAACCCTATTCGTAGGGTAGAAAAGTTGGGATCGACTTGAAGGCAGTCCATTTCCATTTTTTTTCAAGCCCCATTGAACCTAATGGAGCTTACTTCTGAGTAGACATATACTGATTGCAGCCTTAGTTGTTATCTTAAGCTCTCTCAGACCTTTGCTATATCCCCAGTAACACTGTAATGTTATCCAACAAAAGAGTGTTGCAAAGTTTAAATATCCCCATTAACTCAATGAAGACCTAAATCTCACTGCACCCAACTTTTCCTGTTCCACCCATTCTACTGCCACGACATATAGGACTCTGATTAACTCTGCAGTCAATTGCAGTCCACCCACAATAATACAGAGAATCTGTTACAACCAGTAATAATAATAATAATAATAATAATAATAAAAATTTATTTTTGAGTCGCCTATCTGTCCGAGTTAACGGACACTCTAGGCGACGTACAACAATATAAAACACAGTATACATATCAAGACAACAATATAATCAATCTAAAACCAGCTTCAATTTAATACATAAAAACTCAAATTATAGGCTTGGCAGGTGGCTATTGTTCATGGGGAGGAGGGTTAACCACCCCCATTAAAACATCCAGAGATGGAAGGCTTAAGTAACTGCTTCATCACTGCCCTGCTGGTCCCCTGCTCAAGATATCTATTTCCATGGCTGCTTTTGATCTAAAAAAGGGGGAGGGGAATTCACTCAAATAAATGTCATGTGTAGTTGGGCCTCCCTCCTGTGGGCTTTCTAGCAGATAGGGTGCAGAGAGAAGATGTGATGTTACGAACAGACTCTCTAGCTTCTGCCAGTCCTGTTAGGTGGGGCTGCTTAGAAATGTCTTTCAGGTTTTTATACATGGGTAGCACTTAGGGTTGCCAGGTCAGAAGCATCCCAAACCCTGAAATTTCAGGGGCAGGCCCTAGTGATGCCATTAAGCATGATACATTAAGCATCAACCACAGTTGTGTGGAAGAAAAACTCCTCAAACATTTGATTGTGCTCCAAAGGACAGAGTTTATTAAGAAGGCCAATGATCATTGGGAGATGGGTCACCAAGGACCGTCTCTGCGCAAAATATGCCAAGCAGAGCTTTATCAAGTGATTACATGTCATACAGATGTCACAGCAAAAAGTACATCTTATAACCATGTATAGCAATATCTTCCCTCCTTTATGGGTGGTCACCTTACACATTATCACACTGCCCATCCATGTGCCAGGTTAACTGGTACCCGCCCCAATCCGAAACCTTGTTATTCTAAAGTCCAGCTTGTGCCATCCTAAAAACCAGCTTATACCAGCTGCTCGCAGCTTGACATTTAAACTGACACCCTTTTGTGAAATATTTCCCTGTCTGGCCACAACTTCCCTTTCCTCCTGCTAGCTGGCAGAACACAGTACGTTCTCATTTCCACTTGTGACTGCAAAATGTACCTTAAGATGTGATAGAAAGCCTCCCAGCTCTTATAAGCAGATATAAGCATATTGATTATAGAATCCTCCTTATCAGAAAGGTCAAAGTTCATTTAATATCTTTATGTTCCTATGTATGGTATTGTATTCCCCCTCCTTTTTGTATTTTGCTGAATACATAAAAAAAAGTTCATATAAGAAATAGAGTAAGATCTGTTTTCCACAAAACAAAAAAAGCTAATTTAAGTACACTCACACTAAGGATGCTTCCAGAACATCACTATTTTTTGGTCGATTCAAAGACATACTGACAAATTCAGGTTGTGCAGTTACAGTTGATTGGGAGGTCATGTACAACAAACCTATTTCCCCTAAAGACTGGACTTTTTGCAATAAGGAAAGTGACAGGGGAATGCACTGGAAAGTGTGAGGCACCACTTGCTTTGACACATCATCTAACCTCACCACAAACCAATCAGAATGCTCGTTAAATAACCAACAGTTGTCTAATCTCTCTGCAAAGAAACCAGGATGAATGCTCAATAAATAGGTGGTCTAGAAGTGCCCCACTGCTAAAAGGTTTCAACACCATAGAGACTAAAATACATTTACTATAAAATAAAGAGTTTCATTCCAAAGCCAAGAAGAGTTACCAAAACACACACATGGTGGAGTCATTTTTCCATATAAGATTATATATGAGCAGTATGAGGGGAGGCCCATTGCTGCATCGTCACCTTGTAGTGGTGAGTGGGCTTGTGTGTTCCAATGAACCCTGTGAGCGATGCCATCAGGAGTCATGTACTCCCAGCAGGGTCACCCATGGCGGTAAGGTCAAGGGAGAAGAACCAGACAAAGAATGATCCAAGAAAGTCCTCAACGGCAGAACAGGTGGAGGATAACAATGTGTCCATTACAACGGCTGTGAAGGTGGATGAAGGCAGCAGCAGATAAAAGACTTCCAGTCGTCGTGCTATCCATGCCATTGGATCAAAGCCTTTTTCTGTCAAGACTGTGTGTTGATCATCGTGCGCCAATCTCCCCACATAAAACAAATTCATGCACAAGCGTCTTCCAACCAAACCAAACCAAACCAAAAGTCCCATGGTGATCGGAGAATGGCGTCAGGGGCAGGACTGTGAAGTCTGGAAGCCCCTAGTCATGGACTGGCACATGGGCGGTGGATACAGACTCAGTCGTCCTGGCTCAAGGACTGAGGCAGTTGAGTAGTTTGGCAGCTATATCCACGACTGAGCAGTCCTATTCAGGATCCACTCTGCTCACCCCGTATGGGGAGGGGGCTAGAAAAGGTGCCCTAAACACAGTCTGCCTCATCTCTCTCCCCGACTGGATTACCGGGTCCAGTGGGGTCACCACTTAGCAGTCGCAAAAGACAATTGAACTTCAGAAAGTGGAATATACGGACATTGCTGGACAATACAGATAGTGAACGTCCTGAACGCAGGACTGCCATCATCATGAGGGAGTTGAGAAGTTTTAATATTGAGATAGCAGCACTCCAAGAAACTTGAAGAGCAGGAGAAGGACAACTGAAAGAAGAAAAAAGAGGTTATACCTTCTTCTGGAAAGGACTGCCAGAACAAGAACGATGAATACATGGAGTAGGCTTTGCTATTAAAAATAATCTTGTGAAACTCTTGTTAGAAGTTCCTATTGGCATTAATGAATGACTCTCAACTCTCCAGTTAAAACTTGCCAAAAACCAGCAGGCAACTATTCTAAGTGCTTATGCACCAGCATTAGATGCTGATGAAGACATCAAGGAAATTTTTTATAACCAGCTGGACACCATCTTATCAGAGATACCTAAGGAGAATAAAAATATCCTCTTGGGCGATTTCAATGCAAGAGTTGGGCGTGATTTCAATTTATGGCCAGAAACTATTGGGAAAGAAGGAGTTGGCAATAGCAACCTGAATGGCATTCTACTTCTGACTAAATGTGCAGAGCATAATCTTGTTATTACAAATACACTCTTTCACCAGAAAAATAAATTTAAAACATCATGGAAGCACCCTCAATCAAAACACTGGCATCTCCTGAATTACATAATTGTCCATGTCAGAGATCGTCGTGATCTACTCCTCACTAGAGCCATGATGAGTGCTGATGCTGGACAGATAACCAATTAATTCAATCCACTATGGCCATTAATATTGTTCCTCCAAGGTAGGCTCCAAGGAAGTCTCCAAGGAAGAAAACCAAGGCGTAAAATGAACATCCATGTCCTTCAAGATCCTATTAAGCGAGCCTGCTTTCAAACAACTCTCAAGAAACATCTACCGACGGAACTCCCTGAAAATGTTGAGGAACACTGGATTAAACTGAAGACATCCATTATTGCAGCATGTGAACAAACTATTGGATACCAAACTAAGAAACATCAGGATTGGTTTGATGAGAATGATAGTGAGATTGAACATATCATCAACAAGGAAAGCCTTCCAGATATGACAGAAAGACATTAACTGTGCTGCTAAGAAAAAAATCTATGCCAGTGCAAAGACTGAGGTCCAAAGAAGAACTAGAGAACTTAAGAACGCCTGGTGGATAAAGAAAGCTCAAGAAATCCAGCATTTTGCAGATGCTCATGATGCACGGGGCTTTTTTAATGCCACAAAAGGCCATCCATGGACCAACAAATCACGGTACAAATCCCTTACGTTCAATGGATGGTACAAAATTTCTTAAGGACAAAGAGTCTATTGCACTGCGCTGGAAAGACCTCCTTAAGGACCTCCTTAATCATAACTCTATTGTGGCTGGTGAGGTCATCTAGCAAATTCCACAACAAACTAGAGACAAGCTTGAAGTATCCCCTAATTTGGATGAAGTCAGTAAAGGCATCAATCAAATGAAGAACAAAGCTAGTGGACCTGATGGGATTCCTGCTGAAGTCTTTAAAGAAGGTGGGCCTGAACTTACACAATAACTTCATAAGCTCATCGAAAAAATCTGGATGAGGGAGGAGATCCCGGAAGACTTTGGGGATGCCATAATTATCACCCTTTTTAAGAAGGGTGATAGAACAGATTGTGGGAACTATCGAGGCATCTCTCTTCTTGCTACCGCAGGTAAAATCCTTGCAAGGATCCTCACAAATCGCCTCTTACTGATCTCAGAGGATGTCCTCCCAGAATCTCAAAATGGTTTCCGCCCTTCCAGGGGGACAGTGGACATGATCTTCACTGCACGACAACTTCAAGAAAAATGCCAGGAGCAGAATCAACCTTTATATATGGCGTTTATTGATCTGACTAAGGCCGTTGATACTGTGAATAGAACCGCTCTCTGGACCATCCTTCTGAAAACTGGATGCCCTGATAAATTTGTGAATATTTTGCTACACCTTCATGACAACATGACAGCGACAGTTTTGGATAACAATGGCTTTCAGAGTGACCCATTCAGAGTCGGATCAGGCATAAAACAGGGATGTGTCATTGCTCCTACCTTATTTGCTATCTTCATTACTATGATTCTACACCTTGTTGAGGGGAAACTTCCTACTGGTGTGGAAATCATATATCGAACAGATGGAAAGCTTTTTAATCTCATCAGACTGAAACCAAAAAGTAAGGTAATGTCAACCTCTGTTGTAGAACTTCAATATGCCGATGATAATGTCATCTCCACACATTCAGAGAAATAGCTAAATGTCTTTGCAGAAGCATATGGAAAGCTTGGGCTCTCATTTAATATTAAAAAAAACAAAGTGCTTTATTAACAGGTGTGAACTAGTCCCTCTGTAGCACCATCAATCCATCTTAATGGTGTGACGCTGGAGAACATTGATCACTTCCCCTATCTTGGCAGCCATATCTCTGTAAAAGCTGACATCGATGCGGAAATTCAACATCGACTGAGCTCTGCGAGTGCAGCATTCTCCCAAATGAAGCGTAGAAGGATGCTTATTTACAAAGCCATTGTACTACCGATCTTACTGTACACCTGTGAAACATGGACCATCTATAAACGCCACTCCCAACTTCTTGAAAGATTCCACCAACGCTGCCTCCGGAAAATTCTGCAAATTACTTGGGAAGACAGACGGACTAATATTAGCATTTTGGAAGAAGTGAAGACTACCAGTGTTGAAACCAGGGCTGTGGAGTCGGTACGCCAAACCTTCGACTCCGACTCTGATTCCTCTATTTTTCTACTGTCTGGCTCCGACTCCACCCAAAATTGCTTCCAACTCCACTGCCCTGGAAAGGGCTGTAAATGTCTTTTTAAATTGGAAGCTCTCATAGGAGTATTTTTATCGCTGCCTGAATATGCGCTGATCTTGGCATCACAGTATTTGTCTTCATCTGGGTCCTGTGTCATACACTGACACGCAAAATGTTTTCCATCTTGAGTTATGGTGAAATGCTCAACTACAGCTGACTTCATGGGAAGCTTCTTTGACATTTTGAATTTATATTTTTTTAAATTTGTCAATCAAAATTTATTTTGAAGCTGGAGTTGGAGTTGGTAGACTCCACCCAAAATTGCTTGCGACTCTGACTCCGACTTCATGACTCCAACTCCGACTCCACAGCCCTGGTTGAAACCATGATCCTTCAACATCAACTTCACTGGATTGGCCATGTTGTTCGAATGCTTGATCACTGTCTTCCAAAGCAGCTACTTTACCCCCAACTTAAGGATGGAAAACGGAATATTGGTGGACAGCAAAAGTGGTTTAAAGATGTTCTTAAAGCGAATCTAAAAAAATGTAACATGAATATTGAGAACTGGGAAGTCTTGGCCCATGAATGTCCCAAATGGAGGTCATAAGAACATAAGAACATAAGAAGAGCCTGCTGGATCAGGCCAGTGGCCCATCTAGTCCAGCATCCTGTTCTCACAGTGGCCAACCAGGTGCCTGGGGGAAGCCCGCAAGCAGGACCCGAGTGCAAGAACACTCTCCCCTCCTGAGGCTTCCGGCAACTGGTTTTCAGAAGCATGCTGCCTCTGCCTAGGGCGGCAGAGCACAGCCATCATGGCTAGTAGCCATTGATAGCCCTGTCCTCCATGAATTTGTCTAATCTTCTTTTAAAGCCGTCCAAGCTGGTGGCCATTACTGCATCTGGTGGGAGCAAATTCCATAGTTGAACTATGCGCTGAGTAAAGAAGTACTTCCTTTTGTCTGTCCTGAATCTTCCAACATTCAGCTTCTTTGAATGTCCACGAGTTCTAGTATTATGAGAGAGGGAGAAGAACTTTTCTCTATCCGCTTTCTGAATGCCATGCATAATTTTATACACTTCTATCATGTCTCCTCTGACCCGCCTTTTCTCTAAACTAAAAAGCCCCAAATGCTGCAACCTTTCCTCGTAAGGGAGTCTCTCCATCCCCTTGATCATTCTGGTTGCCCTCTTCTGAACCTTTTCCAACTCTATAATATCCTTTTTGAGATGAGGCGACCAGAACTGTACACAGTATTCCAAATGCGGCTATTATCAAAGGTCGGCTATTATCAAAGGTGCTGTGGACTTCAAAGAAGCATGAATACAGGGTGAATGGGACAAACAAGCCAAGTGGAAGGCACGTCAAACAAATCTCATCGCGACCATCTTCCATCTGGAAACCTATGTCCTCATTGTGGGAGGCTGTGTGGATCTAGAATTGGCCTCCACACTCACTCACTGTTAAAGACCTTATCGTGGAAGACAATCTTACTCAGCCATGAGTGATCGCCAATGTGGGGAGGAAAGCAAACTTTTGCTTACAAACAAATACTGGATTAAGATAGTATTTGCCTTAATCATTGTATATATGATCAATAAAAGAAACAGGACTACCCCAAGACATGTTGCATATGTTGTCCCTTCCTCCCCACATCAAGATATATAGCACCCAAGACTAAGCAAATTATTTTGCTTTAGATTATGCTGAAAAGCTTCTCTTGTGAAATCAGAGGTAAGAATTCATGTAGTAGATGCTTTGATGCAGGACCAATGGACAATACAGCACAGAGCAACAGAAATTTTGGGAAGTTCCTAGATAAGTGTGTATTGCCAATACTCATATCATATGTGGGTGCCAATACAAAGTGGCTGCCATGGGCAGCAAAAAAAAGAGATGAAGGTACTACGTACCCGGCCACTGTCACAAAAAAAGCACCATGAATATATATAAAAAATTGGAAACAGTCAAATCTCTTGAGAGATACTTTTTCCCACTGAAGACTCAAGGCAGGTCAAGACCATAAGGTTGCTTTGTGGTTTCAAACTGCTCCCTTGGGAATGTAAATGGCTATGGGGGTTGGAGGGGGGGTTGGATTTTCTGCACAGCAGTTCAGGACACTTCCAGATGACCTGCTTATTGAGTGCTCTTTGTTATTTGTTTGAGGAGATGCTAGATGATGTTGTGTAAAAGCACATTTTATCCCACACTTATTGCAAAAAGTTCAGTCTTTTGGTGAAGCGCGTTTGTTGCACAAGAGCTCCAAATCAGCTTTAATTGTGCAACCTGGATTTGCTGGTATGTGATTGAATTCCACCTAAAAATAATGATTTATTTTATTTATTTATCATTTGATTTATATCCTGCCCCTCCTCCCAGCAGGAGCCCAGGGCAGAAAACAAAAACATTAAAAACACTTTAAACATCATAAAAACAGACTTTAAAATATTCTAAAGCCTCCTGTGACATATTTCCTAATCACTTTGCCGATAAAATCGAGCGACTGAAGTGCACGATTCTGCATGCCGTGGATACAAGTAGTGGGCCAGAATCGGCCAGTTGCATTCCGGTCCGATGGGAGCGGTTTCAGCCTCTTCTCGCTGAGGAAGTGGACAAGGTGTTCTCTACTGTGAAGCCAACCACTTGTCTGCTTGATCCTTGCCCCTCGTGGCTCATTGTGAGCTGCAAGGAGAAACTGGGCGAAGCGATCAAGGCGGTGGTAAATGCATCCTTGGAAGAGGGTGCAATGCCATCAGCCCTCAAGGAGGCAGTGATAAGGCCCATCTTGAAAAAGCCCTCCTTGGATCCCCAAGAGTTGAAGAACTTTTGCCCAGTCTCTAATTTACCATTCTTAGGCAAGGTGATAGAGCAAGTGGTGGCTAAACAACTACAGACGCACTTGGATGAAGCGGATTATTTAGATCCATTCCAGTCGGGCTTCAGGACTGGACATGGAACTGAAACAGCCTTGGTCGCCCTGGTAGATGATATGAGGAGGGCGTTGGATAGGGGAGAATATACCTTCCTCGTCCTCCTGGATCTCTCAGCGGCTTTTGATACCGTTGACCACGGTATCTTGTTAAGCCGCCTAGAGGGATTAGGGATGGGGGGCACCATTCTACGGTGGTTCCATTCCTATCTCTCAGGCAGGTACCAACGGGTAGCATTGGGGGATGAGGTTTCAGACCCTTGGCCTCTCAATTGTGGAGTGTCACAGGGTTCTATCCTCTCCCCCATGCTATTCAACATCTATGTGAAGGTGCTGGGAGCCATCATCAGGAGTTTTGGGCTGCAGTGTCACCAATATGCGGATGACACTCAGCTCTATCTCTCATTTAAGTCCTCACCAGAGGTGGCTATGGAGACCATGTCCAAGTGCCTGGAGTCCGTGAGTGGATGGATGGGCGAGAACAGGCTGAAGCTAAATCCTGATAAGACCAAGGTGTTACTCGTGGGTGATAGGAGAAGGTTGGGAGACATCGACTTGGTGTTCAACGGGGTAAGATTGCCCCTGAAGGATCAGGTCCGCAGCCTCGGGGTCATCCTTGACTCCCAGCTGTCCATGGAAGCTCAAGTTTTGGCAGTGAGCTGGGCAGCTTGGTATCAATTATATCTGATACAGAGGCTGCGACCCTACCTTCCTGTACAGCTTCTCCCGCGAGTGATACATGCCCTGGTCTCCTCTCGCTTAGACTATTGTAATGCGCTCTACGTGGGGTTACCCTTGAAGATGGTCCGGAAACTTCAGCTGGTGCAGAATGCGGCGGCACGCTTGATTACGCATAACCGTCGACGGGAACACATCACCCCGGTGTTCATAGACCTTCACTGGCTACCAGTGGTTTACCGGGACCAATTCAAGGTGTTGGTATTGACCTTTAAAACCCTATACGGTTTTGGCCCGGTTTATCTAAAGGACCGCCTCCAGTATCACCAATTGAGCCGCCTTACAAGATCAGCCACGCAGGATCTCCTCTCAGTCCCACCGGCCAAAACAGCTCGGCTGGTGCGGACCAGAGAGAGGACGTTCTCAGTAGTGGCTCCCACCCTCTGGAATTCCCTCCCCTACGATCTTCGACATGCCTCCCTACGATCTTCGACATGCCTCCTCCCTGATGAGCTTTTGATGAGCGTTAAAGACCTGGCTCTTCAGGCAGGCCTACAGGAACTCAAGCTAGATTTTTTGTAATGTTTTAACTGATGTTTTTGATGTTAGTTTTAATTGATGAATATGGTTATTTATTGTATTGTATATTGTACTTGTTCCTGCTGTAAGTCGCCTAGAGTGTCCAAAAATTGGACAGATAGGCAACTAACAAATTAAAGTTTATTATTATTATTATTAAAACAAAACATCTTTAAAAACATTTTTTTAAAAAGCTCTCGGGACTTTTTTTGTAAAAAAGGTTAAAAACATTAGTTTTTTAAAAAGTTTAAAAAATATATTAAAAAGCAATTCCAACACAGACGCAGACTGGGATAAGGTATCAACTTAAAAGGCTTGTTGAAAGAGAGAGGTCTTCAATAGGAACCGAAAAGATAACAGAGATGGCCCCTATCTAATATTTAAGGGGAGGAAATTCCACAGGGTAGGTGCCGCCACACTAAAGATCCGTTTCCTATGTTGTGCAGAACAGACCTCCTGATAAGATGGTTATCTGCAGGAGGCCCTTAGCTGCAGACTGCAGTGAACGACTGAGCAGTCAGATCACAGCCTCTTTCAAGATGGCTGGAACCACTCCCTCCTGTAATGATGCATTGACCACACCCTGGATCCACTCAGTCAAACTCCCTCAGGAAGCTTTAATAAGCCAAGAAGGGCAAGGGTTGAGAGGACACATTGCTGGCTGCATCATTGCAAGCACCTTGTCCACGTCATCAGGCGGCATCAACTGAAACCGTTCCCAAGAAGTTGCAGCAGACGTTGCACTGGACACCTCATTGGGGGTTACAGTAGATGTGGATGGGGCATCAAGACTGCTACGGAGGCGAGCAACTTTACCCTCAAAGTGCCTTGCAAACAATTCATAGTGGGCCTCTGAAGGGTCTAAAACTCCATTTCCTGGAGTTGATGTCAACAGACCCGACAATACGGAACAGCTCCACCGGATGGCTTCTTGAGGATGCGATGGAGGCAGAGAAGTGGGCCTTCTTCGCCGCCCTCACCACCACACAGTAGGCACGGTTATGTTTTACTTGTGCTGATCCAATTATGGTCTGCACGTGCCCTCAGTTTGTAGATCATTCGTATTGGAAATGCAAGCTTTGGATTAATAAAAGTCACTGATCTGGCCTGGCATTTCAGTAAAGTGGTCAGTGAAGGTTACGGCAGGTAGTTCCTAAGGCTTTGCCCAGAGCCCTGGCCCCTTTTTCTCTCTCTCACTCACTCATTGTATGTATTGTATGTGTAAAAACAGCTCAACTGCTGTGCTGGAAGAAAAACAGCTGCCATGATCACAGTTTGATTGAGCTTTTATTTTACTTACTTACACAGAGACACATCACAGAGACAGAGAGTTAAGGGGGAGAGATCAATGTCTGAGGAGTCAGCCTTTACAAGAGCAACACACAACTCTTTCTCAGTTCCTGCCCTCATTTGCTCAAGACAAGTTCCAAGAGCTGCAACTGGAGGTCAGGCTATATTCTTGTTTTTTCCTTTGCTGAAACAGCATCTCCAGCCCTCCTGCTCCTCTATTCCTAATTACATTTGACCCTCCCTTCTGGGAGAAGCAAAAGCAGGCTGGTCAGTTTCAGTGAGTAAATCAAAGCAGGCAGGCTGGTCAGTCAGTTAGTTTTTACAAAATCTATGTCAGGAAAGCCACAGTATTATACAGCCACGAGAGTGGCTGTATACTATAGCCAGTGTTAAATGGAAAATACCCAGCCATGCCATTCTGATGCTTCCCATAAGCTCATTCCAAATAAAACATTACAAAATTTACTAGTCCTGAACTCAGAAATGCTTGCTTAACCCTCTAAATTTTCATGGTGATACATAAAACAAGTCAGAGAGAATCAAGAGTTCAAAATGTCAAAAGAGGGAGAGAAAAAACAGACTACTTTGGGATTTTTTTCTGTTAAGAGTTCTCATAATTTGTTGAAATTAATTAAAAATCAGCCATGTTCACAGAGTACCTGTAATCCTATTACTGACCTTGCCCCATACCTTCATCTTCTGCAGTTTAAAAGTTTAAAAAATGTCTGGTTGGTTTTTAATTAATTTAAGAAATTTTACCTTGAACTCAATGATAACATTGGGCATGCTCAGTAAGAACTGTCAGTGTTCTAAAAGCCAGACTCCCAGCTGCTGGGCTTGGCTAATCAGGGGGCCCCTTTCCTTTCCAAAAGGAAAATATTGTGAACAGTATAATTGCTTTTCATCATTTTCCCCAACTTTTTATTCTATAGGCACATGTAGCCTCCCACCCAAATTTGAACCAAAGCTGTCCCTGGCCACATCCACACCAGACTTTGATTTCACTTTAGACAGTCATAGCTTCCCCCAAAGAATCCTGGAAAGTGTCGTTTGTGAAGGGTACTGAGAGGAGGCTCCAATTCCTCTGACAAAGCTCCAGTGGCCAGAGTGGTTTAACAGTCAGGTGCTCTGACAAGTTCTGTGAGGGGAACAAGGGGAACAAGGGAACAAGGCATCTCCTAGCAACTCTCAGTAAATTCCATTGAACTCAATAAACATGCAAATGATCAAACCTGCCCCGTTCCCCTCCCCTCATGCCTGCTCCCATCCCCCTCCTCCCTCTGCCCTTCCTTCGCTCCCTCCCTCCTCCTCCTCCTCCCTTCCCCATCCCCTATGGTCAGCTTCACCTATCTTAAGCATGATTGCAGGGGAGTAAATCCCACTGAACTCAATAAGCATGCAAATGATCAATCCATTCTCAGCAAACGTGCACAGGATCTCATTTCTTACCTCATGGATTTAAAAGCCTATTCACTAATATGTAAAAAAATCTTGCGGTTTAAGATTGTACCTATAGCCCACAGATATTTATACCAAACTTTAAAAAGCAGGGAAATTGGGCAGCTATAGTGAATGTATCAGGGGAGCAGGAGACCTGACCTCCTCTCTAAGATATTGTACTGCCCTTCAAATTCGTCAAAATGCAAACACCATTTGGGCTGGTCTTTCACAGTCCAATCCACTTCCTATGTAGCTTGGAAGAATTTGGTAACATGTGCCTCTGAGCATATGGTGAGTGGTGGCAACACCTGCCATCTCCAAAGATGGAGAATTACATTTTTGTAAATTTGTTCGTGTTCTTCTTACTTTCTTTCCTGTGTTAATATTATTTCTACAGAGAATCTAATCTAGGAAATTTTATTTTCCTCATTATTCATCCTGTTTTTCTTTAGGTTTTAAAAAAATGTTCTGTGTGCCTATGTGTTGTACTTAAGTTTAGAAGTACAGATATGTGAAATATGGAGAGAAATATGGAGGGTTTACATTCTTTTCTTTAGATTTAAAAAATTCTCTCCATGTGTGTTCGTTTTGTTTGCTACTGTGAGAATAAGATACTGGACTCAATGGGCCTTTGGCCTGACCCAACAGAGTAGGCTCTAGAGAGAGTAGACTCTTCTACTGTGGTGATTATAAGATGTACTGTTTATGCACAGGATACCTGTTGTAGAATCACCGTATTAAATACAAACAAAGGTTCTTTACTGATGAGATAGGTGCACTCTGTGCATGCTCAAGCCATTTATTTCTGAGGCTTATAATTCCTCATCATGTCTCCTCTGCTCAAGTCTGTGGTCTGTGAGTCGGAGTAGGTGTGCTTACTATTCAGCTCCTTAGGTTGTATGACACTTTGATTGGGCAGAATATTGCCTACACATTTTTCTTAGGAAGCCAATTGGCAAGAATCTCCTTTTAAAAAACAAGCACACAAGAGGATCTGGAGACTTAACTTTTAAAAATGCTCTTCTCTGTCACTGGCTCATTGTGTGTTGTTGGATAAATTACTCTTTTCAGTTAAGGGGTAGCCAACTAGCCATGGCTTATAGCAGAAATTAAACAATAGTCAAGTAGCACTTTAGACACTAACACATATATTATTCCATAAGAATACATGGATTACCAAGAATTATGCATCTGATGCAGTGTACCTTAGCCCCTCAAAGCTTAACCATAATAAATTTGTTGATATTTAAGGTACTGTACTTTTTGTTTTGCTAAAATTGCACTATGATCTACTTTACAGGGTTGTTGTGAGGATAAAAAGGCTACAAAACACTTTGGCAAACGTAAAATGTTATTACAAAAAGCAGGATTGTGCAGTGTGCAGAGCCTTTATATAGTAGGATATATTGGACTGTACCCTGCATGTATATCCCACCCAGGCAAGCTTGTCCTAGCAGACAGCCACACATTGGATTTGTCAAGGACCTACATGTAAAATCCAATGTTTGTAGGCCTGGATATCTTGGTTGTGCCCAGATTCTTTTTTCTTTGATTTTTAGGTTAAGCTTTTTCATGATTCGAAACCAGGGCTCCCTCCTCCAGTTCAAACTTGAGAGCAGGAGTAGTACTGTATGTTAAATTGCTAAGCCCCACCCTTTTAGTATGATTGATATCATGTGATATCCAACCCCCCTGGGGAAATGGGAATCACGTGACCTCCCCCATGAACACATGATCTCCAGTGGACCAAAAGGTGAGGTTTTCTTACATAGATATATGTGACCCTCTATGAGCACATGATCCCATGTGATCAGAAGAGGTTTTAAGCCCCTGAGAAAACAGGGTGCCATAAATGGGCCCTATGTTGGCCCAAGAGAGACATGTCCTGGGCAAAATGCTCTCCAACATTTTTGTTAATGACTTGAACAAGGAGGTGCAGGGAATGCATATCAAATTTGCCGATGATACAAAATTGGGAGGAAAAGCTAATACCCTGGAAAAGAGAAACAAAGTTCAAAATGATCTTGATAGGCTGGAGTATTGGGCTGTAAACAATAGAATGAAATTTAACAGGGATAAGTGCAAAGTTCTACACCTAGAAAAAATGTACAGTTATAAGATGGTGGCTACTTGGCTCAGTAATACTGCATGCAAGAATTGGAACTGTTGCAATCCTGGAATTGTTGATCACAAGCTAAATATGAGCTGACAGTGCAATGTGGCTGCAAAAAAGGCAAATGCTATTTTAGGCTGCATTAACAGAAGTATAGTTTCCAAATCACGTGAAGTACTAATTCCCCTCTATTCAACATTGGTTAGCCCTCATCTAGAGTACTGCATCCAGTTCTGGACACTGCACTTTAAGAAGGATGCAAACAAACTGGAATGGGTACAAAGAAGGGCAACAGAATGATCAGGGCACTGGAAACAAAACCCTGTGAGGAGAGACTGAACAAACTGGGCATGTTGCAGCATTGGGGGCTAGAGAAGACCTGCCCGGGAGTGAGTACTTGAGTATCTGGGTGCTTGCTGGCTTGCTCCTCTGGGTTGCTGTCTCTCTTGAGAGAGCTGAAGTCCCTGGTAAGTGCTGCAAGGACTGGGACCCCTGCCTGACCCTGAGTGGAGAGAGAGGCTGCAGTCAATCTTGCAGCCTCTTGCATCAGCTCCTGGCTGGGTCAGGGGGCATAAAAGCCTGACTGTTCTTGGGCGGCGGGTCTCCCACCAGCAAGGTCACCATCGAAGGGATGACACAAAAGGGAGTCATCCCTTGGGGAGGCCGTTAGGGAGTCCTGAGGGTGAGGGCACTACCCACTTCTATTTTTTGGGCTCTTGTGTACATATTAGGTGTTTAGGAGGAGTCTTAGTAAGGAGGGACATGGGTGATGCCACCCCAATTTCAGTGCTCATGGGCAGAGGGAGGTACAGCCATGGGGAGGTGGGGAGCTACCATAGAAGTCGAAGGCAAGGCTATCTGCGTCTTGTTCCTCTCTCCCATTCTTCCCATGGAAGGGTTCCTCATTGCTCATCTGCTGTGCCCACTGGCCTGTGTGTGCTGATGTCTAATGCGAGATCGGTACACAATAAGACCACACTCATCCATGACTTGATCATGAATGAGGGTGCTGATTTGGTGTGCGTTACTGAGACCTGCACAAAAGCAGGACTACAGCTGGACGTCAAAAAGACTAAAGTAATGACAACAGAAGATTTATGTAACTTTAAAGTCGACAATGACATTGAACTTGTCAAGGATTATCAATATCTCCGCACAGTCATTAACCAAAATGGAGACAATAGTCAAGAAATCAGAAGAAGGCTAGGACTGGGGAGGGCAGCTATGAGAGAACTAGAAAAGGTCCTCAAATGTAAAGATGTATCACTGAACACTAAAGTCAGGATCATTCAGACCATGGTATTCCCGATCTCTATGTATGGATGTGAAAGTTGGACAGTGAAAAAAGCAGATAAGAGAAAAATTAACTCATTTGAAATGTGGTGTTGGAGAAGAGCTTTGCGGATACCATGGACTGAGAAAAAGACAAATAATTGGGTGTTAGAACAAAGTAAACCAGAACTGTCACTAGAAGCTAAAATGATGAAACTGAGGTTATCATACTTTGGACACATCATGAGAAGACATGATTCATTAGAAAAGATGATAATGCTGGGAAAAACAGAAGGGAGTAGAAAAAGAGGAAGGCCAAACAAGAGATGGATTGATTCCATAAAGGAAGCCACAGACCTGAACTTACAAGATCTGAACAGGGTGGTTCATGACAGATGCTCTTGGAGGTCGCTGATTCATAGGGTTGCCATAAGTCATAGTCAACTTGGAGGCACATAACAACAACTGAGACCTGGGTGGATAAGCTGACCCAGCTTTGCCCATCTGGATACATGGTGCAACACCACCACAGGTTGCAGGGATGGGGGGAGAGGGTTGCTGTGGTCTACAGAACTTCCAACTCTGTCACCAGGAAACCGCTTTGTCTTGCAGCTGGCTGTGAGGGCCTGCACTTGGTTTCGGGCCACCTGGCAGCTTCACTGACAGAGCTGGTGGAGTCTGTCTTGGCTATGGTATTGGAGGAGCCCAGAACAATAGTCCTGGGTGACTTCAATGTCCATGCTGAAGCGGTCTCTAGTGTTCCAGCTTGGGACTTCATGGCCTCCATGACAACCATGGGGCTGTCTCAAGTTGTCACCGGCCCGAAGCATAGGGCAGGGCACACCCTTGGCTAGGTTTTTGCTCCAGATGGAGAAACGGGTTGTCTGGAGATAGGGGGGTGATTGTCACCCAACTGTCATGGTAAGACCACTTCCTGGTGAAGTTTAGACTTACAGCTCTGATCCTTCCCTGCAGGTATGTGGACAGATTAAAATGGTCCGTGCCTGGAGACTAATGGAATCCACAGTATTCCTGAATGCCCTGGGGGAGTTCCCAGTAGATAGAGCAGGTGAGCCTGTTGAAGCCCTTGTCACACTGTGGAACAATGATGCACGTCAGGCTCTTGACACTGTTGCTCCTGAGCGCCTTCTCCAACGTTATGGAGCCTGGTTTGCACCTTGGTACATCAGTGAGCTAATGGTAATGAAACAGGCTGGACGACGGCTACAGCGCAATTGGCAAAATATGTGCTATGAGGTTGATCAGGCATGAGTAAAACATCATGACCATGCCTACTGTATGGTGGTGACGGCGGCGAAAAAGGCCCACGTCTCTGCTACCATCACATCCTCAATTAGCTGTCCTGTGGAGCTTTTTGTTATTGTCAGAGGTCTGTTGACATCAGCTCCAGGAAATGGAATTTTAGACCCTTTGGAGGCCCACTGTGAATTGTTTGCAAAGCACTTTGAGGGTAAAGTTGTTTGCCTCCATAGCAGTCTTGATGCCCCATACACATTTAGCATAGTCCCCAGTGAGATGTCCAGTGCAATGTCTACTGCAACTTCTTGGGATCAGTTTCAGTTGATGCGGCCTGATGATGTGGACAAGGTGCTTGAGACGATGCAGCCAGCAACGTGTCCTCTCGACCCTTGCTCTTCTTGGCTTATTAAAGCTTCCTGAGGGAGTTTGACTGAGTGGATCCAGGGTGTGGTCAACACGTTGTTGCAGGAGGGAGTGGTTCCAGACACCTTCAAAGACTTGGTGATCTAACCTCTCCTGAAAAAGCCTACCCTGGACCCACGGATTTGTGACAACTACCACCCGGTTGCAGATACCCCCTTTTTAGGGATGGTGATTGAGAGGGTTTTGTTGCCTCAATTGCCAGTAGTCTTGGATGAAACAGATTATCTTGACCCATTCCAGTCTGGGTTCAGGCTTGGTTATGGGACTGAATCAGCCTTGGTCACCCTAATGAATGACTTTTAGTGGGAGGACAGGGGGAGTGCGATCCTGTTATTCTTACTTGACCTCTCAGCGACTTTTGATACTATTGACCATGGTATTCTTCTGAGCCTAATTGTTGAGATGGATATTGGAGGCACTGTTTTACAGTGGTTCCGATCCTACCTCCAGGGTCTTTTTCTGATAATAGCATTGGGTGATTATCTTCCGGCCCTCTGGCAGTTGTGCTCTGGGGTGCTGTGGGATACCATCTTGTCCCTGATACTATTTAGCATCTGTATGAAGCCCTTGGGATCAGTCATCAGGAGATTTATGGCTAGGTGTCAGCAGTACGCTGATGATACCCAGCTGTTTCTCTGTAACATCTGAATTGGGAGAGGCGGTGCAAGCCCCGGATCGGTGTCTGGACAAGGTGGTGGGCTGGATGAGGGCCAATTAATTTAGTCTGAATCCTAGCAAGACAGAGGTGCTGTGGGCTGGTGGTTCCCAAGTTTTTTTTTTTTTGTAATAATTTTTATTATTCAAATTTTCATAAAACAAATCAAACAACAAAAACAATACTACAAAAATAAAAAGAAAAACTTGACTTCCGATTTGTCACAGATCAGCTATAAGTATAATATATATCAAAGCTGTCCGCTAAAACATACAAAATTCACTTTTTTCCAAAGTCTATCTTAATTAATCGTCAAATCCCATTATCATCATTTCATTTTTTTCTTTCAACAAAAAGTCCAAAAGAAGCTTCCATTCCTTAAGAAATGTATCTGTCGTTTTTTCTCTGAGTACGCATGTCAATTTATCCATCTCTACTAAGTCCATTAATTTCAATAGCCATTCTTCCGTTGTTGGTATCGATTCCATTTTCCACTTTTGTGCATATAGTAATCTTGCTGCCGTGATCATATATAATATTATTCTTCCATATTTCTTTTCCTTTTGTTTATCCATAAAACCCAATAAAAAAAATTCTGGCTTTGACTGAATATTTATCTATAAGATTTTTTGCATCATCCTACCTATCTGTGCCCAAAATAATTTTGCCTGTTTACACGACCACCACATATGATAAAAAGATCCTTCTTGTTGTTTACATTTCCAACATACATTAGAAACATTACTATACATTTTTGACAACTTTTCTGGAGTCATGTACCAACAATACATCATTTTATAAAAATTTTCTTTAAGATTATAGCATAATGTAAATTTCAAACCTTTTTTCCACATATTTTCCCATTGATCCATTTGTATATTATAACCAAAAATTTTTGCCCACTTGACCATACACTCTTTTACTTGTTCTTCTTCCATGTCCATTTTCAATAAAAATTTATACATTTTTGCAATTATACATTCATCATTTGTACACAAACCTATTTCAAAATCAGATTTATTTATTTCAAAGCCATACATTTCTAACAATTTCTAACAATTGTAAATAGGCAAACCATTGAGAACTATATCCTTCCTTTATTAGTTGTTCTCTCTCTTTCATTATATATTCTCCATGCACATTTTCTAATAATTCTTGGTAAGTTAACCATTTCTCTTTTCCAGCCATTTCTCTTCTATAAAATGCTTCTTGACTTGAAACACATAGTGGTATTTTCGGAAAAAAACTTGTTTTGTATTTATTCCATATTTTCAACAAAGGACGTCTTATAAAATGATTATTAAAATCCACATTAACTTTTACTTTATCATACCATAGATATCCATGCCATCCCCACTTCAGGTTGTGACCCTCCAAATCCAATAATCTTTTGTTCCTCAATACAATCCATTCCTTTATCCAGACTAAGCAACAAGCAGCAAAATAAAGTCTCAAATTTGGTAATCCCAGTCCTCCTCTTTCTTTGGCGTCTTGTAATAATTTAAATTTAACTCTTGGTTTTTTCCCCTGCCAAACAAATTTAGAAATATCTTTTTGCCATTGTTTAAAAGGTAAATCAGAGGATATTACAGGTATTGTTTGAAATAGAAACATCATTCTCGGCAATACATTCATTTTTATTACAGATATTCTACCCATTAATGACAACTGTAATTTATCCCATTTTAACAAATCTTTCTTAATCTCTGTCCATAATTTTTCATAATTATTATGAAACAACTTTGAATTTTTATTTGTCATAATAATACCTAAATATTTCACCTTTTCTTCTATTTTAAAATCTGTCTTCTCCATTAACTCTTTTTGATCCCTTAAAGATAAATTTTTCACCAACATCTTTGTTTTTTGGTTGTTGATCTTAAATCCTGCTAATGGTCCAAATTCTTTTAGTTTATCCATCAATACTTTAATTCCTTCCAAGGGATTTTCTAATACAATTATCAAGTCGTCAGCAAATGCTCTCAGTTTATATTCCTCTTTTTTTATATTTATTCCCGAAATCCTTTTGTCTTGCTTTATGTCTCTAAGCAGCACTTCTAGAACCAAAATAAATAAAAGAGGGGACAGTGGACATCCCTGTCTTGTACCCTTTTGTATTTCACATGAGTCCGTTAAATCCCCATTGACAATTATCTGTGCCTTCTGTGATGTATAAATCGATGTGATCCATTTTATAAAATTATCTCCAAAATCCATTTGCTCTAGAACCTTAAACATAAATTTCCAATTCAAATTATCAAATGCTTTCTCAGCATCCAAGAACATCAAAGCTGCTTGCATGTCATTTCGTTGTTCTAGATATTCCAACACATTCAAAACATTCCTGACATTATCACATATTTGTCTTTTAGGTAAAAAACCCGCTTGATCTTCCTGAATAAATTGTTGCAATATTATTTTCATTCTTTCAGCCAAAATCATTGTAAAAATTTTATAGTCATTATTCAGTAAAGATATTGGCCGATAATTTTTTGTTTTAGTTAAATCCTGCTCCTCTTTAGGTATTAATGTTATATTGGCATTTTTGCAACTATCCGGTATCTTCCCCTCTTGTAAAATAGAATTCATTGTATACTGTAAAGGTGGTAAAAGTTCCTCCTCCAAGCATTTGTAATACATTGCTGATAGTCCATCCGGTCCTGGCACCTTTCCTAATTTAATTTTACTTATAGCCTCAGATATTTCTCTTGACGTAATAGGACCATTAATAGCTTGTCTCTGAAGATCTGTAATTTTAGGCAAATTCTGTTTGGATATATACTCTTCTATTTTTTCTGAGGGAATTTCCTGACACTTGTACAAAGTTGAATAATATTGATGGAAAACCCTTTGGATTTTTAAATTGTCTGTCAACATTCTTCTCCTTCTTGTATCTTTAAAATGAGATTTTTTTGTTGTTCTTTTCTTAATTTATATGCTAACCATTTCCCCGGTTTATTTGCAAATTCAAAAGTCCTTTGTTTAGCAAAATTTAATTTCCTTTCAATTTCTCTGTCAACATTGACACTTGTTTCTGTAACATTTTAATTTGATTTATAATGAAAACTTTAATTGGATTCTTTTTCAATTCTTCCTCTTTCTGTTTTATTTCTTCCAAGATTAATTGCATTTTCTGTTGTTTCTTCTTTTTTAGTTCAGAATTACATTTAATAAAATATCCCCTCATAAATGCTTTACTTGTATCCCAAACAATATTTTCATCTGTTCCTTTGTATAAATTATGTTCAAAAAACTCTTTTAATTTCTTCTTACATTCTTGCACTACTTTATCATTCTGTAATAAAGATTCATTTAGTCTCCATCTAAATCCAAGATTTTTTTTTTTCAAAGTCAGTATCACAGGGTTATGATCCGAAAAAGGTTTTGGTAATACATCCATCTTGGAAATGTCTTTCACTAAATTTTTAGACATCCAAATCATATCAATCCTCGAAAATGTTTTATGTCTTTCTGAAAAGTAAGTAAATTCCTTTGCATTGTCATTTATATATCTCCAAGCATCCACCAATTCTAAATTTTCCATCAATTCGAAGCAGATCTTCGGCAATTTGTCCTGTGTCTCTTTAATATTTTTCTCAGAAAGTCTATCCATTTTTGGTGAAATTACCCCATTCCAATCACCCATGACACACCAATGATCATATGCAAACTCTGATAATTTTTCCATAAGCCCTGTATAAAACCTTGTTTTATCTTCATTGGGGGCATAAATGCCCACTATCAAAATTTTTGTACCCTGTATGGTAATTTCAACTCCCACAAATCTGCCACTATCATCCAATAATATCAATTTAGGAGACAATTGTGAGTTAATATAAAGAACAACACCATTTTTTTTTTGGATCCTGCCGAAATAAATTCTTCACCCAAATTTTTACAGATCAAATATTTAGAATCTTTCTTCTTAATATGAGTTTCTTGTAAACAAATTATATCCAATTTTAATTTTTTCAAATAATGAAATACTTTCTCTTCTGCGACGTATTAGCTCCATTTATATTCCAAGTTAGATATTTGTAATCCATTTTTAAGCATGTATTTTAGAAAAGTCTGTACCTGTTGCTCCCTTTAATTCATCATCATCCTTTTCTTCCTCTACCTGTTTCTGTTGACTTTGTTTCCCATGAGTTATATCCATATCTTTAATTTTATCTTCTTCCATGTCTTTTGAAGCTTTTCTCAAGAAATCCCTTGCTTTTTGAACAGTATTCAATCGATACTTCTGTTGTCTAAATGTAAAAATCACTCCCTCTGGAACATCCCATCTAAATTGAATTTTACATTGTTTGAGTTTTTCTGTGAAGAAAGCGTATTCTTTTCTCTTACGTAGAAGTCTAATAGGAATTTCCTTCATCACCAGTATTTCTTTACCGTCAATTTTGAAGACATTGTTAAAATGATGTTGCAAAACCATATCTCTGGTCTTCTTTTTTAGAAAGTAAACAAGCACATCTCTTGGGATTTTTTTCATTGTTGCGTATCTGGAATTAATTCTATAAACTTTATCTATTTCAAATTCCATCCGATCTTCATCCCAGTCCAAGGATTTTACCAAGGCATTAACAATTTTCTCTCTGATATCTTCACCTGTTTCCTCAGGAATTGCACGGAATCTCAAGCAATATTCTTTATCTCTAAATTCCATGACAGCAATATAGTCCAAATTTTTTCCCAATTCCACATTTAAAATATCTGTTCTATTCTCTAAGGTTTGCACCTTGTCTTTAACATTTTTTTACATCCTGTGTTAGTTGCCCCATTGTATTTTTAATCTGATCCACTTCTGTTTAGATATGGTCTTTTAAATCTTTGAAATCCTTTTTCATATTGCGAAATCCATCTTTAAATTCTTGTCTGTCCTGTTTCATCTCTTGTTTCATCTCTTGTTTAAGATCATTAATACCCTCCATAATTTTCTGGAACATGTCTATCCCTTCCTGTGTATCGGTTGAACCTCTTCGCTCTAAAACTTTGGCTGCTTTCCTGGTTGTCATTCTTGGGAAAAAAAAACCTTTTCTATTATTAGCCAATGTTCCCAAACTTAGAGGCAAACTGTTTCTTTTTTTTCCCCCAACAACAAAAGAGTTAATATTCCAGGCCTGTTAATATGATCTAACCAGCACGGTTCTTATCTCCAGCACATTCAGGAATGTAAAACAAATCCAGTTCTCAGCATCCAACAGTTAGTAACATACACGAACAGCAGATTCGTTCAAAAAAAAAATCCAAAAAAAAGGAATAAAAAATAGTCTCAGATATATTTCCTTCAAATAATCAAATCATCTTATCTAATAAGTTGCCTCTTATCCGTTTTAATCTTTGTAATTCCAAATTTAAGCCAGCTTTTTGTCATAAAAAATAAAATAAGTTCTTTGAATTGCTCCCTTCTTCCTTAACTTTGTATAAAAGAAAAAAGTGTGACTCACCCAAGTTTCTGAATTGCTGATTCGTAAACAAGTCTCTTTTACGGTAGTAATTTAAGTCAAATGATAAGATTTAGACAGAAGGAGGCTCGCTCGTTAAAAACGTGTCGGAAGGCAGAGCTGGGGTCCCAATCCCGGGGAGCTGGATCCCGGAGAGTTGGGAGAAGAGTATTCGGATGGATGGCAGAGGGAAGGGGGAGGAACTTCCCCCCTTTGGAGCAAAGATGAAACAGAGGAACTGCCAGTGATAAGGTCGCTTAGCAACGGGGAGCCTGAGCCCTCCCTGGACATTCTCACGCCTCCCCCTCTTTCAGGCTCAGAGCAAGAGGGGGAAGAGGGAGGGCTGCTCACAGCCGAAAAGCGGGGAGGCAGTTTACCATCAGCCCCTCCCCTATCCCCCATCCTGGAATCGGAAACTTCAGAAGAGGAGGGGGTGATGCTTCCCCCCTCACCGCGCACACGCAGACAGCTGAAAAGACAGGAGAGAAGGGGGGAAGGTGGGCAGTACCTGAGGGGCAGTTAAGGAGGAGCGAAAGATTGCGCGCCCGTTTGGCCCCTTCTTAAAGAACAGGCGGGAAGAAGTCCCTTGCTCTGTCAACTTTCTCCCAATGCCGCAGGACCTGTATCCCTGTATTGATTCATGAGAAAACGCAGTCTTTGTTTGGACATTACCCTAATAAAACACAAATTAACTACAATCGTTGGTCTGGTTCCTGAGTCACATCCTGGGCCTGACAGCTTGACAGAGCCACCTAAATCACCCTCAACGCTCTCTTCACTTGACTGGGACAAGATGTCAAAGGGAGCAGCGGGGGGGACGAACCCCACTTCTGAGATGGAAGAAGTGGAACTCCTGAGGACTAAGGTAGCTGATTTGCAGACGGATGTTCAAGCCCTGCTAGCAGCAGTCAAGGCACTGAAGACGGATAATCAAACCTTGAAGGCCACGATAGACCAGATGCGAACAGCCCCTCCAGCTGCCGTAGTAAAGGTTCCCATTGGATTGCCCCCAAAATATGCGGGACAAAGTGATCAGTTGGCAACCTTCGTGGCTCAATGTGAGTTATATCTGGATGTCAGGCACACGGAATTTCCAGACGATGGGGCTAAAGTAGCTTTCGTGATTAGACTCCGTATCTCGTGAGAAAGGATACTGTCTTAGGAAGGTACAGAGGATTTATACAGGAGATGACCGAGATGTTTCAAGACCCGCAAAGGGCTGAAACAGTAGTGCGGCAACTAGGCGCTCTGAAGCAAGCTAAAGGGACTGTTTCTGAGTACACTAACGCTTTTAAAATTCTGTCCCAGGAAACTGGTTACAATGACACTGCCCTGATGTTTATGTACCGGAGTGGATTAAATGCTGAAATCCTGGATGAGTTGGCCAGGACCTCCCCCCCCCGCTGACCTACCAGGGCTCATCCGGCTATGCCTACAGATAGATCACCGGATGGAAGGAAGGCGCCTGGAAAGGAAGCAGGAGGTCCCGAGATACTCAGCCTCGGCATCCCGCAACAAGACCCTTCCCACTACAGGGATGGCAGGTAATGCAACTGAGGGACAGGGAGGGGCTAGGCCAAGACTGTCGGAAGAAGAAAAGGAAAGATGACGCCGGGAACGTTTATGCTTTTATTGTTCAAAGCCGGGCCATGTGGCCAGAGACTGTGGACTGAAAGGGGGGAAAGCCGAGCCGTCGGGAAACTAGAACACCCAGTCCACGTGCAGGCCGGTGGACTGGGGGCAGCGTTGTATAAAGGCCCCCCAACGATCCAACCTCCCTCAAAGGGGGTGTTGGTCTTGCCTATTCGGATTACAACTTCCAGAGGAGTGGTGTTTAATTCCACTGCCTTAATTGACAGTGGAGCCTCCACAAATTTTATTGATGCAAAGTTAGTCAAGCGTCATGGAATTTCCCGGTGAAAACTGGACACTCCCCTAGCTGTGGAGACTATCGATGGGAGACCCCTGAAGTCAGGAGGGGTGACACAAGCCACGGAGGAAGTGAAACTTCAAATCCCTGGGCACGAAGAGTTCATTTCGCTATACGTGTCAGATCTCTCAAACTTTGAGGTGATTCTGGGAATGCCCTGGCTAGCAAAGCATGAACCCAAAATAAGTTGGAAGGAGGCGGTGGTGTGGTTCACCTCACAGTATTGCCAGGAGAACTGTCAACCTGAAGGAATCAAGAACACCTTAGCGGGGGCAGTGCAAGAGATCGAGCAAGTGACCCTGCCGCCAAAGTATGAAGAATTCAAAGATGTGTTTGATGAAAAAGAGGCAGAGACTTTACCCCCCCACCGCCCTTACGACTGTGCGATTGATCTAGTGCCAGGAGCCAGCATCCCATCAGGGAGAATCTACTCTCTCACAGAGAATGAGAGGGAGGCCCTGAAGGAATTCCTGGATAAAAACCTGAGGCGAGGATTCATACGCCCCTCACAATCCCCTGCTGGAGCGCCACTATTGTTTGTGAAAAAGAAGGGGGGAACTCAGACCCTGTAACGACTATCGTGCATTGAACCAGATCACCATCCCCAACAGCTACCCGCTGCCCCTGATCTCAGAGTTGCTGGACCGACTGCGCTCTGCAAAAATCTTCACGAAGTTGGATTTGAGAGGAGCATACAATCTGATCAGAATGAAGGAGGGAGATGAATGGAAAACAGGATTCTTGACCGCTTACGGACAGTATGAATACCTGGTCATGCCGTTCGGGCTTTGTGGAAGTCCAGGAATTTTTCAAAAATTCATGAACGACGTGTTTAGAGACTTGTTGGACACGTATGTAATCTGTTACTTAGATGATATCCTGGTGTTCTCAAAGAACCAGGAAGACCATGACCAGCATGTGAAGACGGTGTTGAAGAGACTGAGAGAAAATCACCTGTATGCTAAATTAGAGAAATGTGGATTTGACCTCAAGTCTCTAGACTTCCTTGGATATCGAATCTCAGCGGAAGGCGTGGAGATGGACCCAGGGAAAGTAAGCTGCATATTGGACTGGGGCCAACCTGTCACCAAAAAGGATGTACAATGGTTTTTGGGGTTTGCCAATTATTACAGAAAGTTCATTCCAGGGTTTTCCAAATTAACAGCTCCTCTGACTGACTGTTTAAGGGGGAAGAAGTTTCAATGGACAGAGAACACCACCGAGGCCTTTCAGGAGCTGAAGAGAAGGTTTGCTACTGAGCCCATTCTGCGCTTTGCTGATCCGAACCGCCCTTTCGTAGTGCAAGCAGATGCTTCAGATTTTGCCATCGGGGGGGGGTCCTGCTACAATTAGACCAAGAAGGGAAGGAGCTGCACCCCTGTGCGTACTTCTCTCGGAAGTTAAAGCCTGCAGAGAAGAACTACACAGTTTGGGAGAAGGAGCTGCTGGCCATCAAGGACTCTTTTGAAAACTGGAGACAATACCTAGAGGGGACCTCTCATCGAATTGAAGTGCGCTCCGACCACAAGAATCTTGAAAGCCTCCAAACAGCCAGAAAGCTGAACCAGAGACAGATAAGATGGTCCCAGTTCTTCACTAGGTTTAACTTCCAGATTACTTACCATGCCCAAGCCAAAAACCAGAGAGCGGATGCCTTATCCAGACAGCCACAATACAAAGAAAGTGAATCCGAGGACCAGCCTCAGTACGTAATCCCGCCAGAGAAATTAACGTTGGGAGTATGCCAGCCTTCATGGGAAGAGGAACGCAAAAAGGCACAACAAGAAGATGCAGACATGCTAAAATATCAGCAGGAGACGGGACAAGGTCAAGACTCCGAAGTAACCTTTCACTGGAGAAATGGACTGTTATGGTTCAAAACCGCCAGATATGTGCCAGAAGGGGAATTAAGGCTCAGAATCCTACGCCAGTGTCATGATTCCATCACAGCGGGACACTTTGGGATTTACAAGACCATTCAGAACGTGGCCAAGGACTTCTGGTGGCCTAAAATGTGTCGGGATATTGAGAGTTATGTAAAGTCCTGCTCTGTCTGTCTGCGGACAAAAACACAAACAGGGACACCAGCAGGACTGTTACAACCGTTGCCTGTCCCACACGAACCCTGGAAGGACCTCTCCATGGATTTTATAACTGATCTACCCAAGTCCCAAGGAATGACAGCCATCTTAGTAGTGGTGGATCTACTTACCAAAATGGCACACTTTCTTCCTTGTGCAGGGGCCTTAGAGGCTAAAGAAACGGCCAAGTTATTCATAAAAGAAGTCTACCGGCTGCATGGATTGCCAAACAGCGTAGTCTCAGACCGAGGAACTCAGTTCACAGCCAAATTTTGGAGAGCAATGTGGAAACAGTTGCAGACGGAATTAAAACTCTCCTCCGCCCATCACCCCCAGACAGATGGGCAGACGGAACGCTTGAACGCCGTTTTGGAAAGATATTTACGAAGTTATGTGTCCTATCAACAGACTGACTGGGTATCATATTTGCATTTTGCAGAGTTCGCCTACAACAATTCTCTGCACTCCAGCACTCAACAAACCCCGTTCTTCGCTAATTATGGATTCCATCCTAAAGTCTTTCCAAGCAGCTCAGAAGGAATGCTGGTACCGGCAGCTGAGAACTTCCTTAAGGAATTGCAAGCGGCGCAACAGACACTGAAACAGCAGTTAAACAAAGCCAAAACAGAGTACAAGCGAGTTGCTGACATGCACAGGAAGGAGGGCCCCCCCCTTCAACTGGGAGACCAGGTATGGCTGTCCACCCGCTTCCTCCAGATGCCGGGCAAATGTAGAAAATTACAAGACAAGAGGGTGGGTCCTTTCGAAATAGAAACTCAAATCAATCCTGTGGCGTACCGACTGAAGCTGCCTGACATGTTTAAAATACATCCTGTGTTCCATCGATCCCTCTTAACGAAAGCCGCCCCTCCCAGTGAGTTACGGCCGGAGGAACCTCCCAAAACTCCACTCCTGGTAAATGAGCAGCTTGAGTTTGAAGTTGAGGAGATCTTAGATTCCAGGATCAGACGCCACAAGCTGCAGTACTTGATTCACTGGAAAGGCTATGGGGTGGCTGACAGATCATGGGAAGATGCAGCTGATGTGCATGCTCCAGAATTGGTAAAACTTTTTCATCAACGTTTTCCCCACCGTCCCAAGCCAGACAAGGGGAGGGGGGCACAGCCTGGGAGGGGGGATGGTGTCGGAAGGCAGAGCTGGGGTCCCAATCCCGGGGAGCTGGATCCCAGAGAGTTGGGAGAAGAGTATTCGGATGGATGGCAGAGGGAAGGGGGAGGAACTTCCCCCCTTTGGAGCGAAGACGAAACAGAGGAACTGCCAGTGATAAGGTCGCTTAGCAACGGGGAGCCTGAGCCCTCCCTGGACATTCTCACGCCTCCCCCTCTTTCAGGCTCAGAGCAAGAGGGGGAAGAGGGAGGGCTGCTCACAGCCGAAAAGCGGGGAGGCAGTTTACCATCAGCCCCTCCCCTATCCCCCATCCTGGAATCGGAAACTTCAGAAGAGGAGGGGGTGATGCTTCCCCCCTCACCGCGCACACGCAGACAGCTGAAAAGACAGGAGAGAAGGGGGGGAAGGCGGGCAGTACCTGAGGGGCAGTTAAGGAGGAGCGAAAGATTGCGCGCCCGTTTGGCCCCTTCTTAAAGAACAGGCAGGAAGAAGTCCCTTGCTCTGTCAACTTTCTCCCAATGCCGCAGGACCTGTATCCCTGTATTGATTCATGAGAAAACGCAGTCTTTGTTTGGACATTACCCTAATAAAACACGAATTAACTACAATCATTGGTCTGGTTCCTGAGTCACATCCTGGGCCTGACAAAATGTTTTTGGAAAGAAAAAAAAAACGTCTCGCTTATTTTCAGCACAGCTTGTTGGAAATCCGGACTTCGTCTTCCGCTGCTAGATATGCCTTCTTATCTCAGGGGATTCCTGATCAAATCCAGCCATCTACAGCTCAACGAAATTTCGTGGATAATCTTTTCGGTTCCCCTTTATCTTGGAGAACATTTACGCCAGTCAAAGATTCCTCTTGACAGGCTTTTAACTGAAAAAAGCTTCCTCTGAGACAGAGCTCCCTCAGAGACAACCACCAGCCAGCATTCCTTCCGGGAAGAATAGTCGTGGTTCCCAAGTTCTGATAGTCTGTCAGTTGCCTGTTTTGGATGGGGTCGTACTCCCTGTGAAAGATCAGGTTTGTAATCTGGGGGCAGGGCTGTGGAGTCGGAGTCGTGGAGTTGGAGTCGGGAGCAATTTTGGGTGAAGTCGGAGTCGGAGTTGGTAGAAATGTACCAACTCCGACTTCAAAATAAATTTTGATTGACAAATTTAAAAAAATATAAATTCAAAATGTCAAAGAAGCTTCCCATGAAGTCAGCTGTAGTTGAGCATTTCACCATAACTCAAGATGGAAAACATTTTGTGTGTCAGTGACCCAGATGAAGACAAATGCTGTGATGCCAAGATCAGCGCATATTCAGGCAGCGATAAAAATGCTCCTATGAGAGCTTCCAATTTAAAAAGACAGGGCTGTGGAGTTGGAAGCAATTTTGGGTGGAGTCGGACAGTAGAAAAATAGAGGAATCAGAGTCGGAGTCAAAGGTTTAGTGTACCGACTCCACAGCCCTGTCTGGGGTACTCCTGGATCCATCTTTGTTACCTCAGTGTCTAGGAGTCCCTTTTACCAACTTCGGCTGGTAAGACAGCTGTGGCCATTTCTGGACCTGACTACTGTAGTCCATGTAACCTCTAGGTTGGATTACTATAATGTGCTCTATGTGGGGCTGCTCTTGAGGTTGGTCCGGAAGCTGCAGCTGGTGCAAAATGCAGTAGCACGACTGCTCAATGGGGCAGGGTATTGCCAACATGTCACCCCACTACTGAAACAATTGCACTGGCTGCCCATTAGCTAGCAGGCTAAGTTCAAGGTTCTGGTTTTGGTCTACAAAGCCCTATACAGCTGGGGACCAGGACAGACCTGAAACATTCTTACCCCTCATATACCCAGTCGATCACTACGGTCTGCAGGTGAGGGCCTCCTGTAGATACCATCTTATTGGGAGGTGTGCTTTGCATGACATAGGAAGTGAACCTTTAGTGTAGTGGCACCTGCCCTTTGGAATTCCCTCCTCTTAAATATTAGACAGGCGCCATCTCTGTTATCTTTTTGGTGCATACAGAAGACCTTCCTCTTTCAACAAGCCTTTTAAGCCTTTATCCCAGTCTGCATCGGAATTGCTTTTTAAGACTTTTTTTTAAAAAAGCTTTTTAAAAAAGATGTTTTTAAAGATGTTTTCATATATTTTAATGTTGTTTTAGTGTTTTAGTTTTCCATCCTGGGCTCCTACTGGGAAGAAGGGTGGGATATAATAATAATAATAATAATAATAATAATAATAATAAATGTTTAGCTTTGAGAAGAAAATACTGAGGGGAGATATGATAGTATTCTTCAAGGAATTGAAAAGGTACCACACAGAGGGCCAGGATCTCTTCTCAATCACCCAGAATGCAGTACACAGAATAATGGGCTCAATTTACAGGAAGCCAGATTTCAGGTGAACACTAGGAAATACTTCCTAACTGTTAGAGCAGTATGACAATGGAACCAATTACCTATGAAGAAAGATCCTCCGTGGCGCAGAGTAGTAAGCGGCGGTAACGCAGCCGAAGCTCTGCTCACGGCCGGAGTTCGATTCCAACAGAAGGAGGAAGTCGAATCTCTGGTAAAAGGGGTGGAGGTCCACTCAGCCTTCCATCCATCCGTGGTCGGTAAAATGAGTACCCGGCATATGCTGGGGGGGTAAAGAAAGGCCGGGGAAGGAACCGGCAATCTCACCCCATATATACGGTCTGCCTAGTAAACGTCCCAAGACGTCACCCTAAGAGTCGGAAACGACTCGCACTACAAGTGCGGGGGACACCTTTACCTTTACCTATGAAGATGGTGGGCTCTCCCAACACTGGAGGCGTTCAAGAGGCAGCTGGACAGCCACTTGTCTGGTATGCTTTAACTTGGATTCCTGCATTGAGCAGGGGGTTGGACTGATGGTCTTACAGGCTCCTTCCAACTCTACTATTCTGTGATTCTACTTCTCAGTAGGTAGGGATGCAAAAAGGTTGTTTATTCTTTACTGCACAGGCAGTGTGCATATTACCGAAGAGATGTATTTTTTCTGATCCAGTAGGATTCTTTCTTTCTCATTTCTTTTTGTTAAATTGCTGGTTTTTACTAATTTGTTTGAGGTAATTGTATTACATTTGATATTATATTATTTTTATTTAACAATTATTAACAATAAGCAATAATCAACAAAACTCTAATCCAAAAGTAAACATTTGTTTCTCATCATATTACATAATTAAATACTTCAGTCCAGACATTTTATTTTATTTTTTCCCAGATTAAATACATCAATTAAATACATCAAATATAAATGAATATAAAATATTTCTTCTAGAAAAATTCAAAACATACTTGAATGCACTGTTGTGTAAGGTAATAATTTTCTTGACAATATTGTATAAAGGACAACCAGTTTTCCCATAATTTGTTTCTATATTCACTTGTCATTCTTGATCTCAAATTCTTGATCTCTTAATTTGGATTCCTGCATTGAGCTGGGAGTTGGACTAGATGGCCTTATAGGCCCCTTCCAACTCTATGATTATATGAAATAAGACACTATTTTTGCCATTATAGCAAATCCTCAAACTTTATTAAACAATTCTTTTCAATGAGGGAGTAATGTAACTTTCCAATGCTGAGCAATAACATCCATGCAGCTGTTAACAAATAGGAAATAAGTTCCTTATGTTCTTTCTTTACAGTGGTGGTGACATAATAGTACAACAATATCAACGCACATTTCCAGTCTGCCTCCAAGTCAATTAAGCTCAAGGCTTCTGAAAGCAATTTAGTGCTTAATTTAGCCTGGGAAAAGGTGTAAGGGGGCAATAACTAGCTGTCCTTGAGCCTGCAGTATAAACAGCATCTCGGCACAATCCTCCTACCTGCAATAGGGGCACAACAATAAACTACATTGCAGGCTTGTTATATTCTACTCTCTCTCAGCCCAACCTAATATGGTTGTTGTAAACCACTTAGAGCCTGATCTACAGTATTCAGTATGAACTGCAGGATTTCATGAGCCACTCTCTTCCAGCTAGAGCCCTTTCCACCCTGCAATTTGGAGACAGTGAGCTGTATTTGCCTTGGAATTTCCATTGACAGGGCTATTTTCCCCCCACACTAAGTAACAACTAGGTTACAGGAAGATCTCTCTTATTGAGGTAGACAAACAGATGTCCAATCCCAGTTACATTAAAATGTTTTTTATTTCTATAAGGTTATGAAAATAGCTTCTCGCTGTGAACCAGGAAATGACTTATCCAGGCAATGAGCAAGTTTATTTATTAATTTATTTATTAACTTTATTTATACCCCGCCGTTTTTCCAAATTGGAACTCACGTCGGCTTCCAGATAAAAAACAGATACAATTAAAACCTACCAAAGTTAAAAGCATATAATAATAATAATAATAAAATAATAAAATTTTATTTGTTAGTCGCCTATCTGTCCGACTTAACGGACACTCTAGGTGACTTACAACCAGAATTAAAATACAATATACAATTAATCCCAGAGCTTGGAAAAGTTACTTTTTTAAACTACAACTCCCATCAGCCCAATCCAGTGGCAATGCTGGCTGGGGCAGATGGGAGTTGTAGTTCAAAAAAGTAACTTTTCCAAGCTCTGATTAATCCAATATCAAACATCTAAACACAACAAAAAGCTAATCCACCCCAAGATTCTTGTAGGCCTGCCTGAATAGCCAGGTCTTTAAGGCTCGGCGAAAGCTCATCAGGGAGGAAGCATGTCGAAGATCATAAGGGAGAGAGTTCCAGAGGGTGGGGGCCACAACTGAGAATGCCCTCTCCCGGGTCTGCAACAGCCTAGCTGTTTTGACTGGTGGGACCGAGAGGAGGTCCTGTGTGGCTGATCTTGTGAGGCGGCCTGATTGGTGATACTGGAGGCGGTCCTTCAGATAAACTGGGCCGAAACCGTATAGGGTTTTAAAGGTCAGTACCAACACCTTGAACTGGGCCCGGTAAACCACTGGTAGCCAGTGTAGATCTACTAACACTGGGGTAATGTGATCTCGGCGTCGGCTAAGCTTGATCAAGCGTGCCGCCGCATTCTGTACCAGCTGCAGTTTCCAGACCATTTTCAAGGGTAACCCCACGTAGAGCGCATTACAGTAGTCTAAGCGAGAGGAGACCAGGGCATGTATCACCCGTGGGAGTAGATGCACAGGAAGGTAGGGAAGGTAATACATAAGTAAATAAATATAGCCAGATATAATTAAAAAATGAACTCTAATTTAAAATAGCATTAAACTGTTTCTGATAATTAAAAACTATACTCATGAAATCGGAATAATTAAAAATTAAACAAGCAAGAGCAATATGACCTCCTTTTGGGCCTATCCTTAGCCGCCTTCGGAATCAAAGGCTTGCTGAAATAAGAAAGTTTTTACCTGTCTACGAAAGGACTGCAGAGAAGAGGCCATTCTTATCTCCTTAGGGAGGGAATTCCAAAGCCTAGGTGCAGCCACCGAGAAGGCCCTAACTCGTATTCTCACTAGTTGTACTTGTGCGGATGAAGGTATTGAAAGAAGGGCCTCTCTTGAAGATCTCAGGGCCCGGGCAGGCACATAGAGGGCGATGCGGTCTGACAAATAGCCTGGACCCAAGCTGTGTAGGGCTTTATAGGTCAACACCAGCACTTTGAATTGTGTCCGGAAACAAACTGGCAGTCAGTGGAGCTTTTTTTAGCAGGGGAGTTGTATGGTCCCTGTAATCAGCCCCAGTTAACATTCTGGCTGCAGCACGTTGTACCAGCTGAAGTTTCCGAGGAGTCTTCAGAAGCAGCCCCACGTAGAGCACCTTACAGTAATCTAAACGGGATGTGACTAAGGCATGTGTCACCATGGCCAGATCGGACGGGTCAAGGAACGGGCGCAGTTGGCGCACTAATCTCAAATGTGCAAAAGCCCTCCTGGCTACTGCAGAAACCTGGGAATCCAAATTTAAAGCTGAGTCCAGGAGGACACCCAAACTGCGAACCTGTGTCTTCAGGGGGAGTATAACCCCATCCAGCACAGGCTGTATCCCTATTCCCTGATCTGCCTTACGACTGACCAGGAGCACCTCTGTCTTGTCTGGATTAAGCCTCAATTTGTTCACCCTCATCCAATCCACCACTGATGTTAGACACCGGTTTAAAACCAAGACAGCTTCCTTGGAAGTAGGTGGAAAGGAGACATAGAGTTGGGTGTCATCAGTATACTGGTGGCACTGAACTCCAAACGCCCAAACGTCTCTCTTAATCGTTTAAAAAACCTCTATGGGTCTCTCATCCTTTTTCCAGCCACTCCATTCTACCCCCCCCATCAGTGTCTCATCATGCTGTGACACTTGACATATTCTAGGGCTGATGTAGATTTTTTTCTCCTGCATAGATGTTTGTATCTATGATTCAGGTTTTGGCTACCTAATATTGATTATATTAATCAGCACTTGTATACAGGTTAGTGGGAGGTGCAACAAAATGGTAGATTGTGGAGCGTGGGTGTTCAGGACTTCAGCCACTCTGTATCCGGTTTCCTCCCCTCCATCACCAGTCAGTATTCCATGCCCACTGAGCATGCTCTGTCCTTATTGGAATGTTGTTGGGTTTAGGGGTTTTTCTATTTTTTATACTGTACTTCTGCAAACTTTGGAATTCCACCCAGCCTGCTGACACCCCCTCAAGCGTGGATGGTTTTGGCTACATGAGCAGCAGTCAGAATTGAGATTACTGTAAGTGGATACAAGTGGAACCTGCAACAAAATGTAGCAGTGTGGAGTGCCCCAGTGCGACCATACCCCTTTCCAGGATGCTTGTATCCCTTCTCTTTGCCGCCAGCAGGCAGATGACATTCTGTCCCCACTAAACATACCTAGTTCGCATTGGATTACTTCTGAGGCTTCGGCTTCTTTTTCGGATTTTCCCCTGGATATTTTGCGTATTCTGCAAGTTTTGGTTTCCTCCAAATCCTGTTGATGTCTATGTGGCGGGAGGCGTAGGATGCTGCGATGCTTTACATAAGGAATGGAACTTACTAAGGGGACTGAGATCGCTATTCCTGTATTCGACAGCATGATGAGTAAGTGAAATGGAGGAGCCACTGCCACAGAAGCTGAAGGCGTTTCATACCAAACAATCGTTGAAACAGTGAAGTTTAAAAAACTAAAACCATATAAAATTGCCATACATTTTGTAACATAGTGTGGTCATTTCAACCTCCACACAAAAGTACAGTCTGGAGAGAGAAACGGCTATAACTCCACGTTAAAAAGACGCGATTTGATTCCCAGCGGCAGAATACCTCTTGGCTTCAAATTCAGTGTTGTTTGCTTTATTATAATCATATAAATATAAACATGGGCTTTGAGGGGAGGATCGGGGCAGTGAGAAGTGAAGAACGAGACTCGAAGCGATTCTCGCTGCTGTCTAGATCACACACACACACACACACACATACACACACTTCTGCACGGATAATTCGAACGCGCCATTTTCTTTCCCGGAAGAAACTTTTCTCTATAAAGATGCCGCCATTTTAAACTACGAACCGTACCTCCTCCTGTCTTCTCTTATAGTACGTCACTTCGAGCAAGCGCGACGCCATGTTGTGTTACGGATAAAGAGGCGGCCCCACGAGGGGCTTGGGCCTTGTTCCCCCTCCCTTTTTTAGGTGTCTTCATAAAATGCCCGCCGAGAGTTTCCTTTTCCCACCGGTCCGCTCCAAGATGGCGTCGATGCGGGAGAGCGACACTGGTTTGTGGCTGCACAACAAACTGGGCTCTACAGACGAGCTGTGGGCACCTCCGAGTATTGCCTCGTTGCTCACCGCGCCGGTCATTGACAACATCCGCCTCTGCTTCCACAGCCTCTCTTCACCCGTCAAGCTCAAGCTCTTGCTGGGGATATTGCACCTGCCTCGCCGCACTGTGGATGAGGTGAGGCAAGGAGGGAGCGGAAAACATTCTTTAGTCCCCTTCTTTCCCCAGCCCGGGCCTCTCGCATCACCCAGCCCAACTGGGGCAAGAAACCCAGAGCGCCCTACTTGGTTTGGCCCATCCCGCCGGTAGATCTCCTTTTAGTCTCCCCACACTTTCCCCACACTAACCAAATGAAACCAAGACCACCGGGAGAGGTCTAGTTCTTCCAGTCCGTGAGGAGAATGGAGGAGAATGACCCGCTTGTTATTTTGGACCAAGCTAGTGAATTTACCATTTCCAGAAGTGGGCTATACTTAAGCCTGGATTGGCAGAGGCGGCATGGGGGAGCAAACAAGGAGCTCTCCCCCATCTAGTATATTTTGCACACCTAGAAATATACTTTGCCCCTTCTGTGCCCTTCCGAATTTTTACTATCCCTGAGGTCCATCCACGGTTTAAAATTGACAGAGCAAGAATCCATAGTCTGGTCTTTTAACGGATAAGGCATCTGCGTTAAGTGATCCTGAGAATGCGCTCATGCTTAAGAACGTTTAGAAGTGTCTTGTGGGATCAGACTGAGGTATACTCATTTCAACATTCTTCACAAAAATCTTAGTCAACAGGCACTAGGAGATTCACCAGAAATCAGTCTATCTCTGCCCTACTGCATCAGTGTGAGCTCAGTCTGCCTCAGCCCATCTCTTGAAGGATCTGAATTTGTTGTAAGCAGTATTCTTGCCTGGCTACTGTGGTGAGGAAGGGGAAGAGCGCATCAGGTCTGGTTTGTACATGCAGTAGAATGGTAATGCTTTACTTGGACAGTATTTGCTTTAATGCAGCTTCATGGTAAACCTCCATGGAGATAGAAAAAAAATTAGCATGTGAAGAAGGCTAGGCTGGTACATTTCTCCCTATATGCAAGAAGGGTTTTCTGCTGGGAAGGAGCATTCAAAGATGTCAAGATGTACACCCCAAGAAAAGTGCTTTCATTTGTTTCCACTGCGTGTATAAACTGAGACCTACTCTCTCCATCTTTTGTACTTTCCCTTGTAGCCATCATTGTCAACCCCTAACTTTGTTGTTTTCCTTGGATACCAGCAAGTGTGCACCAATAAACAAAACTGCACTGGACATGAATCTAAAGGTACAAAATGTGAAAATGTGCTGAAGGAAGCCCTTCCATGGGAGACAGAGAAGTCTGCACTGAAAGGCAAAATAATGTAATAAACACAGTGAGTTGTTCCACCCATCTCGGGTGTTATGACCCACATTTGTATGTTCTTCATCCTCCACATTATGGCCTAATTTTTATGACCTAAGTTTAGTATAGTTGGCACCTGGGGCTGGAGTTGGCTTGCCCACCCCATCACTTTCAGGAGTAGACACCACAGAATCATCTTATAAATTGATAAAAATGGTTAGCTCCTAGTAAGAAGAAATGCCCTTTTCCAGAAGCTTCACCTGTCAGGTGACTTTTCGAAGCACTTCTTATTAGAAAGAAAAGCTCTGTGATGCAGCTGCTGAAAAAGCTAATGCAATCTTAGGCTGCATTAATAGCACATAGTGTCCAGATCATGGTAATAATCATCTTCAAATGTTTCCTAGTTATGTTACTTAAAGACATGGGGTGCGGGAATTCTGTGGGAACTAGCTACATACCTGTTGCCATTCTGATTGCCCACCAGAAAGTAATCTGAATGACAGTGGGGGTGAAGCTAGTGTGTTTGTCCTTGCAGCCTGTGATGTTCCTATATATTAGTGTATATATGGTAAGTGCTGGTTGTTTAGAGTATACATGGTAAGTAGTGAAAGAGGAGGGGGAGTGAATGGGCAATAGAATGCTTGATGATTGGCTGAATGTTTAAAATGGCTGACAGTATAAATGAAAGGATGACAGGTAAATCTGGGTGAATGTGAGGTGGTGAATTGTGGAATCAAGGGGGGAGAAGAGAAAGAGTGGATTGCTTGGTGGGGTTTGAGAGAGTTGTTTGCCAGGAGAGAGTGGAGAAGGAGGGAGGTGGAGTTCGGATTAGTATTGAGTAAAACCATATGCTTATGTGCCTTAAGAAGAAATCTTGTTAATCTTGTTAGCTTTGTTATCTGTAATAAATACTTAATTTGGTTTACCAAAGGCCTGATCCTTGGCTGGGGTTTCACAGACCAGAAGGGAGGGTAAGGTAATGACCAAGGCTGAAGGGGAACTGTAACAAATGGTGGCAGCGGTGAAGAGAATAACAATACCAGTATTCAGAGTCTCTGGGAATACTAGTATTGGGACGTTACTGGTGGTTGCCTAGCAGGGGGATCTGTTGAGATCTGTGCTAGAGCGGGGAGAGAAATCATAAGAGAGAGCGGTCCGGACTGGTGGAGTCCCTGGTGGTGCCTAGAGACAGGCAGTAACCACGAGCAGGTAGGAACCTGACAGGGAGAGCCAGGGAAGGACGCATCACATGTGGTGTCAGTAGCGGTGGGATACGAACAACAGAGAATCCAGATACGAATACTAGAGAATCCCTAACAGTGGTGTGGCAAACAGAAATAACAAAACAAGATTACTTGTGAGTGACTGGCAAAGTGTGTGGCAAAGAGTGAGTGACCATGGCTGAATACATAAAAATGAAAAGAGAGGAGCTGGTGGAGAAGTGCATAACATTCAATTTACCTCACGAGGGTAAAGGGGTAGATGAATTGAGGGTAGCACTTACAGGATTTGCAACTGCCCAGCAAAAACAACCTGTCAGAGAAGAGACCCCAGAAGGATATTTAAGCAATCCCGCTTATATAGAGTACTTGAGAGAGAAGTTGAGGATGGAAGGTGCAGAGAAGGAAAAACAGAGAGAGTTGGAAGCTGAGAGATTGAGGATGGAGACTGAGGAAAAAGACAAGCAGAGAGAGTTGGAAGCTGAGAGATTGAGGATGGAGGCTGAGGAAAAAGATAAACAGCGAGAGTTGGAAGCTGAGAGATTGAGGATGGAAGCTGAGAAAATGAGAATGGGGTTTGAGGAGAGGGAGAAACAACGAGCAGTGGATGCCGAATTACAAGTAGAAAAGTTAAAATTTGAAAGAGAGAAGTGTCATTCTGATGAAACAAGAAAGGACAGAGATGGAGCAAAAATAAAAATTACTCCAAAGGACTTTGCTGTCTATGAGCCTGGTCAAGATCCTCAAATTTACCTCAGCACCTTTGAAAAAGCAGCTCAGTTGTGGGGGCTACCTGAAGATAAATACATGCAGTATTTATCAAATCTGATTAAAGGGGAATTGGCTGAGGTATACCAATATTTTCCCTCAGACAGGCCCGTCACCTATGCTGAGTTTAAAGAGGCAGTATACAAAAGGTTCAGACTGGGGCCTGATTATTTTAGAAAGCTTTTCAGAAATTGCCAGATACAGACAGGGAGGTCTTTTGTGGAACTGGGAGCAAAGTTGATGGATATATTTGGAAAGTGGATGAGTAGTGCCAAAGCTCAGTCAGTGGAAGAGGTGAAAAGCCTCATGATACTGGATCAATTATACCATCAGTTACCACCAGAAATAAGGCTCCTGGTCAAAGACCGTTCCCCTACATCTGTGCAGGAGGCCGCAGAAATGGCGGATCACTTCGCCTCCAATAGAAGTGGCTGGGTGGGGAAAACATCAAGAGAGCTTAAACCCAGACCATATAGTGGTGGCAGAAGGGATGTGGTACCACAGCGAGTGAGTCCTCCATTAAAATCTGAAGGGCACAGGACACCCCAGAGTGGATCTGTGTACCCTAAAAGTGAGGAGAAATTATGCTACAAATGTGGTAGACCAGGGCACCTACGTTTTCAATGTGAGGTTGTCAACCCCATTAGTAATCCTGCTCAGACAAGGGCAGTGAAAACAGAGCCCAAGGCTTTAGAAGCAGCGAAAAAGGTTCAGTTTTGCCAGATAAACTGGACAGAAGTAACAGACCTTGATTCAAGTCTGAGAGAGGAAGTGAGTGTACAAGGGGCAACTTATTGGGCATTGCTTGACACTGGTGCCGCTCAGACGTTACTGAGGCCAGATTTAATAAAATCTGAAGAAATATTACCCCAGGAAATGGTGAATATCCAAGGAGTGAGGGGTCAACCAGAGAGTTTGCCTGTGGCCCTGGTGGATATGACTTGGAGAGGCCGAGAGAGCCGATATAAAGTAGGCATTAATGCCCAGCAACAAGAACCAGTAATACTGGGAAGGGATGTAATGGGCGCCCAAGGAAAGATCTATGTAGTGACCAGACAGCAAATTGGTAGAGAAAAAGAAGCCATATTAAGGGGGGCTGAAACAAAGAGGGTGGAATCTGTTAGCCAGCCTCAGGTCACCATAGCAACCACTAGCAGGCCTGGTGAAGGAGACAGACTGTATCAAGTGGTCTCTGGGGAAGAAGCAGAGCAATTCAGGGAAGAGCTGCATAAAGATATAAGTTTGAAGCATATAAAGGAACAAGCCCTGACCCAACAGATTCCTTTCACTGACAAACTGAGGAATCAAGTTGTGTGTGAGAATGGGATTTTATATAGACTGTGGATGCCTGCTGAGAGAAAGGATGAATGTGAACCAGTGAAGCAATTGATAGTACAAAGCAAATACAGAACCAGATTGCTAGAGGTAGCCCACGATGTCCCATGTGCAGGACATCTGGGAATAAAAAAGACCAAGAGGAGATTGGCTGCACATTATTATTGGCCAAATATCTCCAAGGATGTAAAACAACATTGTCTATCTTGTGGAATATGCCAAAAGGTGGGAAAGAGTGGAGTAAAGACCAAGGCACCCTTAAAGCCCCTTCCTATAATTGGACAACCCTTTTATAGAGTGGGAATAGATTTGGTGGGCCCTTTTTCCAAACCCACAAGGCATGGCAAGAAATATCTAGTGGTGGTGGTGGATTTTGCCACCAGGTACCCAGACGCAGAAGCACTGAGATCTGTAGAAGCCCCTGTAGTGGCAGAGGCTTTATTAAAAATCTTTATGAGGCTGGGTTTCCCTCATGAAGTGCTGACAGATCAAGGCAGTGTATTCATGGGAGAAGTGATGCAATGTATGTGGAAATGTTGTGGTCTAAAACATCTAAAGACCGCTACTTACCATCGCGCCACTAATGGGCTAACTGAGAGATTCAATGGAGTTTTGAAGGGCATGATAAGAAGCTATGTTCAAGATCACCCACAAGACTGGGATGAACGGTTGGGATGCTTCTTATTTGCATACAGAGAAGTCCCTCAGGAGTCAACAGGCTTCTCACCCTTTGAACTAATGTTTACTAGAAAAGTGAGGGGACCTTTGGAACTGCTAAAAAATTCATGGGAAGGAACTCTGGGAGAGTACAAAACTTCTGTAGTAGATTTTGTATTGGAATTCCGCAATAAATTAACATCAATGATGGAAGTAGTGAAAGAGAATTTGAGTCATGCACAGGAGAAGCAAAGTTACTGGTATGACAGAACAGCCAGAGAACGTGTGTATGATGTGGGAGATATGGTTATGGTGTTCATACCCAGGAAACATGACAAATTACAGGCTAACTGGGAAGGACCATATACCATCAGAGAAAGGCTTGACACAGTGACGTATGTAATCACCACAGACCAATTAAACAAAAGCAAAGTGGTTCATGTAAATATGTTAAAGCCTTACCATACCAGGGATGCAAAGGTGTTGCAAGTTACCTTATTCCCTGAGGGAAGTGGGCCTGAACTTCCAGATTTGGTACAGGAAAGCAAAGACAAAGGAGGGGTAGATCAAGTGGAATGGTCAGAGGAGGTGAAGGAGGAAGTAAAAGAAGAGATTCTGAGAGTTTTGAAAACCTATAGGAATCTCTTTAGCAACAAACCTGGCCGAACCAGTATAGTTATACATTCCATTGATACTGGAGATCATGCCCCAATCAGATCTGTTCCGTACCGTGTGAATGGGAAAGTTTTGAATGAGATCAAAAAGGAGGTGGAAGATATGCTGGAATTAGGAGTGATCAGGGAATCCATCAGTCCCTGGGCCTCAAGTATTGTCCTTGTTCCGAAAAAAGATGGAACGACAAGGTTTTGCATTGATTATCGGCTAATCAATAAAATTACTGTCCCAGATGCGTATCCTATGCCTAGGGTAGACGCAATGTTAGAGTTATTGGGGGCAGCAACCATTATCTCTACACTAGATCTCTGTAACGGATTTTGGCAAATGGAACTAGACGAGCAATCCAGAGCCAAAACTGCCTTCAGTACACCAGATGGGTTATATGAGTTTGTGACCTTACCCATGGGACTAAGGAACTCACCAAGTTCATTTCAGAGGCTAATCAATACTGTGTTACGAGGCATGTCAGATTTTGCATTGGCCTATATCGATGACGTGGCCATTTTTAGCAAGTCGGTGCCTGAGCATGTCCAACACCTGACAACAGTATTGGAGGCCTTAAGAAAAGCAGGCCTCACAATAAAAGCTAAGAAATGCCAGTTTGGACTAAAGGAAGTAATTTATTTAGGACATAAGGTGGGGAGTGGGAAAATCACCCCCTTATGGAGCAAGGTGGAGGCAATACAAGCGTGGCCGATCCCCTTAACCAAAAAACAAGTAAGGGCATTTCTGGGTGTGGCTGGATTTTATAGGAAGTTTGTGAGAAATTTTGGGGAAGTAGCAACCCCCTTGCATGAATTAACAAAGAAGAAGTGTTCTGAGAGTGTGGTATGGACGGATGAATGTCAGAAGGCTTTTGATCTACTGAAGCAAGCAGGACTTCCGGGAAGGGTGACTTCGCTTGTGCCTGCTTTTGAGATGGGCTCCCGCCTCAAAAGAAGCTTATTCAGATACAAATCAGTCAGAACATTTTTTTTTGACTGATGAAATTTCTCCCGGGCAGGGAGAAACGTAGAGATCAACCTCAAAAGCCTGTTTTTGTTGGGAGGACTGGATTTCATTAATTTATGAGAAAAGGTCCAGCCAGCAATGACGGACGGACTTCCGAACAAGCTCTATCTGATTAATGCGATACGTTTATCTTTTCTTCAAAGAGAAAACGGACTAACAGGCAAGCACCCTTCTTTCTTTTCTTTTTTTTTTTACTTGGTTTAAATTGTTGCAGCAAAAAGAGATTTGTCAAATGAATCAGCTTTAAAGAACTTCTGGGTGAGCTATAACTCTTCTCTGTTATTCACGAAATTAACAGCTTATCTCTGTTTCTATTGCAAAAAGCTGTCCTGGAAGTGCATTCTAAAGATATAAACAGAAGAGGGATTTCTATTCCGAGGAACATTATATTGTCTGGGACTATTCTCTTTTTGGTCTATTTTATTTTGACGAATCTGCTTCTTCACGACGCCACTAACTGTTTTGATGCTGGGAACTAAATTTGTTTTGTGTTCTTGAACATAGAGAGATAAGGCAGGCTGCTCTGTTTATACTGTGATGTCATCAAGCCTGGAATATTAACCCAATTGTTGCTGAAATAAGAAGTGGTTCTTCTTTATTTTTGTTTTGTTTTGTTTTCGTGGTTTTAAAAATGGCAATCAAGAAAGTGGCTGAGAATCTGGAAGTAATTATGTTTCAGAAAATAATGGATGAGATTGAGATAACGAAACAAACCCTGCGACAGGGCAGTAAGGAGCTGAAAATTGAACTGAGCAAAATGACGCAGGAGCTTAAAGAAACAGGGGATCCTGTGAGAGAGGAGAATGAGATCAGAGATGAGAAAAGAAAAAATAAAGAGAAGATACAAGCCCTGGAGATTGGAACAAATGTGGAATTGGAAAAAGATCTGGAGTTTATGGATATTAGAAATAAAATCTACTGTTTGGAATTTAACGTTATCTCTGAAGAAATTAATGAAGATATTAGAGATAAAGTTATCAATGGCTTGGATAATCTTCTGGACTGGAATGACGTGATCGAGCTTGATATAGAGAAAATCTATGGAATTAACTGCAGCCATGTGACAATGGAAAAACTCTCAAGAGATGAGCCAGTGCATTTTGTAAAAAAGAAGAACACAGATATGACTTTACAACAATATTTCAGCAACTTATTCAGAATTGATGGCAAGAAAATATTTGGGATAGAGGAAATTCCCATCAGACTCTTATTATATGACTATGGCTATGACAGCAAGATTATTATGGAATACTGATAATGGAAGATTGGACACTGAAATTACTGTACTTAACAGGACTATTGAAGATGGAAGATGGAATTAATATGGATAATGGAATAATGGCTATTGAAATTATTGGACCTAACAGATTTTGATGAGATGGATTAATCGATATGTTTATTTGGACTATGGTTATGACAATAAGATTATTATTATTATTGAGATGGATTAATCGACATGTTTATTTGGAGAAAAATGGATAGATATATTTCTTAAAGAACTGAAACCTCTCTTTGACTTTTTGTGGAAAGAATAAAGTAATGTTTATGAGATTTGATGATTAATTAAGATAACTACTGGAGGAAAGTGATTTTATAATATAATTTAAGAGACAGGATTGTTATATATTGTAGACCTATAACTGATTTGATCTGCGACAAATGGGAAGTCAACATTTTATTTTTTTGTTTAATCATTTTTGTTTTGTTTTGTTTTTTGTCTTTGAATGTTTTATGATTTTGTTTTGTATGTTATGAAAATTTGAATAAAAATTATTGTAAAAAAAAAAAAGATCTACTGAAGCAAGCCTTGTGCCAAGGACCCATATTAATAGCACCAGACTATGAGAAACCATTCATCGTGGCTACAGATGCGTCGGACCTGGCGCTGGGAGTCGTCTTGCTACAGGAGAGAGAAGGCACCAGACATCCAGTGGCATACCTGAGTCGCAAGCTGACGCCGAGGGAGAAAAACTATTCGTCGGTCCAGAAGGAGTGCCTAGCGGTCGTGTGGGGACTGAACAAGTTGCGCCCATACGTGTGGAGATGAAGATTCACAGTGACTACGGATCATCGGGCCTTGTTATGGTTGCAGACTATGAAAAACCATAACACTATGCTGCAGAGGTGGTCCTGGGCCCTACAGGACTATCAAGTGGACTTCCAGTTCATCAAAGGCAAGGACAATGTACTGGCCGATGGACTTTCCAGGCAAGTGGCTGGGACTGCAGTGACGTGACCAGACAGAGGAACAAAGAAAGACATTTTCCCCATAGAGACTTTTATTTGTTAACGCGACGTATAAATCCTGGAACAGGAATAATACTCTGCCGTTGTTTAAGGGGGGGTAAATGTGATGTTCCTATATATTAGTGTATATATGGTAAGTGCTGGTTGTTTAGAGTATACATGGTAAGTAGTGAAAGAGGAGGGGGAGTGAATGGGCAATAGAATGCTTGATGATTGGCTGAATGTTTAAAATGGCTGACAGTATAAATGAAAGGATGACAGGTAAATCTGGGTGAATGTGAGGTGGTGAATTGTGGAATCTGGGGGAAGAAGAGAAAGAGTGGATTGCTTGGTGGGGTTTAGAGAGTTGTTTACCAGGAGAGAGTGGAGAAGGAGGGAGGTGGAGTTCGGATTAGTATTGAGTAAAACCATATGCTTATGTGCCTTAAGAAGAAATCTTGTTAATCTTGTTAGCTTTGTTATCTGTAATAAATACTTAATTTGGTTTACCAAAGGCCTGATCCTTGGCTGGGGTTTCACAGACCAGAAGGGAGGGTAAGGTAATGACCAAGGCTGAAGGGGAACTGTAACAAATGGTGGCAGCGGTGAAGAGAATAACAATACCAGTATTCAGAGTCTCTGGGAATACTAGTATTGGGACGTTACTGGTGGTTGCCTAGCAGGGGGATCTGTTGAGATCTGTGCTAGAGCGGGGAGAGAAATCATAAGAGAGAGCGGTCCGGACTGGTGGAGTCCCTGGTGGTGCCTAGAGACAGGCAGTAACCACGAGCAGGTAGGAACCTGACAGGGAGAGCCAGGGAAGGACGCATCACACAGCCCCCCACCTTGTGTATTTAACTGAACACAACTAGAGAATGTCCCAGCTCCTGCTGGAAGGAAGGGCGGGATATAAATCAAATAATAAATAAATAAATGTCTGAAGAAGGCTATAGCTCAGCTCTATTAAGCACTGAATAGATTGCATCTGGAGTACTGTGTCCAGGTCTGTGGGCCAGATTGTAAGGACAATGATAAACTAGAGTGCATCAAGAGGACAGTTACCATGATGATGAGGAGCGTGGAAGCAAAGTCCTATAAAGAATGGTTGAAAGAAATGGGTATATTTAGCTGGGAGACTTGAGAGCTGTCATCAAATATCTGAAGGACTGTCAAAAGAAGATGGAGCAGACTTGTTTTCACTGGGCAGGTAAAAAAATCAATGGATGGAAAGAGCAGGGAAGCAGATTTCAACTAAACATTCTTCAACAACTTCTTAAAGCATGTAAGAATAGAACACTCTACCTTTGTAGGTGATGGGGTCTCCTTCATTGGAGGTATTTAAGCAGAGGTTGAATGGCTATTTTTCAGAGAGGCTGTAGTTTCAAGATTCCTGAACTGAGATTAGATTGCATTCAAAGTTCCTTCTAACTCTAAAATTTAATGGTTCTGTGAGACGTAGAACGGATAGAATCAGGCAAGGGGAGAACTGTTTCAAAACTCAGTTATTTTTCTGAGAGCCTTTATTTTTATTTTACCCAGTCTTTTTAACAAAATTATTTCTAAAATGGCTCAAATGATTCCTTCAGTAAAACACCAAATATATATTGTGGGGTTTTTTTTAAGCAGTAAAACAACACAAAGGAATAAAGGGGCCAGTAATTAACCATACTAGAAGCAGCAAGTAAATAAACAAAATGCCTCTGAGTTAAAAGGCCTGGGCAAATAAAACTATTCTTGTTTAGCTCCCAAAACTCATAAGAATGGGCACTGGGGAGAGCATTACAAAGCTGGAATGTCACTGTGGAGATCCCGCTGTCCCCACTCACCCTACCAATAGTCAGCAGTACCAAAGAAGGATGGGCAGATTGCTTCTGGAGCAGGAGGTCCTTGGGATACCTTGGTTTCAAGCTGTATAGGCGTAAGGCAAGCATTTTGAATGAATGGGGAGCCAATGATGTTGTGTAAAATCTGATGAGGTATGTTCTGCACAACTAGTGCCCCTTGGCTATCTAACTACTTTGTTTTAACCAACTGAGGTTTTCGTGTTACCTTCAAAGTTAGACCTACGTAAAATTCATCATAATAACCAACTACCTTTGTTGATGTTACCAGGGAAGGAGGGCATGACCGGATCTAACTTCCAGGGACTTCCAGGATAAAATCTTAGGTATCCGCCAGGACTTAGACTCCAGTGTTACAGCAAGTGAATCAAGTGAGGTATCCAGAGCATAGTCTTGTCCTGATTTCTTGGATGAGTTTCAGTTGGTACAGCTTGATGACTGACAAGGTGCTTGGACAGGTTTGTGCAACCACTTCTGTACTGGATCCTTGCCCTTCTTGGCTAATTAAAGCTAGCAGGGATGGAACAGCTGGCTGGGCCAGGGAAGTGATTAATGCCTCTCTGCAAGAGGGGGTGGTCCCTGGCTGCCTGAAAAAGGCAGTAGTGAGACCACTCCTGAAGAGGCCCTCCCTGGACCCAGAAAATCTTAATAACGTTAGGCCAGTGGCAAACGTTCCATTCCTGGGCAAGGTCCTGGAACGAGTGGTTGCAGGCCAGCTCCAGACACTCTTGGATGAGACCGATTATCTGGATCCATTTCAGTTAGGTTTCGGGCCTGGTTTTGGCATGGAAACAGCCTTGGTTGCCCTGTATGATTACCTTTGTCAGGAGAAGGACAGGGGGAGTGTGACTCTGTTGGTTTTCCTTCATCTCTCAGCAGCTTTCGATACCATCGATCATGGTATCCTTCTGGGATGACTGGCTGAGTTGGGAGGTACTGCATGGCAGTGGTTCCGCTCCTACTTGGTGGGTTGATTCCACAAGGTGGTGCTTGGGTAACACTGCTTGGCCCCGTGGATTCTCCAGTATGGGGTTCTACAGGGGGCAATTCTGTCCCCCATGCTGTTCAACATCTACATGAAACCATTGGGTGCGGTCATCCGGAGTTTTGGAGTGCATTGCCATCAGTAAGCTGATGACACCCAGCTCTACTTCTCCTTTTCATCTTCTTCAGGTGAAGCTGTCAATGTGCTGAACCTGGGTGCGACAATGGACTGGATGAGGGCTAATAAACTGAGGCTCAATCCAGACAAGACTGAGATGCTGTTAGTGGGTGGTTCTTCTGACCAGATGGTGGATGTCCAACCTGTCCTGGATGGGGTTGCACTCCCCCTGACAGAGCAGATTCGTAGTTTGGGAGTTCTCCTAGAACCATCTCTGTCACTTGAGGCTCAGGTAGCCTCAGTGGCACAGAGTGCCTTCTATCAACTTCGGTTGGTGGCCCAGCTACATCCCTATCTGGATAGGGATAGCCTGGTTTCAGTTGTCCACGCTCTGGTAACCTCCAGATTAGATTACTGCAATGCGCTCTATGTGGGGCTGCCTTTGAAGACGGTTCGGAAACTGCAGCTTGTGCAAAATGCAGCGGCCAGATTGGTAACAGGGACCAGACAGTTTGAACATATAAAACCGATTCTGGCCCGCTTGCATTGACTGCCTATATGTTTCTGAGCCCGATTCAAGGTGCTGGTTTTAATCTATAAAGCCTTACACGGCTTGGGACCACAATACCTGATGAAACGCCTCTCCCGACACAAACCCACCCATACACTATGCTCAACATCAAAGGTCCTCCTCTGGGTGCCTACTCCAAGGGGAGCTGGGAGTCTGGCAACAAGGGAGAGGGTCTTTTCAGTGGTGGCCCCCAAATTATAGAATGATCTCCCTGATGAAGTTCTCCTGGTGCCAATGATATTATCTTTTCAGTGCCAGATCAAGACTTTCCTTTTCTCCCAGGCATTCTAACAGCATGTGCTGAGCTCTGAGCCCAGGTCTTTTACCTTGTTTATTGGTACTTCATGGTTTTAAACTTTGTATGGTTTTTAAAATTGTATATTTCTTTTTAATGTTCAATGTTTTTAATTTTTGTAAACCACCCAGAGAGCTTTGGCTATGGGGTGGTATATAAATAAATAAAATAACAGCAGTCTCAAATTGAAACATTTGCATTACTGTTCTGTGAAGCAAAGGTTCACTAGAAAACTGTGGTTCTGCTTCCATGTATGGTATACTTACCTGACCGTAGCTTGGGAATATAGTAGTCATATGAACAGTTGATAAGACTGTGCTAGATGCATGACTACTCAGAGGTGAATTCCCAATTCTAGCTAGCATTGATTGGCTGGTCGTAATTGGGAGGTAAGGCCAAATGGTACAGTGTGTGGGCTCAAAATGACCTATGAGCCAGATCCCCTCCCAGCATTGCTTGATCTTCCAGACCTAATGATTTATTTCAGTGGGTTTAGGCAATCCTAACTCTGTACAGAAATACACACTTATATTTATGCAGGAACATTTTGAAGTAATGCTCAACTAGGATCGCTATAGATTACCATTTTTGTTGTTGGGACATTGGTGACAGCTTCTGTGGAGGAACAAACTGTATCAGATATTTTGATTTTAGTATCTGGGTTGATTTGATTATCTTGGGTTTTGTTTTTTTTGGTGAAGTATAGATATTTCCTATTCTAGATACGTGAAAACACCTGAACAAACATGCATGCCAAATAGGTACCTAGAACAATTAAAGCATACTGATTTGCAACTAAACAGAGCCTTTATACAATCTAGAAACATAATCCAAAACTCTTAGTCATACAGGCACATGTCTTTTGCACTGCAGAGTTATGCCTCTTAGAGGCAAAATAATAGATTTCTGTCTGGCAACGATACTTAACAACATTACTTTTTGAAGGCTAAGGCTACAGTTTTACATATACAGTGCCTTGCAAAAGTAATCAGACCCCTGACCATTGCTCTCATATTACTGAATTACAAATGGTACATTATAATTTCATTCTGTATTATATTTTATTTTGAAACACTGAAACTCAAAATCAATCATTGTAAGGTGACATTGGTTTTATGCTGGGATTTTTGGAAGAAACATAAAAAACTGAAACATGTGGCTTGCATAAGTATTCAACCTCTGTCCTGTGGAAGATTCCAGTTTACACAGATGAAAGAAATTGCCCTATCAAGGACACAGTGACCTTACCATTGGCCTCCACCTGTGAACCATTAAAGTTGCTGTCACATTGTCAGGATAAAAACCCCACTGTTGAAGGATCATTGGTCAGGCTGTGGATCTGAAGGAAAATGAAGACCAAAGAGCATTCTACACAAGTGAGAGATAATATAATACAAAGGCATAGTTTAGGAAAAGGGTACAAAACGATATCCCAGTGAGCACAGATGGATCAATAATCAGGAAGGGGAAGCTGCATCACACCACCCAGGAACTGCCAAGAAAAGGCCATCCTCAAAAGTCAGTGCTTGAACAAGAAGGACTTGTGAGAGAAGCCACAGAGAGACTAACAATCCCTTTGAAGGAGCTACAGAGTTCAGTGGCTGGGAGTTGGGTAATGGTGCACCAATCAAACATATCAAGATCTCTGCATAACACTGGCCTGCAGGGCTGTGGAGTCGGAGTCGTGGAGTCGGAGTCGGGAGCAATTTTGGGTGGAGTCGGAGTTGGTAGAAATGTACCGACTCCGACTTCAAAATAAATTTTGATTGACAAATTTAAAAAAATATAAATTCAAAATGTCAAAGAAGCTTCCCATGAAGTCAGCTGTAGTTGAGCATTTCACCATAACTCAAGATGGAAAACATTTTGTGTGTCAGTGTATGGCACAGGACCCAGATGAAGACAAATGCTGTGATGCCAAGATCAGTGCATATTCGGGCAGTGATAAAAATGCTCCTACGAGAGCTTCCAATTTAAAAAGACATTTACAGCCCTTTCCAGGGCTGTGGAGTCGGAAGCAATTTTGGGTGGAGTCAGAGTCGGACAGTAGAAAAATAGAGGAGTTGGAGTCGAAGGTTTGGCGTACCGACTCCACAGCCCTGCTGGCCTGTATGGGAGGGTGGCAAGAAAGAAGCCGTTACTCGAAAAGCACCCTCTGAAAGCACATCTGGAATTTGCCAAAAAGCATGAGAGTGCCCCAGCTGCGATGTGGGAAAAGGTTTTGTGGTCAGATGAGACCAAGATAGAACTTTTTGGCCAAAACTCAAAGCGCTATGTGTGGCGCAAACCTAACACTACCCATGCCTCAAGACACACCATGCCTACAGTGAAGTATGGTGGTGGCAGCATCATGCTGTGGGGATGCTTCTCATCAGAAGGGACTGGGCAATCAAAGGAAGAATGGATGGAGCAAAATACAGGGAAATACTGCAAAAGAACCTGCTTCAGTCTACTAAAAAACTGAAGCTTTGGAGGAAATTTACTTTTCAGCAGGACAATGATCCCAAGCACATGGCGAAAGCAACACTGGAGTGGCTCAAGAACAAAAAGGTGAATGTCCTACAGTGGCCCAGTCAAAGTCCTGATCTCAATCCCATTGAGAATCTGTGGCACTCTTTGAAAATTGCGGTCCACAAGCAACATCCACCTGAAGGACCTGGAGTGAATCTGCCAAGAAGAATGAGCCAAAATCCCTCCAACACTGTGTGCTTGCTACACAGTCTGTTAAGGTTAAACAAGCATGCATCTATCTCCAGAGAAGGAGGTCCACAAAAATTCCTAATTGCCTTGTGTAGATCTACCTGTAACTTCATTGAAACCATGGCGGAGATCTTTCAAGACCCCCAGCGGAAGTCCACAGTGTCCCGCCAGTTGGGAACCCTGTAGAAGGGAAAAAGCTCTGTCAGGACCTACACTTTCGTATCCTGGCCCAAGAGACAGATTTTAATGAGCCCGCCTTGATGTGCCTATACCATAACGGCCTCAGCAACAAGATCCTTGATGAATTGGCATGCATCCCACAACCAAACATCTTCTCGGAGCTCATCCAGCTATGCCTGTAGATAGACAGCAGACTTGAAGGTTATCACTTGAAGCGCAAGGCCGAGGTGGCCTGAACCCTGCCTCCCATACCCAGCAAACTCAGTTTTTCACCAATTTTGGCTACCACCCTTGAACCTTCCCCACTCCTACCTTCTGCCTGGCAGTACCAGCAGCAGCAGAGTTTGTGCAAGAGTTACAGGCAATGCAACAGAGTTGTTACAAGAGCAGCTGGCAAGGCTACTTACAAGAGAGTAGCCAACCAAAACTGGCAGCCCAGCCCTGAAATACAGTTGGGGGTTAGGTTATGGCTCTCCACTCGTTATCTGCCAGTGAGGGTGCCTTGCCATAAACTGGAAGCTAGGAAGGTGGGACCCTTTGAGGTAGAGGTCCAGATAAATTCAGTAGCGTTCTGGCTCTGCTTGCCTGCTTCCATGAGGATACACCCTGTGTTCCTCAGGTCATTGCTAACCTTAGAGGAGACTCCCAAGTCCCTACTGAGAGCCTGACAGCCCCACCCCCACCACTGATCATCGTCGATGGTGAGGAAGAATACAAGGTGGAACAGATCCTCGACTCCCGCCGGTGTCAAGGGAAATTACAGTACTTCATCCTCTCGAAAGATTTTGGATTGGAGGAAAGATCCTGGGAGGTGATCTCCACTCGCCAGACTTGGTGAGGAAATTCCATGAAGAATACCCTGACAAATTCAAGCCTCTGGGGTGGGGAGGGCCCCGGCATGGAAGGAGGGATAATGTCATGAGCTATGCTAGCAGGGTATGGACCGATGAGCAGGAGGGGGGCAAGGAGGACTGGGGTGTTCCAGTTGGGGAAGGACCTAGTGAGGGGAAGAACAACGAAAGAACCCCTGGTCTGGATGTTGATGGGTCACCTTCAGTAGTCCGAGACACCTGCCTGTCACTCCTCTGCCTGACGAGATGCCTCTGCTGGTGCCCACACTGCAGGCGGATAGCCTTCCCCCTTTGCCTTCGTCCAGGAGGCAGATGTGGCTGGAGAGCCAACAATCCCAGCTCAGGAGGAATCTGCACTAACGGGTGTGCATCCAACAGTGACTTGGGGTACATGCAAGCAGGGAGCCAGACCAGCCCTATTTAAGTGGGGTGCCAGGGAAGGGTCATTTGCTGAGTCAATGTCTGATTGCCGCCAAGTTGTGCCTCGTTAGCTAGAGAGGGATGCTGAGTTCTGAGTGAGTCATAGGTAGATTCATTAAGGGGATGGAGGGGAGGGGGTGGGGAGGAGATTAGGTGGGTGGGCAGAGAGAACGCCCATTTCTTTTCAAAGGAAAACATTGTTTTTCAGTGTTTCCCCCACCTTTTTATTCTGCAGCAGGTACATGTAGTCTCCCACCCCAATTTAAACCAAAGCTGCCCCTGGCTACATCCACACCAGAGATTTATACCACTTTAAACAGTCAAGATATCCCCCAAAGAATCCTGGGAAGTGTAGTTTGTGTAGGGTGCTGAGAGTTGGTAGGAGGCTCCCCATTCCCCTCATAAAGCTTTATTCACCAGAATTCTCTGGGAAGCTGTTAAAGCACTCTGGCCACTGGAGCTCTGTTGGGGGAATAGGAGTCTCTTAACAACTCTCAATCATGGTCATGATTTCATTCATAACAACTCTGTTTTCATGGTAGTGATTGTGGTTATAAAGATGAGGAATGGGCCACAAGCTAATTGAGTCTGGCCTAAAATGAAATGAAATTACTCCGCTTCCTTTCCCCCCACACTCCCTCCCTAGTGAGGTGCTTCTGGCCCCCTCTCTCTAATTTTAGGTGGTTGGTTAAGACGCATCGCTTTTGGTGGATGTTTGGAGGAGGAGAGACCTGGCTGCTGCTGTTGCTATTAGTAACTGTCAGTCAGTGATTTGTTACGTGTTTTTAAAAGATTGTGTTATTTTTTTATTAATTTTATTTATTTTTGTCTGTTTGCTTTGTTGCAAGCTGCCCTGTGGCTTGTGCAAAGGGTGGTGTATAATCAGCTAAATAAATAACCGTGCCTCCCAAGAAATATCAGAGAACAAGCATACATGATGATTGTGCTGAACAGTACCATCCAGACAAGGTCTGGATCATATCCTGGCATCATTATCTTCATCTCTTTGAAATGACTTCCAATATTATGTATATTTTGTTGTCCAGATAGCCTAGCTTTTTCTTTGGAGCTGCTAAAACAGGGTTACTAATATATTTTCAGATGATGGTTACCCACTCCTTGCAGTGATTGCCCAGATGCTTCTCTGTGGGGCCGCTTACCATGTGGTAATACTGTAGAGGGATTACCAAGAGGGCTTCATCTGCTGATCTTGGAGCAGGGCATGTCAGTATAGGAGAAGGTGGTCTTGCAGATATATGGGTCCCAAGCCATTTAGGGCTTTAAACATAAAAGTAAGAAGCATCTTAGATTGGGCACAGAAGCAGTTGGCAGCTAATGTAGTTTTTTAAAGATAGGCTCATTGACTGCTGCCCCTATTTGCATTCTTGCCACAGCATTTTGCATTAGTTGCAATTTCTGGACTGTATTCCAAGAGAAACCCCATGTAGAGCACATCACAGTAGTCACCTTGGTTTCTCCTGTCAAGGTAGAATCCAGCGTTTAATTAAATGTGCCCCTTCCCCAATTATCGTCTCCTTTTTAAAATGGCCACTGCCTAATACAGAACTTGCCAAGATTTTACTTCACAGAAGCCACTGCTTTAACTAAATTTTCATTCTCTAGTGGATTATGGATGCTTTCTACATGAATTCATAATTCTGTTTCTGATCCCAGCTAGAGTTATGCAGGTAATCTGACTGAAAGCATAAAACATCAGAAGTGTGGGAATTTGGGAATTCTCCTGAATTGTTTCCTTTATTGTCCTCAGAGTGATATGGTCAAATTTATGTTTTGTGTTACTGTGGCTTCTCCCTTTCCTCTTCCTTGTTGAAATTTACCTTGCAAGCTCATTAAGACAAGGATTTGTGTATAATGTTCCTGCTGGGAGGAAGGGCGGGATATAAATTAAATAATAAAATAAATAAATAATGTTGTTGCTGCTAACCCCCCTCCCTCAATTGCTTATATTACTCTAAAGTGCCAGATATATTGTTTGCATTTTCTAAATAATAATGCACAGTGAATGACTGTTCAGGTCTGTTGACTTCTTTTCCTCTGCCACTAGTTGCGTCTTGAAGTTGAATCTTTACAGTATCGAGTTCATCTTCCATGTCTGAGATTTACCTACTTTAATCATGTCACAGTGTGCTGTGAATGGACTAATGTTCCAGCAGCTCTGTGTCGATGGCCTTCACCTGAGGATTTGGACAGCAATAGCTTTTATATCCTTGATTTCCTTGCCCTCTTCAGTAATGTTTTGGTGGAGGCTAGAGATTGCATTTAGATTCAGTGTGTGAGCTTCTTCCATCATTCTGGTGAATTATTTCAATTGCACATTCTTTGACGTGTGTGAGTTATAGAAAAACTATGTGTGAATTAGACAAAAATTCATTACTTTTTAAATTTGATGGTAATGACCATGGCTGGACTTTAGAAGTACATTTTCTAAACAAAATCTTGCATCCTAAAATGTGGCTTTTAGAATACCACACTTTATATTATATGCATACAGAAGGTCCCAGGTTCAATTCCAGGCATCTCTATTTAAAAGAATCAAGAGTAGATTATGTGAGAAGCCTCTTTGCTGAGACCCTGGAGAACTGTTGCCAGTCAGAGTACAAAATACTGGGCTACAGGTATTTGTATGTGTAGTAGTCTCATCTGGTACAAGGCCATTTCTTACTTTCCTTAACTTTTAAGAGAACTTCTTCACAAATTGTAGTCTTGTCACGAAACAATGTTATGACAATACCCAGTTCCAGTTGTGTGTAGCCCCTACATGAGAGCAGCTGCTTGCATGTAGGGGTTCCACTTTAGATGTCTGTTCAACAAACAGATGTAGGGAGTGGGCTACGTGTGACATTGGGGGCAGAACCAGCAGTGTGGCCTTGCACTTTTCTCTACGTATATACTTTCTTTGCATCTTTTAAAGCAGTGAATGAGGGCTATAGGCTCAATCTATTCGTTAAAGTTTTTAGAAAGCAGCTCTAACTTGCTTTGAACATTCCACTCTTGATTTCCCCCCCCCTTCTTTTTTGTTAGATGAAAGGTGCACTGACTGAAATTATCCAGCTTGCTACCTTGGATCCAGACCCCTGGGTCTTAATGGTGGCTGATATTTTAAAATCCTTTCCAGATATTGGCTCCCTAAACCTTGATCTGGAAGAACAGAATCCCAATGTTCAGGATATTTTAGGAGAATTGCGAGAAAAAGGTAAGTCTCCTTTCATGTAAATTGTTGCATTGCATTTGCTTTGTAAATAGGTTGGGCTCCAATGCTGTGTTTCATTTAGGTTACGAGTAGCATCGCCAAGTGTTGTGAATCTGAGACTCAGATCTTTGGAGGTGGAACCTAGGAGGGTGGAGCAGAGCATTTGATGGAAAATATCACCTGGCTGAGGGGCAGAGCTTGGCTGTGTAAAAGGCTCAGTAAAGTCTAATGGACATGGTATGGAGTTAACATGCTCCTTTGCCACTTTCCTTGAGCCTGAAAAAGAGGCTAAAACCCTGAAACCTAGCCTTTTTATACATGAGGGAGGGCTACAAAGTATAAATCTGTTTGCATAATAAGCTGTCTGAATTGATGAATGTAAATCAAGGTGAGGAACCTCAGGCCTGTGGACCAAATTTGGCCCAGCACAGGTACTAATTTGGCATGTGAGGCTGTTTCCCACAGACCATGCCTACCTGTCCCATATGTGACATCAGGTGCAGGACAGGTAGAAACATGGCTGGATCAGCTGTGCAACCAAGTTTCCCATGAGGAACTCTCATGCAGCTGATCCCTGGAGAAGGCAGAGTTGAAGTCACTGCTGATCAGCTGATGGGCGTTGAGTTCAAGCCTGCTGAATTGGCTTCATGACCAAGTTCCCCATAGGGAACTTGATTGTGTGGCCAATCCCTGTAGCAAGCAGCTTTGCCAGCCCTACACGTGGCACTTGGGAACCACTGGTTGTTGGGTGGCTGGGAATTGCTGCTCAAAGTGCCTGAAATACCAGTGCTCAGTGCTTCTCAAGCTCTGTGCATAGGTTGGGCTGTGGTTCCCAAGGGCCTGACAACCATTTGACTATCAGGCACTTGGTAAGTACTGCACAAGGGACTTTGATGGGTGAGCGGAACAACCCAGCTGTCAAAGTTGGTCCATGGGGTGGGGACAGCTAAGGATCTGGCCTGCTGGCCACAAAGCTGATGTAAATAAAGAATATGGAATGGCCTCACTAATCTACATATGACAATCTTAGATGTAGAGAGGAGTTTTTAAAAAAACAATTGAAAGCACCTTTCCTTTATTGGAGTGCTTCTGGTGTTTCAAGTAAGCACTCGCATGAAGACGAAAATAAGCTTTATGTACATTTTCCTGTCAAAGTATCTCTTTGCTTGTTCAAAGTTAAAAACAAAAAATACCCATATTTTTAAAGATAGAGAGGGGAAACATGAATTCCTCCCCCTCCCCGTTTGGAGTAGAGGCCTCCCCATATTTTCAGATTGGCTTAGAACTGACTGAGCAGCAGCAGGCCTCAGATTCATCCAGAATTGCCCCTTTCATCCCTTCCCCCCCCAAACAAAAGCCATGGTGGTTCTTTGGTATTTCACTGCATCTGTACAGACTTTTCATTTCAGTTCTTTCTACAGCTAGGCTAGTGTTGTGGTAATATGCCTGCCTCAACCCTTAGTGGGCATGCTCAAAGTGAGTTCCTCTTGGACTGTTGCAGTGCCAAAATGATGAGCAAGAAGTTTGTAGTCTGAAAGACAAGTGAGATAAGGGAAGGGTAGACATACGTTACTGCTTTTAGATGGAAGATAGTATAATTAAATGTTTAGTAATTAGATAATTCAAGACCCTCCGTGGAGCAGAGTGGTAAGTGGCGGTAATGCAGCCGAAGCTCTGCTCACGGCCGGAGTTCGATTCCAACGGAAGAGGAAGGCAAATCTCCGGTAAAAGGGGTCGAGGTCCACTCAGCCTTACATCCATCTGTGGTCGGTAAAATGAGTACCCGGCATATGCTGGGGGGTAAAGAAAGGCCAGGGAAGGAACCGGCAATCCCACCCCATATATACGGTCTGCCTAGTAAACGTCGCAAGCCGTCACCCTAAGAGTCGGAAACGACTCACACTATGAGTGCAGGGAAACCTTTACCTTTTTAATTAGATAATTAACTTATCAGTAAGCGTCAACCTGGTGGCAGCTGAGAAAAGTGTAGAACTGATATTTCTCTACTAGACCCTCACACCCTGTCTTGAAGCATTTAGAAGCTTCTACCAGCTTCTCCTCAGATGTATCAGAGGCAGGCCTCATCTAGGCTGAATAGGTGGGATCATCTAAAGATACAAAAATTCACTCAGGAATGGAGGGTTCCTTTCCATGCTTCAGTGAACAGTACAACCCTGTAAAAGGTTGAAGTCAGTGTTGAACACAAATTAATTTTCACATAATTTAAAATAAATGCCACTAGTAGAGGGAATCATGCCCCTATGGGGAATGTAATTATCCTTTTAGGAGGAAAGGCAGGATATTTTTTTTTTTAAAAAAAATAACTAAATATATAAAAAAGTGCAGAAGCAGAAACATCCACTGAAGTACTGATGTCAGCAATATTGTTATTGTTGAGTTTGTGAGAAGGAAATTGAAAAGGAAATTTGTTGCAAAAATTTGTGAAAAACAAAATTTGTTTGATCATTAATATGAAATTCTCTTCTTAAGGAAGGGGACTTCCATGTCATCTTTTCTGCAAATTAAGATAAATGTTGAAATGCGAATTAAGATAAATCACCAGGGTGTTGCCACAGCAAAGTATAAATTGCTGTATCCATTACAGCTTCCCATATAGACTTGATGCGGACCTGCAACTTGTGAATGCATAGTAAAGTGTCATGTGCACAAGGTCTTGCTTGGGAGACAATTATTTGTGAGTGTCTGTCAATGAATTGTCACATATTTTATTGGTCACAGGCCATTTGCCAGAAAACCTTTTTTCACCTTTTCCAATAAACATTACCATAAGTTTGACATTTGCCAATGAAACATTAGCTCTTTACATATATTGCTGCAGGTGGATTTTTAAAAATTCATACTTTTAGAGAATACCATGGTCTAAGTTATAAATTCTTGAGTTTGCGAAACTTTTATATTGGTCGCATCTTTTAAAACAGAATAAAAAGAAAGTGTTTTAAACTACTTGATTATTTTTGTAGGGAAGATCAGTCCAGTTAATAAATAATTTAATGGTAATTGGAGTTCAAATAATATCTAAAACACAAAATATTATGTAAAGAAGCTTACAAATGTTATGTTAGTCACTGTGGAATTACCCTGTAGCAGAGAGAGTGCAGGAAATGATGGCTATGGGTTGTATTCAGCTAAGTCCTACTGAGAGTACACCCATTGAAATGAATGAGCCAAAGTTAGTCATGTCTGTTAACTTCAGGGGGCCTACTCTGAATAGGACTAGCATTGAATACCACCCTGGGAATCTGCCTGCTGCAAAGAACACTCTGGCCCAGACCTTTCAGGAGGCTTCCTCTAAAGAATTGCTGTGGGTGGCATACCAACTCCCAAAGTAAATTAGGACTGGGGATGTGCTATCACACACACCCCAACCAAAATGCCAAGGGTGATTTTCAGATGGAGAATGAAATCAAGGAGGTATCTAAAAGAAGTGTTATAGTAATGGGTGACTTTAATTCCCCTCATGTGGACTGGGCAAATACGTGTTCCAGTTACAGTGTGACAAAGAGGCAAAATTTCTAGATATCCTAAATGACTGGGCCCTAGGTCATGGAAATGAGCAGAGGGGAGGTGACTCTGGACTTAAGGGCGCTCAGGACATGGTGTGACAGGTGGTGTTGAACCATTTGGAAAACAGCAGCAACAGTGCTGTTAAATTCAACATATATATAATTGCACAATTGCCAAGAAAGTCCAGCACATTTGATTTCAAAAGAGGAAACTTTCCAAAAATGAGACTGATTAAAAAAAAAAAGGAAGTAGAAAAGGAAAAGCAGAAGGGTCAAATATCTCCAGAATCCTTGCTTGCTTGCATGTCTGTGTTGTTCAAAACCACAATAATCCCTATCTGGACAGGGATATAGCCTGGCTTCAGTTGTCCATGCTCTGGTAACCTCCAGGTTAGATTACTGCAATGCACTCTACATGGGGCTGCCTTTGAAGACGGTTCGGATACTGCAGCTTGTGCAAAATGCAGCGGCCAGATTGGTAACAGGGACCAGACGGTCCGAACATATAAAACTGATTCTGGCCCGCTTGCACTGGCTGCCTGTATGTTTCTGAGCTCATGGTGCTGGTTTTAATCTATAAAGCCTTACATGGCTTGGGACCATAATACCTGATGGAAAGCCTCTCCCAATACGAACTCACCCATACGCTACGCTCAGCATCTAAGGCCCTCCTCCGGGTGCCTATTCCAAGGGAAGTTGGGAGTCTGGCAACAAGGGAGAGGGCCTCCTCAGTGGTGGCCCCCAGGTGCCAACACTGTTATCTTCTCGGCACCAGGTCAAGACTTCCCTCTTCTCCCAGGCATTTTAGCATGTGTTTTTAAATTGTTCTAAATTTGTAAATTATGTTTTAAATTTTTTTAAAAGATGTGTTTAAAATTTGTATATTTGTTTTTAATGTTTTTAGTTACTGTAAACCGCCCAGAGAGCTTCGCCTATGGGGCGGTATATAAATACAATAAATAAATAAATACAATAAATAACAGAAGAACAGCTAGAATGCATCTCACAGATCAGGAAGGCTGGAGGCTGCCAGAGTGGCTAAACCAGTGAAGTCAAGGAAGCGGTTAGAAAGATGAAGGCTGCGTTCAGAAAAGGAAAGCCTTGCTCAAATGAAGAGAATAAAATGAAAAACAAGCTGTAGCAAGCAGACCATAAGAATTTCAAGAGCATATTGCTGGAAACATTAAGACCAACAATAAAAAATAATATATTGCTGTGTCTGGATTTTATCCGCCTGAGTTCTTTAAGAACTAAAATGTGAAATTTTTAATCTTTTAACAAAACTATGTAACTCATCCCTAATACTGCCAATATAATAACTCCTTTATACAAATTCATGGTATGGCTGCACTTTGAATACAGTTCTGGTTGCTGCACCTCACAAAGGATATTGTAGAGCTAGAGAAGATAGAGAAAATGTCAACCAAAATGATCATGGGACTAGAGAAACTCTGCTATGAGGGAAGGTTACAACATTTGGGGTTTTTTAGTTTAATGAAAAGTTAAGTAAGGAGGGACCATATACAAAATAATACATAGTGTTGGGAAAAAACCCTCTTTCATAATGCTTGTAGTTGTTTTACTTTTCTGTACACAGCTTAGAGATCTTTTTATATATTAAGCAGTATAGAAATAGTCTAAATAAATAAATAAATAAAATACTAGAATTAAAGATCATTCAATGAAGCTGAAAATGCGAAGATAAAAGGAAGTGCTACTTCACACAATGTATGGTTAAACTATGGAATTGGTTGCCACAAGATGCAGTAATGGCCAACAACTTGAATGGTTTTTAAAGTGATACAGACCAATTCATGGAGGATGAGGCTGTCACTGGCTACTAGTCATGATCTCTGTAAGCCACCTTCTGTAATGGAGGCAGTGTGCCACTGAACATCAGTTGCTGGAGATCACAAGCAGGAGAGGGTTACTGAATTCATGTCCTGTTTGTGGGCTTTGTATAGGCATCTGTTTAGCCACTGTGAGAACAGACTGTTTGGTCTGATCAAGGAGGCTTCTTATGATATGTTAATTGTTACATCCATCTCCACAGGGGAAATAAGAGTGGTTTGTCTCCATATTGCACCAGGAAGCCCATCCACATTGGTCTCAATAGCCTTCTCAGCCATGTTGCTCCCCAAAATGCATGCCAAGGTCCTGATCTGGGAGGCTAAAGACACTGCAATTTTGGTCACTGGTTGGACTCCTTGGGAAATGAGAAATCTTGGTGCTGTTTCTCAAGATGTCTGTTATGCAATTGGGATTGATGGTCTCCATCATCCTGTAGATGGTTAATAACTGTTTGGAGTGAAAGAGATCACAGACAAGATATTAGTACTGAACTGGTCACCATTGCCTAGCTGTTATCACTACTCTTGATACCCAGTGACTGCTATGGGTTCACACCCTCTGGATTGCACAGTGGAGGCAACAGCTGTTACAATAGCCAGTAGTCATCTCTGCACTTTTCTAAAGTGCTCTACCTAGCTTGTCTGTTGCTTCAATATTTACTTTGGTTCTTCATGTATTGACCCCACCAGTGATGACTTTGGTATTGATGGCAGCCTTGATGCTCACAGTCCACGTGCTTGACACTGGTTGTCTTTCAACTGCTGTCAACTGCTGTCAACAGCCTGGGCTTGTCCATCCGCTTCTGTGCCCATATCAATTTATTTATTTATTGCATTTATATACCACCTTTTCTCGAAGGAGTTCAAGGTGGCATACATGGTTCTTCCTCTCCTCATTTAATCCCCACAAATATCCCGTAAAGTAGATTAAGCTGAGAAGCAGTGATTGGCCCAAGGTCACCAAGTGAGTTTCATGGCTGAGTGGAGATTCGAACCCTGGTCTCCCAGGTCCCAGTCCAACACTCTAACCACTACACCACACTGTTAGTACTATCTTCATTGGCTGACTCAACTGCTTTGTCTTCATCCTCAATTCTGCTATCTTTATCAGTTCCTACAACACTGACTACTTCTATGACAGTCATATCTTCTAGGATAGAGTACTGTTTTTCAGACTCTGAATCTGCTTCCTTAGGTATTGCTTTTTTCCCCTTCCTGGATGCACATGTGGGCAACCAAATGTCATGGTCACCTATAGAAGATGCTTGGGTCTATGCTGCATTGGGAAGAGGAAGGGTGGGATAGAAATTTAAATAAATAAATATATCCGCATAGCTAAAGGTTTGGGGAGATCTAAGAGCTCCACATTTTTAGGACCTAATGTTTCAACCTGATAAACAGAGATAATGCAGCACCAGCAGCAGTGCCTGTTTAATGATAAAAAATGACAATTTTTCAAACATTGCTTCCTAAAGCTGTATACAGTAACAACCAACATTTGACAATAAACAAATAAGCCATAAAACAATTTTAAAACTAAGCTGAGGACAATAAATAAATAAAATATTTAGTTGCTGCTTGTGTTTATTGTTTGTTGTCTGATTTTATTGTTGATATTTTGTATTTTAACCTTTTTGTACACCGCCCAGAGAGCCACTCGCTATGGGCGGTCTATAAATGAAACAAAGAAAGAAGACATTTAACTGAAGTTCAAAATATCCTATAATTCCCCTGCTTTGCTACATGAAGCAGCGGCGTGTTGGGCCCAGCCGTTCAGCATGCCTTCAGCTGTGAGGACTGGAGAGCCTGTGTAAGATGTAAGAGAGTGGGTGCAAGTGTCTATTCAAATACCACCACCCAGTTCCATTTATCTTTTAAAAACCCCACACTGTACCTATGGCCAAGGGCCACAGATTGGACATCGTAGCACCCTGGCATGAGTAGCAATTGTTTCCTAGCAAGCATCTGAAACCAAACAACTCTGTACTATGGCAGCTCCACTAATAGTGCATTGTCCTCTTTTTAAAAAAAGCTTAGTAGCTACCACCCCTTTGAGCAGGTTCCCCATCCCTGCCTTTGCAGTGGTAAAAGAGAGAACCAGATGTTCATGTATTTGGCTCCACACAGGTCAGGCTGAGGCATCTGCACAAGTGGCCTGGATGAGGGAGGGACAGTGATATGGTAGTTTAGGAAGTGATAGTTGGTCCTGGCACTGCTGAATACCTTTTTGCAAGGAGGGAGTACTGAGATGTGGAAAATTAAAATAACTTGAAGAAATGGAGAAAACATTTGGCCTTCATGTTTAGTGACTTGGGGAAATGTAGCGGTGCTTGCCCCAACTATGAAAGCTTTTCTTAACATTGGTTGTTCCAGGACCTAACTTGTTATGTGTCTTTACTTTTCTATAGTGAGTGAATGTGAATCATCAGCCATGTTGCCACTGGAGTGCCAGTACTTAAATAAAAATGCCTTGACCACGTTGGCTGGACCACTTACTCCTGCAGTGAAGCACTTCCAGCTGAAACGAAAGCCAAAGAGTGCCACGCTGCGAGCAGAGCTGCTACAGAAGTGTGAGTGTCACGTCGCCTTTTATGAAGAACAAAGGAGGCTCCTTCTTGATATTGTGTAGGGGCATGTATATATGAAAATATAATCCACATAGACAACAGAGCAGAATCTGAGATGCTGAAGGCGCTTCTGGGAGACGCTATGCTTTGCAGTCTAGAACATTGATCTTCTACTGGGACTCTATCTAAAACGGGTCACATCAGTTTTCCTCCGATCCCAATCTCTCTCTTTAAAGAGAGATAGGTAGAAGAGTGAATTTCAACAGTTTATGTTTTGTTTCTTTCACTTCTGGTTGACAAGCTGCACATCTTTAAATTCTCCTTTGTTTTTCAGAACTATTTAAAGGTGCAGGAATTATGTCATCCTTTGCTTTCGAGTAAGAAAGCAAATGATAGGCATACACTTTAAAAAAAGCCTTTATGACAGGTAGATTGCAAAAGTTGAAACCTAGTGGTGTAGATCAATATCAATGTATTTTAGAAAGGAAAATATGCAAATATCCTGGGACTAGGAGTTTTTCTTGTTTTAGATATAGCACTAAGAGATGGCTGTATGTAAATTCACCTGTGAATTATGCATGGTCTTTCTAGATAGGGTCAAGTTTCAATTGTTCCATTAAGAGCACCTTTTAAGATAGACTGAGATGTTTTTCTTGTTGAGTATTAATTAGAATTATTCTTTTAGCTACTGAAACTGCACAGCAGCTCAAGAAGACCGCTGGAGTGCCTTTCCATGCCAAGGGAAGAGGGTTGGTCAAAAAAATCGATACAACAAGTAGGAGTTTAATTTTGTCTTACTACTTAAGTGACATATACGTACACACAACACATAAAACAGCTATTATGAAGGAAGTGTTTACAAGATTAGTGTGTAATACTGCCACCCCAAAGCTTTTTTGCATTATACCTTTTGCATTGTCTTAGATACTGAGAATCCCACATTTTTATTTAATTAACCTTGTTTGTAGTCTTCACTTATAAGGTTGGAAATTGTTACTATCAAATTTTCACTGTGGGTCCATGCAAAAAATGTTGCTTGCCTCTGGTTTTTAATAGCATCGTTAATAGCATCGTTTTTTTCAGTAGTATTTTGTCATAGCATCTTTTAGTCTTCTCATTAAGAAGTATATCTTTTCCTGATCTGTAAAAAAAAGCACAAGTGCTACATATGATGATGGGGAATAAGATAACAGAAAAAATGTACTTTTTTAAAAAAAAATCCATACATGATTCTTGGGATATTGGAGCATCAAGTTCTTCATTGGTGTTATATAAGTGTTCTACAGAATATTGAAATAAATGACACATTTTATTATTTTACTTTTCTCAAGAATCAATCCCTGCTTCTTTGAAAGTATTATAGACAAATGTATAATTGCAGTTTTTAGGGCTTTTTCCCCCAGAGCAATTAATTGCCCAGTTACTCAAATGAAACGCAGTCATCAGTGTAGCCTTAAAATAGAAGCTGCGTTGCTAAAACGATAGGAGTTGAGAATTGGCGTTGGGTGAAAGCTTTTCATGAAAAAAGTTAACATTCCAGAAACTTACTTGTGCTTTTGCAGTCCTGCCAGTTGTATTAAGCGTAATCTGGGTATTCCCCCCAAATACATTCATTTTTCTCATCACATTTTCTGGCTTTCGGTTATCTTTTGTCTCTGAATGTTTTAGATTTATTTTTCACGATACCCTCTTTTGCCTGCATTAGATGGATTCACACAATCCAGGCATGAACAGCATGTAGTAGACAGACATTCCATATCTCTGTAGCTTATTCTTTCCTCCCATATGCAGTGCGTGTATTTTTGTTGCTGCTACTCCTCTGTCCTTCTCACTCCTGCGTTCTCTCTCTGGCTCTTTGCTTTGCTGCAACAGAACTTACTATTGCTGCTCCTGATCTCACTGATTTAATGTCAGAGACTGCAGTGTTACGAACTGGGAATAATTTTTCCATGTAGAAAAGATTGGCTAGCAACTCCAGTGGAGATGAAGCAGTACCTTTCCTTTATTTATTAAATTTGTTTGTTGCTTTTCTACACAAATAGGTGCACTCCTTGTGACTTAACAGTTAATAAAAAAATTAAAATTAAAAAGCAAAAGATTAAAAATGCATAAAAAGTTAAAAACAAAACAGTACATAGGGGGTGGAGCAACCCTTCTTAGGGAGACCACACAAGAGAAGCCTTCCAAAAGCCTTCCAAAGTTAAGAACCAAATGCCTGGGAGAAGCGAAATGTTTTTGCCTGGCACCTAAAGATGGATAATGATAGCGCCAGGCGTACCTCCCTCGGGAAGCCACCACTGAGAAATGGGAGACTGTGACATCCTTCCCCAGCACCACCAGGGAAGCTCTCACTTGTGGCTACCAGCAGACAGGAACGTCAGGTTTTCTTCTTACCCTTTACAGCTCTAGCACAGATCTCACTAGATCCCACTGCTAGGCAGCACCACCAGTCACTTTCTGTAACCAAAACTCCCAGAGACTTTGCCTAAGTCTCTCTATAGCTTGTTATCTTGTGACTGTGTGACTATGCTGTTCCCAACCCCCTTGTATCTTTATATTTAAAGCATACAACTCTGGGTTGCTCTGGATACTTGACTTGTTACAATCTCTCCCTTCACCGCTGCCACCATTAGATACAGTTTCTGTTCAGCCTTGGTAATTACCTTGCCCTCCCTTCTGGTCTGTATATTCCCCCAGCCAAGGATCAGGCCTTTGGTAAACCAAATAAGTATTTATTTAATATTAGAAATAACAAGATTACTTAAGGAATGTTTCACAAGCGTATGGTTTCATTTATATTCTGTTAGGTACTTGACTTCTTACTAATTGCCTCAGAAGTCCGACTCACTCTCAACACCACCACTTCCAAACACCACCTCAACCTCTCTCTCCACCCCTCAATTCACCACCTCCCAGATTCAACTGTCATTCTTCCATTTATACTCCCAGCCATTCAAACGCTCAGCCAATCATCCAGCATTCTACTGCTCATCTACTCCCCCCTCCTCTTTCACTCCACTTACCATATGTCTTCTATATAAACAGCACTTACCATATAAATATGGTATAAATATAAGCAGGAACATCACAGAGACCACCACTGACAAGGCCTGTTCTCAAGTTGCCCCTCTCTGCACCTCCTTTGGAGGGGGCACATAAAGAAAAATATCTGATGCTGAGTGCTGGGTCCTGGTTGGTTGGTACATATAGGGACTGGCAGTCCTTGGGGTATTGGGGTCCTGAGCCGTATAAGGCTTTATAGGTCAAAACCAGCACTTTGAATTGAGCTCGGAAACTGGTAGCCAGTGCAGTTCTTCCAGAATTGGTGTTACGTGCTCATCCCGTCTTGTCCCTGTGAGCAGTCTGGCTACTGAATTCTGTACCAGCAGCAGTTTCCAAACTCTTCAAAGGCATCCCCACGTATAACTCTGCAGTAATCTAATTTAGAGCTTACCAGAGCATAGACAACAGAAGTCAAGCTACCCCTGTCCAGATAGGGTTCTAGCTGGGCCACCAGCCAAAGCGGATAAAAGGCATTCCTCGCCACCATGTCACTTGTTTATTAAGCCATCTATGATTGCTCAGCATGTTTCTGTTACCTGTAGTCTTCTCTGGGATTTTGCATTTTGCTCACAGCTGCATGTTGTGACCGTAGTAATATCAATCTGAACACTGAGGGTTGTGCCTCCAGATTGGGGAGTTGACTTTCAGAGACTTGTTCCAAAGCCTTTGATATCGAGGGCACAGTCATTCCCACTTTACTGATTTGCACATTTCACTCTTACGTATACAGAAACATGAGCAAGCATTGCCGTTAACACAGGAAAGTTGCTTCCTAGCATCCCGCCCTCCCCTGTGCCCAGTCAGTTAGGGCTTGGTTTCTGGGCACTGTTCCTGCTTAAGGGTTTCCCTGAGGGCTCTCAGTTGTAGTGAAATTAGGGAATTCAGGCACATCCTCCAGCCCTTTTTTGAAAGAAGTAGCTGTCTGTATATTGGAATATATTGCTGCATTGCCTTGCCACACGTAAGGCAATGTACGCTATCTGATCTAAAGATCTTCTCTATACTTGGGCTTTCCAAATATAATGGGCACTGGCTGTGTTAATTCTGTTAGCAGAATCCCAGGCAACACTATATTTTTCAGTCTCTTTTTAGTTCAACATCATCCCGCTTGCCGCTTCCCCTAAGAAATACTAAAACTTGATGTTATATTACTCTCATACTTCCAAAGAAACTAATTTCTAGAAAAGTTATTTTTTAAAAGTTCTAATATTAAGGGAATCCTCTATTTCCATATAAGGTGTCTTAAAACTGTCTTTCTCTGAATCTTCATGGGCTGCAAAAATTACAGCTATTTTTTCCTGATTTTTACAGAAATACATTTGAGAGTTAATGGAGTAGAATTAATACATTCTGTTTAATGAATTAGATTATGAAAATAAGCAAAGGAAAAAGAAATTAAAAACATACAGTATGTATATGTTGTTGTAGTTCTGTATGAAATATGACAACATTTGGGTTCTGCTTCAATAATTTAGTAGCAGTCTTGGGACATAATTGCTGTTTTTTGCTGATCACATGGGGGGAAAGTGTGCTATAAATTCATTTAAAATGTATTATCTGAACTGTTTTGAGATATTTTGCTCACCAGTAGGAGTATTTTCAGTTCAGTGATAACTTTTTTTTTGTTTAGCTCCACTCAAAGGAATACCTAAACAAGCTCCATTCAGGAATCCCACTGCTCCAAGTGTATTTAGCCCTGCTGGAAATAGAACTCCTATTCCACCCTCGAGAACTCCTCTGCGCAAAGAGAGAGGAGTAAAGGTATTTATACACCTTATTAAAGGTGTGTTCCCCTTCACTCTCCCCTGGTGTGATTCAATCTCTTTGTAGCTTTTAAAAACATGAGGCTAACATATTTGGATAAAGTATTAGTCCATCTAGCTTGCTTGTTTTTTGGAAGCCTTGAAACAGGAAGCCTTGCAGATTACACGTTGGGGGCCAGTTTTTCCACAACAGAACTATGTGTCATCATCATACTTAATTTACAAAGCACCTCAAAATACAATAGACCTTGATTCCCCGGCAGAAGAAGAGGAGGCTTAATTATTTACCTTATACCACCACCTGCACCCATTCTGACTCTATTCCTAGATACTGGGATGGATAGCATGTAACACTAAAGCAGGTGTGGAGAATCTTTGGTCCTTCCAGATGTTGCTGAACTGCAACTCCCATCATCCCCAGTAAGCATGGTCAATGGCCAGGGATGATGAAATCTGTAGTTCAGCAACATCTGGAGGGCCAAAGGTTCCCACACTTGCACTAAAGCATGACTTAGTGCTACATGTGTGAGCTGGAATGTGCTGAAGTGAAGCCTTGGGCATGCGTGCTCCTTCTCTTTCTCAACAAGCCAACTTCAAACCATGAGTTATGAAGTTGACTTATTTTAACTAATCAGAACTGAGCTGATTTTAAACCACAATATCTTGGTTGTATATTCACTAATAGGTAAAAAAAAAACCTTGTGGTTTAAGAATGTACCTATAGCCAACAGATATTTCTTTCCAACTTTATTAAACAGGAAAATTGGGCTGCTATAGTGAATGCACTAGGGGAGCAGGAAACCTGACCTCTCTGAGATATTGTACTGTCCTACAAATTTATCAAAATGCAAACACAATTTGGGTTGGTCTTTCACAGTCCAATTCACTTCCTGTGTAGCTTGGAAGAATTTGGTAACAAGTGCCTCCCACTGTTTTATCTTATGCAAACCGGGACACTCCTCACGTCCACAACAATAGTCAGTGCCGTTATTCCAAAGGTTTTGGTGGGTTTTTTTTCGTGTAAATTAAGCAAAGTGTTGCTGTACTTCACATATTCACAGAAACAGAAGCAAAAGAAAATAGTTTACCATAGGAAACCTCATTAGAATTGCAAAGTAAATCAAACATATTTAAAGTGACTATCTGAACCATATCAACTGTGTTAATATTGTTGCTTCCTCCCTGCTAAAACAAGATCAGCACAGCACATGTCTTGTTTCTGTTATTTCGGCTGATTGCAAGTGTTACCACCACTCACCATGTGGTCAGAGGCACATATTACCAGGGGAGGGCAGGTCTGATCATCTGCATGTTTATTGAGTTCATTAGGATTTACTCCTGTGCAGTCATGCTTAGGATAGATGAAACTGACCTTTGGGAGTGGAAGGGAGGAGGAGGGGAGGAAGGGTAGGGGTAGGGAGGAAGGTGAAGAGGAGGGGGAATGGGAGGAGGAGATTGGGTAGATGGGCACTGCGCTGAGGGAAAGCCCATTTCCTTTCCAAAAGGAAAACATTGCCAATGGTATCATTCTTTTTTAGGGTTTCCTCCACCTTTTTATTCTACAGCAGGCACTTGTAGCCTCCCACCCAAATTTAAACCAAAGCTGTCCCTGGCCACATCCACACCAGACCTTTATTCCACTTTAAACAGTCCTGGCTTTCCCCAAATAATCCTGGGAAGTGTAGTTAGTGAAGGGTACTGAGAGTTGCTAGGATACTCCGTATTCCCCTCACAGAGCTACATTCACCAGAATTCTCCGGGAAGAGGTGCTGACTGTTAAACCACTCTGGCCACTGGAGCTCTGTCAGAGGAATAGGAGTCTCCTCTCGGCACCCTTCAGAAACTACACTTCCCAGGATTCTTTGGGGGAAGCCAGGACTGTCTCAAATGGAATCAAATCTGGCCTGGGTGTATGAGCCCAAGGCTTTGTGGGGCTCTCTTCCTACTTGTGATGTACTGCTAAAATCATGATTATGTAAATGCCATGTTGGTGGATAGATTTTACTACCCTGTACACCCTATGAGTTCATATTACATATATAAATTGTGCCCAGAAAATTAAAGTGGACCAGTTCTGGAACCGGATGCCTGGTTTACACTTCACACTAAGCGAAACCGTAGCTTAGAGCGAACATGTGTGCATGTGGGCTGCTAGAGAGGAGATTGCAGCCACTTTGCTCCTCCCTGGTTATTTGCTACTGTGCTAAGTAGAACTGAAAGGAGACGAGCTCTGGGGCTTCTTGAAACAGTCTGTTTTATTTAGCGCAGTGCGTTTTAGAGAAAGAACTCCATCAGGAGCTATAAGCAAAGATAAAAAATAATGATGGTACTAAAGGACATCATTATTATTAGTTCTTAAAAACACAAAACCATATACAATTGAAATATATATACATTCAAAAATTACTGATAAGGAGGACAAATTGTAGTACTCTGGATTACCTGAGGAAACATATAAAGTGTATGTCTACAGATGACCAAAAATTTAGCATGAAAAATCTTTACAACCCTCATCATTTTAAATCTTGCAGAGCCATTGTTTCTAGCGTGTATACACACTATGTCTGAAGCCCCACGGAACCAAGCAGATGTCCATTAAAAATGCATAAAACTACTGACCATATACCTCAGCATTCATTAGTGGATGCCATACTTACCTGTGCACTGTGTCTGGTTTTTTTAAACTTGGAAGAACCTTTATCTTTTCTACCCAAATTAGAAAACATTTTTTCAAAACTGTATGGCTGTAAGATAACAAATTCTTCTTAATGTGCCTTGAAGTAAACAATACTCTCTGGGTAATACTCCCGCTAAGAGTGCAAGACAGAGAATCATTGTGGAGTGCCACTACAGCTGTGGGACTCTTGGCACTGAGACAAAGTATACAGGCTAATCTACAATTTACAATGTAGAAAGGAAACATTGAAACATATGTGAAACCAGGGGGATACATATATATCCATACCCCAGTCATTCTAATATAACAGATCCAGCAAATCTAATATACCACAATTTGTTTATATTTGTACAGAAAAGTCCAAATCTTTATTGAGTCCCCAAGTGCCAGACTTTTTAAAGATGCAATCCAAAACAATTCCCTTGTACTTAATACTCTTTCATTACGACTGATGTTTTCAATGGTCCAAAACATATGTAGTTTTTCAAGAAAATGTTTTACTAATGGGGCCCCATTCTTTGATGCCAGAATGGCATAGATGTTCAACAATGCTTATTTTTAAAGGCCTGGATGTCTTTCCTACATAGATCTTACTGCAGGGGCATGCAGTCACGTAAATGATTCCTGCACTGTTGAAAGTCAGAAAATCAGATATCTGAATGTGCTTGCCGGTGCCATGATGGACAAGGTCATCATCTTTTTGGTGAATTTCAATATGTACAGTGGCCACATGGATGGTGTCCTTGTGGCCTGGGTGTGTGAAACACAGTGGACTGAACATAAGCATTCTTGAGCCATATATGTTCTTATTTTTTTATCTTTGTTTATAGCCGCTGTAGAAGGAGTTCTTTCTCCAAAATGCATTAAGCGAAATAAAAAGCCTATTTCATGAACCACCAGAGCTCATCTCCTTTCTGTGCTAGTGATCTTGGTGCTTTTTTCCTCTTCCTGCTTGCCATGCTGAGCTACGCAGTAGTTTGATGCACCATGTTGTTTGACTTCATGATTTAGCTTTCCATAAGACAGACCTTGGTTTCAGCTCATGGTTAGTCTGGAGAGAGCTAAACCGTGGGCCTGACTTTGGAAGACACACTAAGCCAAACTATAGTGTGAGCTCCTGCTGGGAGGAAGGGTGGGATAAAAACCAAATGATAAACAACAGTTGAGAGTTCCCTGGCTGCATTTGTGTGGGCCCATAACAATGAGCTTGCCACCATGCACCTCTATGGCACAGCCTACCTTTTGAGAAGTGTAAATGGTACAGAGGCAACGGACTGACTATGGACAACCATCACCATTGTTTGTTCTGCTTCAGAAAATAACATTTGGTGGCTTGTGTGTGTATGGCCACCAAATAATTGCCTGCACAGGGTTGTGTCTCCTGTCATTCAAGAGAGGGATTTCCCTGGAGGCTACAAGGATGGGATCATTACCCATGCAGGGTGCAGACCTTCCAGTCCTCTAACCACAGCAACCTCCACCATTACCTTCACTTTATACAATTTCTTTTCACAATGATATAAATGAGAGATGATTTTTAAAGAAATGCAAATGTGGATGTTAGTATCTAAGCAGATACACTGTGGGTATACTCTACAATCTGTAAAAATGCTGCACATTTCATTCGTTGCTGGCAGTTCTGACACCCCATTGTGCTTACGCAGTTAAAAAAAAAAGACACATGGGTACTCTTGGATATTATGAGGTGCAGAATGAATACATGTGCAAAATCAGTTCACACCTGCTAATTTTGTAAGAGGGAAGCAGTCCTAACATAACATCATATGCATATGTGGAATTGTGAAAGGTAGACAGAGCAGTCCATGCATCCAATATGATGAAGCCAGTGAACTCTGTAATAAGAGTGAAATTAAGTGCTTCTTTTATATATTTTCAGTTACTAGACATCTCAGAGCTGGATACGATTGGTTCTGGCAGGGAAGCTAAAAGAAGAAGAAAGACCTTAGGTTAGTATACCATGTTATGAACATGCTGTTATACTTACTCTATCAAATTAAACTTAAAGCTAAGGGCTAATAGTTGGCTTTTCTGTTCTGTTCATATGCTATACCAGTGTGAAGTTGAAATTTGAGAAGATGGAAGAATTGTCTGCTTGCTTGTGATAAGCTTCAAAGAGTGAACAACTTCTGATAGGGAGGGCACATAGTCACAGACCAGCAAAGAGGTTTGCAAGTGGTCACAAATGTAATTTGAAAAAGAAAAGAAAAGTTGTACAACAAATGGAATATATAGAGAATTATTTATCTTTCCACATGATATAAATCTGTTCTCAGTAATAAAGAAAAATACTATATGAGAAGAGGCTTGTACTTGGGCTTACCTAGCAGAGCAAATCAAATTGTTTTATTTCTATGCATGCATACATTTTGCTGGAGAGATAGTAAAATAAAAGAGCTAATCACTGTAAGGCAGCAATTATGACTGACTGACTTCTATGTTCTTTAATGGTATAGATACAGAAGTGGTGGAAAAGCAAGCGAAAGAGGAAACAGTTGTAGAAAATGCTACTCCAGACTATGCTGCTGGGCTTGTGTCTACTCAGGTAGGACTTACAGCAATTGCCTCTTAAGTGAGTACTGAATTGTACCTATAAATTATGGAGGAAACATGCATGAATTTCAAAGCAAAAACCTTTTTTGAGATGTTGGTAATTCTATGTGCATAGGAATCTGGCATGTAGCTAAACCGGGGTGGTGGGGTGGGCAGCAGTGACAAGTGAGAGTAGTAGGCAGAAAAGCTGACCTAGATCTATTCTAATTTGGAATTCCCCTCTCTTTTGTAGGGGGAGTAGATTGGGCCAGGTGGAGAAATGCAAGGGCTTCGTCTCCCAGACTGGTTTTTAATAATTGCGAGCTCTCATGCATCATTATGTGTGAAGGGATTCTTTGTGCTTTTCAAAATGTATATATGCCATTCATTCACCAAGGAATTACCACATTCTAGCCCTGGGGTCTCCGACACGGCATCTGTGGGCACCATGGCACCTTTGGTGTGTACCCCTATCCCTAGTACAACATTCTCTTGGAGGTAATCCCCATTAAACTCCTGTGGGGCTTATTTCTGAATAGAAATGCATAAGATTGCATTGCCAATCATGTACCACATAGCTAGAGGAAACATGTTGGTTGCCACAAATGTATTTGAGATTCTATGTATGTGAAGCGCAAAAATTTAGACACAGAATGCTATATTAAATAGTCAGATAGTGCAACACTGATTAGGATGAGGATGGAGGAAGATCCCTTGATTGGGTTGCACTTTCCACTCTAGAAGGCAAGACAATGCAAAACAGGATTTGCACCTGCCCTCTAATTTTTTTTCCACCCTGATCTCCTTTCCTTGCTTCTCAGCCTGAGAGTTTACAGCTTTCCTTTCCTCAAAAACCTTTTTAAAAATCAGTTCAGAGCTAGTATTGGCTGATTTGGGGCCTTAAAAAATCTAATTCAATTTTAAATTAGTATTTTGAATAACACTTAAATTTGTCAACCTTAAGAAATATATTAAGAAACTTTACTATAGTAGTCATTCTTTACTGTAGTAGTGATTCTGCATGTTTTAAAGAATACTTCTTATACAATTTGTAAATTTATAAGAATGCTTCTTATACAATTTGGGAGGAGATGGTGGTGAGGGACCTGATTCAAACCTGCAGCTGAAACCAGGCTTTAGGGACTTGCTTGTCCATTACTCCCTCTCACCTGGTATTTTGTGTTGCACGCCATATCATCAAAACAGATTCAAGCCAAGTAGGGTGTATTAATCTTAACAATCTAGCTGCTTGAGTCCTGAGACTGGGAGAGCGGGTGGATTAGGATGGTCTGTATTTGCCTTTCCGCCAGTGGAAGGTGTGTGATGACTATCGCAATGCCTGGATGGGTACTTACTTCCAAGGTTAGGCAGAGAAAAGACCAGAGATGGGGTGTTTTGAGGTAGGGTTGGGATGCTGGATTCCACCAGAAGGGCCCAATTGTAGGGCCCCTTTCCTTCACCAGTCCTGGAGCTGGCACAGCAAGAAAAGGGGGGGAGCCTCCCCCACTTCACCCTGGTTGGCAGAGTCTTGGATGCGGCAGTAGCTCCAACACTCTGGCCTCCCTGATTCCAGTTACGATTGCTGTGCTAATGACCTTTCCCAGTTTAATTTTATTCTAAGTTGGCAACTATCCCAAGTAATACCAAAACAGGGTGGATGGGAGTTTCTCTTCTCTAATAGAGGGGAAAGTGCAAGTTATCCTCCAGCAGTCCCAGCCCCTAAATCCAAATTTCAGTCCAGGCCCTACTATGAGTGCTTTTATTATCCTGTGCTTTTATCTAAAACAATTAGTAAACTGTCTTTCTTCATACTCAAGGTACGTAAAACAAATAAAAGTTATAGCTAAATAAATAAACAGTGTTGAGCAAACAAACTAGCGACATGATTAGAATGCCAAAGAGAAGAGACATGTTTTGGATGCCTTCTGGAAGGCCGATAGGAGAGAGGATCAGGGCTGCAGAGAGGTGGGTGCAGAGGCTGCTACAGCGTGAGGCCCAGAGCCAGCGGAGGGGCAGATCCGGAGCTTTCCTTTTTAAAAAAGCAAGCCTCTACCTCTTTAAAATGAGAGTTTCGAAGCAATTGCATTGTGGTATATGAACCTGCCCTGCCTTCCAGTGCTAGCCAGTCAGTGAAGTCTGACGTGATTAACAAATGCTAGAGAGAAATGTAGACTCATTCAAGCCGAAGTGAGGACCCAGGAAGTCCCACCTCCTAGGAGAAGGCCTGACTGGTTCATTTTGAAGGCAGTTTCTGCTTCAGTTGAAACTGTTTTTTCCCCCATCCCTGATAATAATTGAGAAATCCAGAATTTTAGTGTAACTGTGACTGGGCAATAGCACATGCGCCCGCAAGGAAAAGGTAACAACAAAGACTGGAGTTCATCTTCTTTCTAACTTAGATTTAATTTCATGCAAAAAATGGTTTTTCTGAATGTGTAAACATGTTAGAAAAGCCTTACTAATACAAATACAAAAAAAGCCATCAGTATATCCATATTGTAGGGCTGGGGTATTGTGGCTAAGAAAGTGTGAAGTATGTTAGTCCGTATGTTGTACGACGCACACAGTAGGAACATGGAATGTGAGAAGCACGAACCTGGGAAAGTTAGAAATTGTCAAGCAAGAAATGGAGCGTATCAACATTACAATACTTTGCGTGAGTGAATTAAAATGGACTGGAGTGGGACATTTTCAGTCAGGCAACTACAAAATATTTTATGCAGGAAATGAGAAATCAAGAAGAAACGGAGTTGCTTTAATAGTGAGAAGTGATGTAGCAAAAGCAATTAAGAGCTACAACGCAAGGTCTGAGTGAGTGATATCAGTGAGATTAAATGGGAAACCTATTAACATAACCATCATCCAAGTCTACGCTCCAACATCAAACACAGAAGAAGAAGAATTGGAGAGATTTTACGCAGAACTACAAGAAGAAATTGATCACACACCAAAACAAGATATGATGATAATCATGAGGGACTGGAATGCAAAAGTAGGGAACAGAGAAGAACTAGGAATTGTGGAGAAATGGAGCTTAGGAGACAGAAATGAAGCAGGAGAAAGACTTATTGCATTCTGTGAAGCCAATGATTTGTTTCTTGCCAACACATTTTTTGAGCAACCAAAAAGACAACTGTACACGTGGACATCACCAGATGGTCAATATAGGAATCAAATTGATTATATAATTGGAAACAGAAGATGGAGAAGTTCCATACTTTCTGCAAAAACAAGACCAGGAGCAGACTGCGGTACAGATCATGAACTGATCGTATCGAAAATCAGAGTAAAGCTAAAGAAGAAGAACAAAGCACTCATAATGCCAAAATACAATGTAAATAACATCCCAGAAGAATATAAAGATCAAATAAGGAACAGGTTTGAGGCTTTAAACTTAGTTGACAGAGAACCAGAAAAACTATGGACTGAAGTCAGGGACGTTATCAGAAGAATGCAAAAAGACAATACCTCTACCTAAAAAGAGAGAAAGACCTCAATGAATGACTGAAGAAACTCTTAAAATGGTTAAAAAGAGAAGGAAAGCAAAAGCGAAAGGAGATAGAAACACGGTCAGAACCCTAAATGCAACTATGCAACGACTAGTACGTAGGGACAAAGAAAACTATTACAATAGTTATTATATAGAAATAGAAAAGGACAACAAAATGGGAAGAACAAGAGCCCTATTCCAAAAGATTAGAGAAATGAAAGGGAAATTTAAACCACGAGTAGGGAAGTTGAATAATCAACAGGGAAACACACTGACTGACCGAGATGAAGTAAAAGGAAGATGGAAGCAATACACTGAAGAACTCTATAAAAGAGTTGCAATGGTGACAGATTCATTCACGGAGGAACCATATGATGAAGAACCAGAAATTTTAGAATGTGAGGTGAAAGCTGCTCTTAAAATTCTTGGAAGAAACAAATCACCAGGAATAGATGACATACCAATAGAGTTACTACAAGCTACTGAGACTGAATCTGTCCAAATTTTGACAAAAATTTGTCAAGAAATATGGAAAACTAAACAATGGCCCATAGACTGGAAGCATTCAATATATATCTCACTTCCAAAGAAAGGGGATCGCAGAGAATGCAGTAATTACCGAACTATTGCCTTAATATCCCATGCAAGTAAAGTAATGCTCAAGATTCTACAACAAAGGCTCTTACCATATATGGAGCGAGAAATGCCAGATGTCCAAGCTGGATTTAGAAAGGGAAGAGGCACCAGAGATCATATTGCAAACATACGTTGGATAATGGAACAGAGCAAGGAATTTCAGAAGAAAATCACCCTGTGCTTTATAGACTACAGCAAAGCCTTTGACTGTGTAGATCATGAAAAACTATGGAATGCTTTAAAAGAAATGGGGGTGCCACAGCATCCGATTGTCCTGATGCGCAACCTATACTCTGGACAAGAGGCTACTGTAAAGACAGAATATGGAGAAACCGATTGGTTCCCCATCGGAAAGGGTGTGAGACAGGGGTGTATTTTATCACCCTATTCGTTTAATCTGTACGCAGAACATATCATACGGAAAGCGGGATTGGACCAAGATGAAGGAGGTGTGAAAATTGGAGGGAGAAACATCAATAATTTAAGATATGCAGATGATACCATACTCTTAGCAGAAACCAGTAATGATTTGAAACAAATGCTGATGAAAGTTAAAGAGGAAAGCACAAAAGCAGGACTACAGCTGAACGTCAAAAAGACTAAAATAATGAAACAAGATTTATGTAACTTTAAAGTCGACAATGACATTGAACTTGTCCAGGATTATCAATATCCCGGCACAGTCATTAACCAAAATGGAGACAATAGTCAAGAAATCAGAAGAAGGCTAGGACTGGGGAGGGCAGCTATGAGAGAACTACAAAAGGTCCTCACATGCAAAGATGTATCACTGAACACCAAAGTCAGGATCATTCAGGCCATGGTATTCCCGCTCTCTATGTATGGATGTGAAAGTTGGACAGTGAAAAAAGCAGATAAGAGAAAAATCAACTCATTTGAAATGTGGTGCTGGAGGAGAGCTTTGCGCACACCATGTACTGTGAAAAAGACAAATCATTGGGCGTTAGAACAAATTAAACCAGAACAAATTAAACCAGAACTGTCACTAGAAGCTAAAATGATGAAACTGAGGTTATCATACTTTGGACACATCATGAGAAGACACGATTCACTAGAAAAGACAATAATGCTGGGGAAAACAGCAGGGAGTAGAAAAAGAGGAAGGCCAAACAAGAGATGGATTGATTCCATAAAGGGTTAGGGTTAGGACGTCTGACGGCTGGCTAACAGATTCCACCCTGTTTGTTTCAGCCCCCCTTAATATGGCTTCTTTTTCTCTGCCAATTTGCTGTCTGGTCACTACATAGATCTTTCCTTGGGCGCCCATTACATCCCTTCCCAGTATTACTGGTTCTTGTTGCTGGGCATTAATGACTACTTTATATCGGCCCTCTCGGCCTCTCCAAGTCATATCCACCAGGGCCACAGGCAAACTCTCTGGTTGACCCCTCACTCCTTGGATATTCACCATTTCCTGGGGTAATATTTCTTCAGATTTTATTAAATCTGGCCTCAGTAACGTCTGAGCGGCACCAGTGTCAAGCAATGCCCAATAATTTGCCCCTTGTACACTCACTTCCTCTCTCAGACTTGAATCAAGGTCTGTTACTTCTGTCCAGTTTATCTGGCAAAACTGAACCTTTTTCGCTGTTTCTAAAGCCTTGGGCTCTGTTTTCACTGCCCTTGTCTGAGCAGGATTACTAATGGGGTTGGTAACCTCACATTGAAAACGTAGGTGCCCCGGTCTACCACATTTGTAGCATAATTTCTCCTCACTTTTAGGGTACACAGATCCACTCTGGGGTGACCTGTGCCCTTCAGATTTTAATGGAGAGAGTTGTTTGTCAGGAGAGAGTGAAGAAGGAGGGAGGTGGAAGATGCTCTTGGAGGTCGCTGATTCATAAGGTTGCCATAAGTCGTAATCGACTTTAAGGCACATAACAACAACAACAACATATTAGTCCTGCAATGTAGCCCAGGTTTGCTGTACTAATATTGGTGGCAATCCTGTACATAACAATCCAACAGTGTAGGGCAGTGTTTTTATCTAGTCTCTTGCTTATTTGGTTTTTTTGGGAGAAATGTAGTTGGAAGCACTTTTAAGATTATAGCAGCAATGCGATGGGGTGGTGATTAATTACTTTCCCACCTACAGTATGGGGGAAAATAGAGGGATTCTTGGGGGTGGGTTGTTGCTGCTGATGTTAACACTTCAAAGGATACATTCATGTCAAAAGAATCAAATTCCTTTTGCGTACAAAAAAGGCAAAAAGGAGGCTAACATTGCTGCAGTTATTATAGATAGGGTCTAAAGGGGCATGAGGCCACCACGTTGCTGAAGCTAAGCAGGTCTTAGTCTAGTCACTGCCTGAATGGTTGACCACTGAAGGAGCCAGACATATACCGCCTGGGGTTACCTAACCGAAGAAATGTGGAATATAAGAAAATGAATATATAAAGAATTTTAACAGGTATGGCTTGCTTTCTAACAATCTAATACTGATTTTTTTCCCAACTGTGGCATCTGAACCTTGGTTGCAGTAAATCTGACATTTCTTTTGACTGCCCCACCGACCCCTGCCATCTGAAATGCTGTGTCTGGTCTTGTACTGATTGTGGTATTGCCAGCCTACGCTTAATTGAGAAAAGACCTACAGTAACGAAACTGGCATACGACTCATGAAACATGAGTTCTTTGTATGTTTTAGGATTAGCATTGGGGGAGAACACCTCTACAGCTGTGTGACCAGCAGACTTTGAATGCATTAAGCTGTTCTGGTATGGAAATGCAATTATGAAAAAAGCTTTACTAGTTGACATTCTTTGTTAGACTTCTTATTACTGCTGTGTAGCTCCTGATTTATTTTTTGGCCCCACCCCCAAAATGAGGATACACATTTGCATATGACACAAAACATATGCAAATTTGTTTCCCCTTTTGTATGTAGGGTGGAGGGCCCAATCTATATATAGTGTCTGGGCAAAGAGAATCCTATTGGCATTCCTGGAGGTGAACTATAGATCTCAGGTGGACTTTTGTCTGAAATCTTGGAGACAATTGGTATAAAGGTCCAGCTTGTCATGACAGCAGGTCTAACTCTGCATAAATACAGCTATTGAAGCAGGCCTCTGAAAAGAACTGAAGCTGATGTGGGAAACAGAAGGACAAATGCGTCTTAAAATATGTGGAATCCTTTGTTGGTAAGGACCAGCATCTTGAATTTAACCTGGAAATGTAATAAGAGGCACTGCAGATGAAAGAAGACTTGCTAGATGTGCTTGCAACATGTAATCATCAGAAAGATGTGTGCAGCAGTGGTTTGCACTAACCTGAAGCTTCCAAATTGCTTTCAGGATCAGTCCCATGTAGAGCCCATTGCAAATGTCTAGCCTGGAGCTTATGTAAGTATGCTTTAGTGTAGCAAGATCCTCTGCCTGTGAAGCTCATAGGAAGCATTCCTGGCTCCTGCAAGAACTTGCTCATCAAAAAGCAAGCGGGCTGGATCAGATGCTTCCTAAGCCAGATCTGTGTAGGGCTCTGTTCTGAAATGACAGGAACGAACACAGCACCCTAAACTAGCAACATTATTCTTGAAATAGTTGCAAGCAACTGTGTGCTGTTTTTCAGAAACTTGCCTCTTTGAATAATGACCCTGCCCTGGCTTCTACTAGCTATCTGCCTGCAGCTCCCAGTGTTGTGCCATCTTCCTCCTATGGTCCAAGTGCTGACACACAGCCAGGTAAGTGACATGTTCTTCCATGTATGGCATTTTTAAATATGTTCATTGCTTAACAAGTTCAATGTTGTAAAAAACAACAACCAGCAGCAGACTGGTGCTAATTTTTATTATAAACATACACTATTATTGTTGTTGTTGTTGTTGTGCGTGTGATGTGCCTTCAAGTCAATTGCAACTTATGGCGACCCTATGAATCAGCGACCTCCATTAGCATCTGTTGTAAACCACCCTGTTCAGATCTTGTACGTTCAGGTCTGTGTCTGCCTTTGTGTTTGGTCATCTTCTTTTTCTACCCCCTTTCTGTTTTCCCCAGCATTATTGTCTTTTCTAGTGAATCATGTCTTCTCATGATGTGTCCAAAGTATGATAACCTCAGTTTCATCATTTTAGCTTCTAGTGACAGTTCTGGTTTAATTTGTTCTGACACCCAATTATTTGTCTTTTTTGCTGTCCATGGTATGCACAAAATTCTCTTCCAACACCACATTTCAAATGAGTTGATCTTTCTCTTATCTGCTTTTTTCACTGTCCAACTTTCACATCCATACATAGAGATCGGGAATACCATGGCCTGAATGATCCTGACTTTAGTGTTCTTTGATACATCTTTGCATGTGAGGACCTTTTGTAGTTCTCTCATAGCTGCCCTCCCCAGTCCCAGACTTCTTCTGATTTCTTGACGATTGTCTCCATTTTTGTTAATGACTGTGCCAAGTTATTGATAATCCTTGACAAGCTCATTGTCCTCATTATCAACTTGTTATATTTATTTATTACCCACACTTCACCCTGAGATCACAGGACAGGTTACAGCAGTTTAAAGTGCATAATTTAAAATAACTTAAAATCACAACATCACAAAAAATAGATGGGTGCTAAAAATATACATCTCTGGTGTCAAAGGCCAGGCTAAAGAGGTGCTTCTTCAGCATTTGCTGAAAACTGTACAGTGAAGTTGCCAGAAGCACCTCTGTGGGGAGGGAGTTCCACAATTGAGGGGCTGCCACGGAGAAGACCCTCTCCCAGGCCATCCACCCAAGCTTCTGAGTGCAGCGGGACTACAGAGAAGGTCCCCTCTTGTGGTCTGTCAGAGGGTCTGTCAGGAAGGAGGCAGTCTTTCAGATATTTGAGGCCTAAGTCACTTAGGGCTTTAAACACAGGCCTGAGCACCTCAAATTGGGCCTGGAAACGAGCTGGCAACAAGTGCAGCTGTTTTAAATCAGAGGTTATAAAAGATATAGATAGAAACAGCTGAGTTAGCATTGGGCCACTAAGTTCATTCGCCCATGTCTCAGCTATCCATGCCAAGTCTGCCCTCATCAGTGATCAAACTGTGGATGTTTTATTCTGGACAGAACTAACATTTAACAACAACACCAGGCCAGGGGTTGGCAAACCAGCATCCCCAGATTCTGAAATACAGCAAGCGAAGCAGAGGGGGCAAGAGCTTTGATGTAACTACCCCCCCCGTATGCTTTGCCTACCTCTGTATCTCCCCTTACTTATCATCACAGGGAAAGTAGTCCCTTGACCTTCTCCCGCAGGACCGTGGCCTAGACACATTATTTCCCTGACACATCTCTAGTAACTACAGGTATATAGCAGGGGACAGTGTAGGGGACAAAACCTGGAAGACTCTCAAACAAAGAAAACTATCAGACATGACGCATGCCCCAGCTCTCACCTAGGATAGAAACTCGCCACTCCTCCCTGTCTCCTACCCAGGAAGGGCAGAGTTCCATTCTGGATTAGACTCCTACTCTAGGGGCATGAAACAATTTTCCTCAAAAGGAAATATTCTCACAGCCCTTCAGTTGTATTAAGGAAAAGATAAAATGGCTCCACAAATGGTCAAGATCCTATATATTAATTTTTACATGCTTCAGTCCAGCCATAGGAAACAATCAAGGGAGGAAGGCAAACTCCTGCACTGCTAATGTCTGAGTAGAGAGCCCTTTATGCCATACTTGGGCAACCTGCAGCTCTCCCATGAAGCCCACTCATTTTCCACAATCACCTGACTGATCAGCCATTAACTGGGCAGCAGGGAAAAGACTGCTGTTCCTACATGAAGCAGCACAGAGACAGTGATTTTGCCTGTGTTTGGGAGCATTGTGGAGGGGACGCTTCAGGCTTGCCCTCTCCCACCCTCCTGATGCAGCCAACCAGTTATGTCTGCGCTGGGAGTGCTGTGGGGTGGAGGATATTAAATTGAGAGTAGGCAACTGTGTAATGGCCCTGCCCACCACTGGCCACGCCCACTGTAGCACGCATCCCCCAAATGCCCACCCACTGCTTACGTGGCCCTTGGGACAAAAAAGGCCTTCAAATTACCCTCTGTACTTAATCTATGTACATCTCTTTTCATCTTTAGAATCTATCTCTTTGAAATTCAGTGGTTTGGGTGGGTGGGATGCACAACAAGATTTCAAATATAAGAGAAATCACCAATTGCTGGATTTATCCAGCAATTGGTGATCTCCTGCCTGATAAGCAGCAAGTGTATGGTGTCTCTTTCTCTGGAAAGGCTTTGAATGACCTGAAGTGTACCCAGATGATACCCTTCAATTTCACACATGTACTGAGGAATTTTGAGTCTTTGATTCTGTAAGCACTGAGTGCCTGCACCAAGTATCCAGGCAAGGAAAGTGGAAAAGCAAAAGTGAAGATATATGAACTCATTGTCAGTTACCTTTTACTAAGTTATTGAGGATCTTCCTTTAGTGACCCTTGGGATAGGAAGCAGGGTTGTGTTAAAATTTGTAATGATCACTTTTTTCTTAATGACATTTTTGGTCCCAATAGCTGGATCTGTTCGGGAGCCTTTGCAAGCTAAAGAAGAACCTGCTACGGCCCCCAGCACTGCTGTCCCTACTCAGTTTAAGCAGAGGACACCCATGTACAACAGTAATTCAAATGCAGCTGCAGTGACACCTACCTCTCCTGTGACTCCTCCCGCTGCCTCTCCAGCAGTACAAGTGCCACAGGCAACTCCTCAGCAGGCACCCCCCAAGAAAAACCTCTCTCTAACAGTAAGCAAGTGTAGGGTTATGTAGTACTACTAATATCCCAGGATGTGTCTGTAAATAATTCTTTAACTCACTGAGAGTATTGTCATTATTTGTGCGTGTTACAAATAGACTCCAGCTCTGATGATCTGATGTGTGCTATGCTTACACAGTTTGTGATCCAGTAAGCCAGAAGTAAGGGACTGGATCTCTCTCCATCCACCCCGTGGGCCAACTTTGATGAGTGGGTGGGACTACTCACCTGTCAATCACCTGGTGGCATTATGACATCAGGTGATTGACACCTGTCAACGTTTGAAGGAGAGGTCACTTAACAGCCAATCAGATGACTGGTGGTTACAACAACCTCCTTTGAAGATGGGCCATCTCATTGGCAGGAGACCCTTTGAAGTCAAATGGAGCATTTTCCTTTCTGCAGAGAGAGCAGTTTGAATTCAAAGGGCTTCCTCCAGTGCTAAAATCGAAACAACTTCCTTTGGTAAGAAAAAATGCTCCATTTTTTAACAATAACTTTTTATTATTTTTTATAATGAAGAATGATACAATATACACTTTAAATTGAAACAACAAGAAACAAAGGAGAACAATAGCCACGTTTGCAATAACTTTCATCCATAAACCTGAGAGCACTTCAGTTTTAAAAAAGATTGGTAAGGTGGTAGGCGTTGGGGGATAGAATATTGCAGAGGATTAAAATAACGGGTTGAGAAAGGATTCATGAAGACATCGGGAGGAGGCAAATAGAGTAGAGGGGGGCAGGGATGAAGGAATCAGCATCTATGTGTGTATATGAATTTTACAAACAACACCAAAGTCATGGTTAGCAGGAATTAAAGCGTGGAGAGAATGGTCAGTGACATATGTTATGAATGGCCACCGAATTACAGTATAATCTTCCCGCTCAGCTTCGCCTTGTAAGACCTTGAGATGGTGGGTGAGTTTTTCCAACAAGGTTATATAAAGTGATTTCTTATACCAGTTTTCCAAATTAAATTAAAATTTGAAACATCTTTCCACCCCTGTGAGATTACCGGCCTGGCAGCAACCAACAAGTAACGTATTAAGGGTTTTGAAGTTAGATCTGAGTTGTTTCCACAAAACACTGACAAAAGGCAAAGTGCTGGGTCTGGTATATTGTTTGACCAGTAATGGCACTAATTTCTGAAATTATGAGGGACCAAAACCACTGGACATAAAATGTTCCATTTTTAAATGGAGCCATTTTTTAATCTCTCCAGAGGAGGAAGCAGCTGGAGGAAGCACTTCGAATCCAAGCTGCTTCCTCCCACCCCTTTTGAGAGGCAGTGACTGGCCCAAGGTCACCCAGTGAGCTTCATGGCTGTGTGGGGATTCGAACCCTGGTCCCCCAGGTCGTAGTCCAACACTCTAACCACTACATCTTTCTTGCAGAGGGAACAGATGTGTGCAGCACAAGAAATGTTCAAGACAGCAAACAAAGTTACTAGGCCAGAGAAGGCTCTTATCCTTGGATTCATGGCAGGATCCAGAGGTATGTATTAAAAATTATATTTCTTTATTTGAATATCAAAGCAGTATAGCTGAACATGTTATTCAGAGGCCAGAAGCATTTTTATGGCCCTCTTCTTGGGGATGAGTGGTGATTGTGGTCTGCATGGACTGAGCTGAGCTATCTCTACGCATCTTCAAAGCAATTGTTTTTTAAGAGTAGCACACACTTTTCACAGGAGGGAGAATTAATATGCGAGGGCACTAATCGTACATGCTAGCGAGGAGCTTGTTTTCTGCATCGCTTCTGGCTTAAACCGTTTCTCTTTCTCTTTGCTAAGTTCCTCTGATGCATTTGATCTTGACATGTATATCTTGTTGCCTCCACAGAAAATCCTTGTCAAGAACAGGGCGACATAATCCAGATCAAACTAAGTGAACATACAGAGCTGCTGCCGAAGGCTGATGGCACAGGAAGCACCACCACGCAAGTTGACACAGTCTTTGAAATGAACTATGCTACTGGGCAGTGGACCAGACTAAAGAAATACAAACCATTACCTAATTTTTCTTAAACAATTCAATAATAAAATGTAGACCAAACAGACCATAGAATAAGCCAGAATGTACATAGTGTATTGACTAGACAGAACAACATTCCTGTGTACGCCTTGTAACCACCCAGCATACTAGCTGTGATCGGCTCCAGCTGCAGGAGGACAAAGGACAGAATTGCGATGCTTGTATTTTTTAAATTATTATTAAAGAGTTGGGGGAGGGTGCAATGACTCACGAAGACTGAATGATAAGAGCTAAAACATTTCCACCTTTAGGGGAAAGAGGTTTGTGTTCAGATGCTTGTGAGAGACCAGACTGAGGAAATGCCTTCCAGTTAAGACTATTTTTACAGCAGTGGTGCTCGGTTGACTAGATTCTGTGTAAAAAATGGGCACTGCTATATTTCTCTTCTGTAACTTAGTGTATGTGGTATATGTCTGGTTGGATACCCCTCACTGTAGCGGCTATACAGTGATTGTGAAAACACGAAGGGTAATAATTTTTTATTTTATTTTATTTTGCATACAGCAACTAAGGAGTTCCTTCATAGGACTGCATACTGCCAGAAGTGGTTCCCATGAGTGGGCAAAGAACCACAGAGCCCAAACCAATTCCCTGGTGTCATATCATACTTGCACATCTCTTATAAATGGGCTACATTTTTATATGTATACATAAAACTATGTAAAGTAAGCCAGACCAAAAAGTTAAAGGGCGGGGTTTTTTTGGTCTGGATGGCAGCAAGTGTCGAACTTCTTCAGTGTCAAAATGTAGGACTTTGATTGCCGTGCTGCTCATCCCTGTGCTCTTTAAAGCTGGTGTTTCAGGGTAACATAACTAGTTCCAAGAAAATGAAGCATGTTGTCTTTTTGTTCCCAACTGATACCTTTTGAATCTACCAAAGACCAGTCTTCAAAATGGCGTCTGTGAACATAATAACATGGTGAAGTTATGTTGGAGGATTGTCCCTGTGTCCGTGTTGGCATGTGTTAAATAGGAGTTAAAATGGTAATCCCATTATGGCTCATCCCTCATTTTCCCCCCTAGGGTTAATGTAGCTACCATCGCTGGAGAATGGTTCTGTGAAACTGAAGGGATCCTTCAGAATCTTTTCCCATGCGCCCATTCACAGGGATGTGGATCATGGCCAGGACTTCATGAGATCTGAGAGCCTTTTTAGCAGTAGCTCTGCTGCACAGTGGGAGAAACAGAGGAGGCTCTGCCTTCAGAGTAGTTTCTTAACTGCTGTACTCTTGGGACTTCAATTCTGCTTCATCGGACCTTGATAATTTTCACAGTTTACGGTTGGGGAATAATAAAAGGAATCATACTTCTGTAATTTCCATCAGTAATTGTGGGTACAAGTTTTAAAAACCTGAGGTTGAAGGAGCAAGGCACAGGTTGCACTAGCAGTGTGGGATACAAGAGAGCTTTGTGTTGGATTCTAGCTCTTCAGATACATCCAGGCTTCTGTTTTTGGCATTTTGCATTTCCATTTATCAGACTATACCTCATCTGAGAATCTTAATCTAGGAAGAAAGACAAGGTCTTATTCAACATTTTGTTCTGATGTAATCAAGCTGTGTCTCAACTTGTTAAAACAGAAAATAGCAGAACTCTTCTGGGATAGTGATGTTTGGTTTCATGTTCCTTGCCCTAAACATGGTTGAGAGAACACAGGGTTGGGTATTGACAAGAGAGCATTATTATAGCTTTTGTCCTAACAATTTTACTCATCAGCTGAACAAGTATTAGGAAAAAGTAGAAAATGTGTAGTTTCAGAATGGGTTCCAGCTAAGGTCATTTAACCCTTTGTAAAGCTAGAATGTGACGTAGTAATCTAAGAATTAAGAACAGGGTAGCTTTTTACCATTTGTTTTTGTTTTACCATATAAGTTTTGAGGTCACAGGAAAAAACCCTGACAGTCTAGTATTTAATATAGAATCTTTTATAAAGGCAATTCTTTATATATTTTTGAAGTTGGAAGCTACAGAAATGTTTGTATATTGAACATTTAAAATGGTAGCTGGCAAAACATTGGGTGCAAGACACAGGCTCTACATTAGTTTTCTTGCATCTAGATTTCAGCCAGTAAAGTCAAGTGTTTAGTAGGTAGGATTTTAAAATGTTTAGCAACTATCACAAGAGATGTGATTATTTTATTTTATCCCTTCTCTTGGCCAGATTTGAGCCGCAGCATGACTTTAAAGTTAATATTCTTAAGCTGGAAACTTTGTTTTAAACATTAAGTTACAGGTTTTAGGTTTCATCTTGTGAAGATTAAAATTATATAAATTAAACTAAACTAGGTCCAGAAGTTGGGCTAAAAACACACACATTTGAATGCCTGCGTGAATATTTTTCAAAGAAAACCTGAAGATGCACTTGGGTTTACTGAAGGCTGCCTGGGCAGCTTATGTAGGGCAAGAAGATCTTAACCCAATTTGTATGTGTGCATGTACATTAGCACAGAGTCTTAAGTACAGTTGCAGACATGCTTACTAACATAGACAAAGTGTAACGGAGCAAAACATGTAGTTTGAACACGATAGACTGCTTGTTTTTGCCACGAGGCGCTGTACATCTTTGCCAATGAAAAAGTTTGCATTCACTTCTGTAATGGTTAGCTCCTTTATTTAGGAGGTATAACAGGTTTACAGGGTCTCTGATGGCATTTAGTTACAGGAAGAAAACTAGAAGTGAAACTGCATGTGGTAAGCCCTATAAATTGACGTGCTTGGAGGTAATATGCTCTGTAAGAAGATTTTTGTGAAATTCATGCTGTGAAGTTTGTTTTGTAATAGGAGGAAGCCAGTACATATTCTATTTTGAAGGTACAGATGTGTTATCTTCAAAGATGGATATTTTCAACATCTTTTTGCTCCACATCTTAATATGTGAAAGGACTTATCTGTGGTTTCAAAGTAATGTATGAATCTTCTGTTTAAGGAGAGAATTTAAGGATGTGTCTTCAAAAAGGGATAAGAACTACATGCAACTATAAACTAAGCTGTATGACTTAGTTATGATGTGACACAGATAGCCCCAGCTGGAGAGGCGTATATAGTAATGGGCTCCATAGCAAGGCACAGATGCAAATCTCTTCATGCTGTCATTCTCTGGCCAAATCTTTCTTGTGCTCCTTCAGCCTAGATCATCACTCAATCTAGTGGAAGATATTTGATGAGAAAGGCTGTAACAAAAGTTCAACTTCTTTTTGCCCAGCTATCAAGAACAATACATGGTATCCCCCAGTTCAAGAACACTGAAAAAGCTTTTCATGGAAACCTTTGAAAAATGCAGCTTTACTCCTGCCTTATGGGTGAATGTTTGTTAGAAGTGATGATGGCCAAAGTAGTCTTTGGCAACCATACAACTTTTCCCCCATGGATCATGTTGAAGTGACACTTGCCAAACTTATCAAAGGTACTTATAGTTTGAATTGCATTTTCATAGCAAACCTGATGGAGGGATTCATCAGATAAATGTTTTAAGCCAGAGCCCTTGGGGATCTGGTACCTTTATAACAAGCAAATATTTTGTAAACTGTTGAATATTTAGTATAGTAACCCATATGTTTTCTAATCTATTTTTTGTTTGTACAGATGTAAATTCAAAACCTCATGTCCTTGGGTACATATTTTCAACATAATATAGTATGTATAATAAAGTTCAGATTTTTCTAAGAATATTTCCTTTTTCTAATAGCACCATAATTATAAAGTTCAGTCTCCCTTAACATTTCATTAGGGTTTACAAGCCTGCTGGATCAACCAATGGCCCATCTAGTCCATCCTGTTCTCATAGTAGTCAACTAGTTGCTCATGGGAAACCCGTAAGCTGGTAACCTATATTGTGTCTGGTTCTTTTTTCCAACTTGTTTGAGTGAACAATACCGTTGAAACACTGTCTGCTCTTAGAGCTCCATGGAATTGTTCAAATAGTTTTTAATGTAATGTGCAGACATGTTGCCTAGAATCATGTAGAAGAGACACCAAAGTCATTTGCCAATGCAGGAAGCCCATTTTTACTCCCTTCCTGATAGGTAGCTCAGTAAGATCTTACTAATGCTTAGTTCAAATTACCTTTCCTACAATTGGAACCTTTCTCTGGAGCAAGAGAAAATAAATGACCTCCATCTGTGTGACACCCCTTCAAATATTTAATGGCTCTTCTCTAGGCTGAACAAGTCCAGCTTTTGGCAGGAGCTCTAATCTCTTCACTACCTTTATCATCCTCTAGACGTGTGCCAGTTTGTCAGTATCTTAGAACTGCAGTGCACCAAAACGTACATGGTAGATTCCAAGAGGGGTCTGGCCCAACTCTGTATAACTGCTCAAAATGAATACTCTGCTTACGGAAATTTTAAGGTACCATTGACCCATTGACTGGTATTCGAGAACTCCACAGACATTTGTAATAATGCAAGGGGAAGAGATAACTGTATAATTAAAGGATTTACTTACACCTTTCTGAGGCTTCTGAAAAGAATGTGAAACAATGCTTACAGGTTGGCTAGTTGTTCTGTTGCACTCGTGTTGTGCAAAAAAAAAAAAAAAAGACCCATAATGGGAATTTGTTGATTAAAGTGCAAGGCTATGAAACATTAGTATATGGGCTGCACTAAAAAAACTAATCTCAGACATGCTACCCCAGTTCAGACATCATGACTGCGCCATTGCTTAGCTGTCATGAATATACTGTCAGCTTGTGTGTGTCCCTCTCCTTACGCTGAAATTCCCTCCTTAGCTTCCCAGTTTGTTGTAACCATAGCTTGCCATGCTGTTCAAATTTTTGATTACCACTAATCAGAACTGGAAACCTGCTTCAAACCATAGTTTCAGAGCCTTCCTAGGTGAGACACATGACATTCCTAATCAATTGCCTGATGTTTCCTTTTATCTTCAAAACAGTAGTTTTGAATAAGGATTGTGGTACTGGGGCGAGGGATAATTGTTTCTCATCCACACTGTTTTCTGGATCTAAATCTCCCTCTGCAATCATGGGGTCTATCTGTTTACCTTTTATATTGGTAGAGTTGCTGTTTGATCTGAGATTTTTTAAACCAAATTTGGACCTTATCCACACCTTGAGTGAATTGTTTCTGAGAATGATTTTTCCTATTTGCACTTATGGCAGGTTGTGTCCCATTTGCCTCCCTAGGGAAAGGTTAGCGATGACTATTGCTTCATCTTAGACATCACAGCAAACTTTGGTTACTACAAATCAGGCTGTGGAGGAGGGAATCTATGGACATGATAAGGAATGGGATAAAAGAAGTAAGTGAGCTTGCTCAGGGTTTCCAACCATGCCTTGAGTGCAACACAAACTAGACCAGTGTGGTCGGAGATTGTTTCCTGATTCCTAACTGAGCAGAGCAGAGAAAGCTGCCTCAGCTGGTCCATAGGATATACAAGTGAGCCAGCTCTCAGAAAGCGAGTGAATAGGAAGAGCGAACGAGTTTGGCAGGGGAGGTCCCTAACAAAAAGTTGTCTTGTAGACCATCCTAGACTAGTGGGACTGTTAACCTTCAAAGAGGACAGGACAAAGCCACGCTGTTCCAAAGCAAGTGGGAAAATAGAAACAAGGTAATAGTGACTATGGCCAAAAAGGACACCCCAGTGGTGGTGATCTGCAAGATGTGTTCAATGTTTGTTTTCTTGCCTGAAAGAACATGGTGTACACGTGCAACAAGTGCAAGCTGGTTGTGCTGCTGGAATAAAAAGTGGGAGGCCTGGAGTGGCGAGTGGCCACACTCAAGGGTATAAGAGAAGATTTAGAGTTCTTAGAACACTGGAACAACAGCAGCAAAGAGAATTACAGGAGCTGGAAGAACAGCAACAAGTTGAAGAATAGAGTGTTGAAGATGAAGTGTTGAAGTTGAGGAAACTGGAAAACGGTGACTGCAGCAGGAGAGCTAGAAGACACTGCAGCAGTGGAGCTATGGGCTCACTTTCAGGTACTTGAGGATGAGACTAGAGGGCAGCCTGCAGAGGAAGAATTGCAGGAGACCCCAAGGGACAGAGAGCAAGAGGCTGGAGCACATTCGAGCAGAGACAAGGAACCACACCCTTTGTAGAGAAAACTAGTACTAGTAAGAGACTCAAATATTCCAGAAAGACACATGGACTTGGCAAGTACGCTGTCCCCCTGGGGGATGGATTCAAGATGTGACTGAAGGGTTGCCAACACTCATAAAGCCCACTGACATATATCCCCCCCCTTTCCCACTAATTTCTTTCAGCTTGTACTTTTATTTTGGATGCGAACCAGCATGACTATTTGCTTTTTTAATTTTGTGTATTTTAAAATATGTATGTAAACAGATTTAAATAGAAGCTTCAATCATCAAATTACCTGCTCTTGTCCTATTCCTCTACAACAGGAATGGGAAAGTGCACCTCTCGGATGTTGTTTGACGGCAGCTTCTGTCATCCCTGATCACTGTCCATGTTGGCTGCTGCTTGGCACCATTTTTCTTTAAAAATATTTAAGCCAGTTGGGAATGACAAAGTAAATGTGTGATACCTTGGTATCAATTAGGCAGTCAAATTTGACTGCCTTATGATGTCACTGAGAGCAAACAAAGCCCTCACATTGGCTTCACTGGGAGAGGGGAATATATACTGCTAAACAATCAAGCTGGTACTGTGATGAAGGGCTGCCAGTCCCCCTGCACACCCTTCCCCGTCCCAGGAGCCAATTCCCTAGCCAGGGCAATTGATCCTGGCAAGATATCCTTCTCTGCCAAGGCTGTGCACAATAGCCCTGCAGGGTAGATAGCTGCCACTACCCCTTATCTAGTTAATCACCCTGAGCCAAGGGGAAGCTCAGAGCCCCGTAACTTGCCTGAGATCCCAAGAGCCAAGCAGACACTCCTTGCTCTGGAGTCCTAAACAAACATCCCAGTTTACACAGTACAGTAGTCATGGTCAATGTTCAAGGTACTGGGTTAGAACCACCCCTCTCCTGAAATGAACACACACTGGTAAATAGAAGTAAATTTATTAAAGAATAAAAAAGAAAAGTGCACAGTTACATTAGGGCCCTGCTTCTCAGTGTCCCGCTTTTCGGCGTTCCGCTAATACGGCGCCAGCAGGGCGATCAGCTGGGGGGGCTGGAGCTCCCAGCTCTCCAGCTGATCTCCTCCTCTTCTGGCGCGATCAGACTCCCATGCTCGATCTGATCGCACCAAGGAGGGGAAGATCAGCTGTAGTGCGCTCCAGCTGATCTTCTACTCTGGCACGATCAGCGGGTGAGGTTCCAGACCCTCACGTGCTACAGCTGATCCACTTTTCGGCAGGGGTCTGGAACCTAACCTGCCGTATGAGTGGGGCCCTACTGTACAGTAGCAAAATGGTTTCCTAATATCCACACCCAAGAGGGCAAGGTAAAACATAGAGTGATTAATCACAATAAAGAAAACAAGAAAGCTAAATAGTCTTGTCTAGTACTTACATGAAGGCTTTCAGTTGCATAGCTACCCCTCCTCAGAGAGATGTCAGTCAGCATAGTAGATGGCAAAAATGGAACCTCACTGGGCAACATCACGTAGGCATGACGGAACCCAGGAAAGGAACAAAGAATAGAGTTTTCTGCCCGTACTTATTGCAAAATCCCCCAGCCACAGGCCAGAGACAATTAACCAAACAGGCCAAATCGTACATCCTCCCTCAAGCCTGCCAGACGTCACATCTTCCATGGAGCCAGTCCTCTGCTGACAAGAAGGTGTTAAGTCAGGCCTCTGATTCCACATCTTTCCTAAAGCTTCCCAGACTTTAGATCTTGTTGCAGCCAGGCCTCTGCTGATAAGGTGTTAGGTTGGGACTCTGACTACACATCCTCCCTGAAGCTGGGCAGACAACTGCCACTCATGGCCTCATTGCAAAAATCAAATGTTAACCTGTGAAGATCCCACAATTCTCTGCTACACAACCATCTTGGATGCAGGTTTTCAAGACAGATACCACCTGTACCAGATTGTACAGATCAGTGTTGTGAAACAATATCTTGCAAGACCCTGGAGTGCACACACAGAGATACCTTGTCTATGCACAAGTGTGGATAGTGTCCCTTCTAGTGAAGGCTGAGTGTTTTGTCTTCATTGTAACATTGGGTATATTGACATCTATTTTCTCAAACAGCAGTAAAGTACTTGCCAACACTCATAAAGCCTACTGGTGCATATCCCTTTCTTCTCATCCATGTGGAAACAAATGATACTTCCAAGCAGTTACAAAGAACTCACATCAGACTTTGAAGCTCTGGAAAGGAAACTCAAGGACTTTATGGCCCAGATATTTTTGTCATCCATCCTTCCAGTACTTAGGAGTAGAAAGAGAAAGAAAAATACTCTAGGCGAATGACTTGCTATGAAGGTGGTGCTGATGTGAGAGATTTGGATTCTGGCTACACTTCCTGGAAGATGGACTGGCAAGTGATGGGTTGCACTGCACAAGGACAGGGAAGAATGAGTTTGGCCACAGAATTTCATCAGGAGGGCTTTAAAATAAATCCTACAGGGGAGGGAAACTTAACCTTGGAGGTAACAATTGACAAAAGCTTATGCACAGAAAGAGTAACTGAGAGAACAGCTCTGGTGGGGCACAATAACAGTCTTAATAAAAAGGTAGGAAGGAAACCGGACCATAAATCACATGGTCTTCAGTATCTATATATTAACGCCCGGAGGCTGGGAAACAAACAGGACGAACTTGAACTCTTAATACAGGAGAGTAAATACGACTTGAGAGGTATAACGAACTTGTTGGGATGACTCCCATGACTGGACTACAGCAATTGAAGGATATAACTTGTTCAAAATCAACAGAAGAAATAGAAAGGGAGGTGGAGTTGCACTACATGTTAAAAATATATATCCCTGCACAGAAATACAGGAGGATGAGCTTGGTAGCCCCATCAAGAACATCTGGATTAAAATAAATCGGGCAAGGAATAAAAGGAACATAATGGTTGGAGTCTACTAATGAATCAAGGAGAAGACAAGGATGAAACTTTTGAAAAACAATTATTGATGTTTCAAGGAGGTATAAATGTAATAGTAATGGGGGACTTCAATTACCCTGGTATCTATTAGGAGACAAATTCTGCCAAACGTGGCCCATCCAAGAAATGCCTGACTTCTGCTGCTGATAACTTTCTCCTACAGACAGTGGAGGAAGCAACTTAGCGAATCAGCTATCCTTGGCTTCTCACTAATAGAGATGACTTAGTAGATGAAGTGGCAGTTACGGGAACTCTGGGGGAAAGTGACCATGCTTTCTTTGAGTTCTTGATTTTAGAGGAAGCAAAAGCTGACAGTAGCCATACGCGTATGCTGGACTTCAGGAAAGCTGATTTTCATAAACTCAGAACAATGATAGAATCATAGAATGGTAGAGCTGGAAGGGACCTATAAGGCCATCAAGTCCAACCCCCTGCTCAATGCAGGGATCCAGATCAAAGCATTCCCAACAGATGGCTGTCCAGCTGCCTCTTGAATGCCTCCAGTGTCAGAGAGCCCACTACCTCTCTAGTAATTGGTTCCATTGTCGTATGGCATTGTCGTATGGATCCCATGGCAAGTGAACCTAATGAGAAAAGAAACCCAAAATGCACAATTGCACACAATTCCAACAAGGGGAAAAGGTGGGAAACAGCAGAAGAAGCCAATGTGGCTTCACAAAAAGCTTAGAGATGACCTGAAAACAAAGGACACGAATAGAAAATGGAAGGAAGGTCAGGCCACAAAGGAAGAGTACAGAGAAGTAGCACATAATTGCAGGGATGGCATCAGGAAGGCTAAAGCTGAGAATGAGCTGAGGTTAGTGAGGGATGCTAAAAGCAACAAAAAAGCTTTCTTCAGGCACATCCATAGTAAAAGACAGAGAAAAGAAATGGTGGCACAGCTACTCAATGAGGATGGCAAAATGCTAACAGATGACAAAGAAAAGGCAGAAGTGCTCAGTTCCTACTTTGGCTCAGTTTTCTCCCGAAAGGGAGTATATGACACTCCTGGGAAATGGGAAGTTGTAGGGGCAGGATTGCAGCTTGTGAATGAACGACAAGGTCAAGGAATACCTAATCACTTTGAATGAGTTCAGCTCTCTGGGGCCTGATGAATTGCATCCTAGAATAACGCAGGAACTGGCGGAAGAACTCTTGGGACCACTGTCTATTATCTTTGTGAAATCATGGAGGACTGGTGAGGAGGGTTAATGTTGCCCCTATGTTCAAAAAGGGCAAAAATGAGGAACCTGGGACCCACAGGCAAATCAATCTATTACTTCCTGGGAAAATTCTGCAGCAGATGATGTGTTCAATCTGTAAGCACCTTGAAAGCAATGCAGTGATTACTAGAAGCCAACATGGATTTATCAAGAACAAATCCTGCCAGACTAATCTTATCTCATTTTTTGATCGGGTAAGCTCCCTTGTAGACTGTGGAATGCTGTGGACATAATGTGGCTCAGCAAAGCTTTTGACATAGTGAGAAATCGTGATTAACAAGCTAGCTAAATATGGGCTAGATGGAACCACTATCAGGTGGATTAATAGTTGGGTACAGAATTGTACTCAAAGAGTGCTTATCAATAGTTTCTTCTTAAACTGGGGGGAGTTAATAGTGGGGTACTGCAGGGCTGAGTCCTGAGCCCAGTGCTCTTCAACATTTTTATTAATGACTTGGATGAGGAGGTGAAAGGAATGCTTATCAGATTTGCAGATGATACAAAATTGGGAGGGATAGCTAATACACTGGAATATAGAAACAAAAAGTGATCTTGATAGGCTGGAGCATTCGGCTGAAAACAACAGAATGGAATTTAACAGGGATAAGTGCAAAGTTCTACACTTAGTAAAAAAATCAAATGCACAATTATAAGATGAAGAATAGTTGGATCAGCAATACTGCATGCAAGAAGGCTCTTGGAACTGTTGTTGATCACAAGCTGAATATGAGCCAACAATGCGATGTGGCTGCAAAAAAGGCAAATGCTATTTTAGGCTGCATTAACAGAAATATAGTTTCCAAATCGCATGAAGTACTAGTTCCCCTCTATTCAGCACTGGTTAGACCTCATCTTGAGTACTACATCGAGTTCTGGACATTACACTTTAAGAAGGATGCAAACAAACTGGAACAAGCTCGGAGGAGGGCAACAAGGATGATCAGGGGACTGGAAACAAATATTGTAATTCAGATGGGCTAGATGTACTGCCCATAGTTCCAACCAGTTTATGCTGTGGGCTGCTGTATCTGTGGGTGACCATGTTCCTTATGCTGACAGAAAGCACCCCACCCCTTCAGGTTGGCATTGGTAAATATTGTAATTCAGATAGGTTTCTCAGGGATATGCCTTTTCTCAAAGTTATTCTGATCCAGCCACCACAGTAGAGGGTGATGGAACTGACATGTGACAGCAGTGCATTTGTGAGTCTTGTGTGCTATGTGTTCCTGAAGGGGAAGCAGTGTCCATTGCAATGCTCTGGAGTGAAGTCTGGCGCATGACACCAGATCTATGCATGACCAGAGCCTTTCTAGCCACTGAATTCTGGTGAAGCAGGCTGAGTACAACCTGCCTTATCTTTGAGAACCTGTCCATGGGTGGGGTCAGGAATCCTGTGTCTATGATGCCCCAAGGTAAATTAACTGATATATGAGCTACAGGTGACTTTTTGGAACACTGCTCAGGTATCCGTGTCTTCCCAGACACTGCAACATTGTCTGCAGGTCCAGCTGTGCTCTGGGGAGCAAACTGTCATTGAGATATGCATACAGAAGTATGCTCTGGAGGTTAAAGTACCACCAGAGCTACCATGATTCTTGTAAAATGCAGGCATGAGCCTGTATCGATAGTGTTTGCTGTTGAATGCAAATTAAAGGAATTTCTGGTGATATATATAAATTGGCACATGAAGGTATGCCTCTTTCAGATCTAGTGAGGTCATGAAGTCCTCAAGAAAAACATTTTCGATAGCTCCATATAAAACGTCTTATATTTTAAGAATGTCATAAGGAATCTGCGTGAATTCTAATTTGAGCCCATGCCTGATCTGTGTTTGTCATCCGTGTGTCTGATATTGTGAGGTCCTAAGCCTGGGTGAAGTGCTGGAGCCTTCCTAATTGTTAATAGTATGACAATGAATCCAATTACCTAGGGAATTCATGGGCTCTCCAACACTGCAGTCTGGACAACCACCTGTCAGGTATGCTAGACTTGGATTCCTGCATGGGGGGGGGGGGCACGATGGCCTTATAGGCGCCTTCCAACTCTACTATTCTATTCTATGATCTAGGGCAAGAAGTAGGTTTAGTCCTTAGGCTGTTATGCACCATACATTTATAGCCCTCCCGCGTGGTGTAGTGGTTAAGGTGTTGGACTATGACCTGGGAGACCAGGGTTCGAATCCCCACACAGCCATGAAGCTCACTGGGTGACCTTGGGCCAGTCACTGCCTCAGAGAAAGGCAATGGTAAACCCCCTCTGAATACCGCTTACCATGAATACCCTATTCACAGGGTCACAAGTTGGAATCGACTTGAAGACAGTCCATTTCCATTTCCCCTCCTAAAAATATCCAGGTAGCTGTAGTTTACCCCTCACACAGCTACAATTCCCAGCACTCTTGCCTCCAAATCCTAGAAACTGTAGGTTGGGAGGGGAAATGTACTGTAAACATATAATGTGTATGCAACCTTAGTGGTGACACTATCTGGTACCAGCCCTGCCCATATGACCAATAATTATAGGCCAGCAGCATCTGGAGGGCACCTTCTTGAAGAGTCATTAGTTATCATTATCTCAACAATTTTAGAATTCTTTCACAGAGAGCTACCGAGGGCCATAAGTTCAGTACAACACAGCTGAGATAATCCTAAATAATTAGCTAAAGAAGAATTTTGGGTGGTATCCAATAGTGGCAGGTTACAGCTTCAATTATTATACTCTGTGGCAGTTAAACGTGTGTGCAACTTCTTGATCTCAAACTTCTTGCATTAATACTATGGTGGATCTTACTTATTGTTCTGCTGAAGAGGTTAGTTAACTTTTCTACCAATGAACTCAAAATAGTTGATTACAAGCAGATTAGTAGAGGACATTGTTAGAAGCATCACACTATTTCAGCAGAGAATTGGTCAGCTCATTGTAACAATATTGATTTGAGAAAATGATGACATTTGCAACTAGGCTGGATAATAAAGATGAAGTTTTAAAGCACATATAGATTTCAAAGTGGTTTAATTCAGTAGTAAATCAAAAAAGTGGCAGTATGTCTGAACACAGAACTTTAACTACTGTGTCTTCCATTTTAAACTTTGTCCTTTTAGTTTTCACCATGGAATGTCGACTGTAGCCAGAAACTTTCTTGCAGTTCAATATAAGGCTGCTCATTCCATTAGCTTGAGATGGCAATTTGTAAGTGAGGTTTTACACTTTAAGTGGTTTTCCAATTTTTAAAAGATGCAAACTAACATACTGACTTCTGGGGTACTTTTTGACCCCAGGTGCACTTTTCATTGTATAATTTACACATAAGTAGACCTACTGGGGTGTCCTCCCAGGACATTGTCACAAATTTTAATGTGTACAACATCCCAAATTTTCAACCAGTCACCACTTACCGTTTTCCTTCTGGAAAGAAAACCCCACTGGTGTCCAAAAATGCCCCAGCAAAAAGCCTGGGGGGCAACCTGCCTTTTATTGTGTAATTTACAGCAAGTAGGCCTACAGGGTTGCCCTTCTAGGATATTGTCACAAATTGTCACCCGTACAACATCGCCAAATTTCAGCCAGTTAACACTTATTGTTTTCCTTCTTGAAACAAACAAAAAACCCCACTGGCATCCAAAAATACCCATTTACTCAATATGCATGGAGAAGGCGCCAATGTATATTCCTCAGAGAAATTCTACCTTCTCTGAATAAGTGGGTTTTTTTGGGCCCAAGGTCCTTTGGTAGTGTCAAGCACGCTTGTGGTGACCCCCCCCCCAAAAGGGGGGGTCTCTGGGATACAAAGTGACCACATCCTTCCATTGGAAATCTCATTGGGGTCCAAATATACCCCCAATGCAAGCGTTTTTGTTTTTTTAAAGTCAGGATTAAGGTTAAATTCTAAAGCAAGTGTATGTACTGATGGAAAAATACGATCAACATTCAAACTAACTAAAGGTGTCAGCCAAGGATGCTGACTACATAATTGTTTCTAATTAGCCCAAGAATAACCAGCAATAAAAATGAGAAACACTACTATAAGGGAACAAGACAAAATAAAACCAGACACCTGATATAGAATGATGTATCGACCACAACCTGGGAGACCAGGGTTCGAATCCCCACACAGCCGTGAAGCTCCCTGGGTGACCTTGGGCCAGTCACTGCCTCTCAGCAGCCTCAGAGGAAGGCAATGGGAAACCCCCTCTGAATACCGCTTACCATGAAAAGCCCTCTTCGTAGGGTCGCCCTGAGTCGGGATGGACGCAAAGGCAGTCCATTTCCATTATAGGAACCCCAGCCAGCCATCTAGGAAATGTATGTGTGTGTACATTTTTGTTGTTCTATTGTATGTCTTAAAATATAATTACAAAAAATATACACTTTCAGTGCAATTGAAACCTAAATCCCACCAGGATGAGAGTTTGGATTTGGCAGATCATGGGCTTTTCAGCATATGTTCCTTTTGCTGGCTGAGCCACAGATACACTGGCATAAGTCCCTTACCCCAGCTCAGCTGGCAGAACTGAAACTGGTGGCACTTATGCCAGTGTAAGTCCCCAAAAGGGCCAGGACTTACACCTAAGCCAAACCCTTTCAACTCTGTCACATGACCTAGCAAACCAGCAGAAGTTAACCAGCAAAGAGTAGCGCACATCAAATTCTTCTTGAACCGAGTCTGGAACAGGCATAGCTTAAGCTGTCTAGAGTTAGGGCTGCTCTGCCAGAAATACAAATGAATTTTAGTTTGATTTTGAAAGACTTTTATTATGCAAATACAATCTAAAATTGGGCATAGATGTTAATATCAATTTAAATGTGGACTTATGTCATGTATCATTTTGCTTATTTGAAACTAACAGGAGACAGGGTTTTTTTTTTCAAAGGTTGCCATGAATCAGCACATGGTATGTCACCTCTTTCCAGCATGCTCTTGTTTCTTGGAAGAATGTTATTACAATAAAATGAAAATAAAATCCAAAGCAAACCAGACATCCATCACATGAAAAGAACCAAGCTGAATGCATAGGGTTATACTGAGCTCTGTGTCGCTCTATAAATTGTATGATGTGTATATGCCTCACTTAAGCAGACAATATAGGCAGCTCTACCCACAACATTCTGCTTTAAGGGCTAATCATGTCTTTCTTAAAGTACTATTTAAACATTTTTCAAGTGGTGGCTACTATTTCAAAAGGTATGCATATACACCTTAATTGGTTGGAAATCAACACACCTCCAACTAGGAAATATGGGAAAGAACTCTTTCACTCCTACAGTTCAAGGGTTGTCATTATTGCTGAAGAGTTAAACCTGGTTTGTCCTGAAAGTCTCTGAACTTGGCATGCCACAGTTCATGATCAGTGCAGATGCAACAGAATTAATCTGCTGCAATTGGCTCAGTGGATTAAAAATGATTTGCCCCAAACCCAGTTCTTGCAGAATATATGTAAAATACATGTCCTTTCCTGACCTATTCACAACTTATCTACAAGACAGCGTTGGCAGCAGAAACTGCAGTTCATGATTATTTATATTCCTTCCTTTTCCATTTGTTTCTTTGTCTTTCCTTGCACTTCAGTGCAGTCAGTTTCCTAGGGGGTCTCTTCACCTTCTTTTCAGCAAAATTCTCCCCAATATGGTCCGAGCAGAACAACTGTCCAGTTAAATTAGAATCAAGCACTGTTTCATCTTGATGATTCTTGCAAAAAGAGTTTGGGCAGAAGTTGCAGAAGGAAATAGAAGGTTTGCCACAAACATCACAGTGGTGCCAAGGGCACTCCCATTTTCCTGCCATTAGAAAGGATATAGTGTCAATTCAGAAATATTTATCTTAAGTGAATGATCTTGTTTAATGATATCAGCACTGTCAATTAGAATAAAATTATTTTAACACTGGTTTAGAAAAACAGTTTACTCTAATGTGATTTCTTCCATGCCAAACAAATTATGGTAGGTATATTGCATTGAGTAGGGGGTTGGACCCGACGGTCTATAGTCCCCTTCTAACTCTACTATTCTACAATTCTACACAAACAAACAATGACCCTGGGTCAATTTGTGCATGTTAAGACCACTGTGCACACCTTGATGTTTTTACTATTTAACAAGTTGTCAAATATCCAAATACAAAAATTCATGTTTTTATGGACACTTGAGTGAAGGTTGTTCAGACAGTAGACTTCACAGCAGCAGTCTGTACTTAGCTTTACTCAGCCAAATCAACGCAATTTGCATGCTTAGTTTGTATGTTTGCTTTTTCATAAAATTAGGAAGCTTGTCTGCAACCCAATGAGAAATATTGGAGTAAATGGCTAAGGGGAAGTGACTCAAGTAAGCGGGCAGTGGAAAGTAGGAAGTCAAAAAGAGCTGAAAGTACTGAAGCCTGTTTTCAAAATATCTCTGAAACTAACTCTAAAAAAGAAGACAAATTTTATGAACACACTGTGCTACTTGTCTAAAATTGGCAAAGGTTATTTGCCACTGACTGATTATATAATTATATTCCCTGTTTTTTTCTTCATGAAAACTCATGGTGAAGTATCCCACCTAGGCATGTCCACACCCAGACTGGCTTCAAGGGACAGGTGTTGCATCATATACCTTCATGAGACCTTACCTTCATCTGGCTAATTTTGTCAGCTTATTGTGTCACCCAGACCAAAGACTGTGGTTTATTCACAAACTTTGGCCCATTTCAACACAAGCAGTTTCAAACAATGTGTTATGAAGGTGATTTGTTCAAACTAACCAGAGTTTGTGATGAACCACAATCCGTGGTCTGGATGACATGACAAGTGGACTGTAAGGGAAAGGGAAAGTAAAAGCTGCCAAGGGCCTCCACATAGCCCTTCAAGAGGAAGAGAAGGGAGGGGGAACAAGGGGAAGAGATCTTTCCGACTCATGCATGCTCCACTAGACCATGGTTAGCATAATGTGTGAACATGGCCATAAACTCATTATTTCACTTTTACTCACCAAAAGGACGTTTTACCAAATCCAGGCAAGAGAGATGGTATGCCTTGGTGCAAGATTTTCTGTCACATAATACAAGCTGGCCTCCATCACCACAGCGGAAACAGTAATCCTCAGATTTTTTTCTTGCTTCATTCTTTGTTTTGCGTCTCCTAGGTCTTCTTTTGGTTTTCTTTCCTTTTTCCTCTGAAGCATTAGTGGATGAATTCTAAACACACACCCCAAAAAAGCATTGCAGTGACAAATTCCCCAATGAAGAGAAATTATAGACATTAATCTTCACAAGCCTTGAACAGTTGCTGCAGAGATGATGAGCAAACAGGAACCCTTGGCACGAGCGCATTGCTAGGCTCCAACTTGAGAGGACTCTGTTCTCAAGGTACAGACTTACAGTTCTCAAACCAGAGGGGCTAAGCCTCAGATCTCTCTGACAGTTCAGCAATTTTCCTCAAACATTTTATATTTCTAACCAGCATTTGGCAAACTGGATGAAAACAGAAATGGACACTAGCACTCAGAGGCTCAATGCAGACATGATGGATGACAGGTTCTGTGACCAAGATGTGGGTAGACAAAAGCGGGCTTGCTTATCACTGAGAGTGTCAGCTTGTACCCCAACCCCAACAAAACAATTATTTGTTCATAGTCTTAACTTACAGGTAGCAGCCATCAGAAGCATCCTCTACCAATTAGATTGGGTAAAGTCACTGCACCCTCTTCTGTCAGGAAAGGACCTAGTGGTCACCAGCCCATATTTGTAACCCTGAACTTTGGATACTATAAATTTAATCAGCGCAGGATTGACTTGGAATGGCATTCTGAAGCTGTAGGTGATGTAAAATGTGGCAGCCTGCCTTCTATCATGAGTAGGTTGAATTGAACATACAAGACCAGACCTTCAAATGACTTCATGGGCTAGCAAATTAAGTGCTACTTTTGATATATGAATAAGGGGTGGGGAATCTCAGGCCCAGGGGTCAAATACAGCCCTACAGGCGTCTCCTCAGGCTACTCCCTCATCAGCCCTGCTCCATGCCCTCATTTATTTATTTATTTAATTTGTATACCGCCCCATAGCCGAAGCTCTCTGGGCGGTTTATGGCCCTATGGACTATGTTCTTCAATTGTGATAATGCCTCTTGCTTGCCTGGCTGGGGGTAGGGAATAATATATGTGTATATATGGAAGTAAGGTATAGACACCTCTCACATCTGTGGAGCTGTAATATTAGTAGTAGTAGTATTTATTACATTTGTATACTGCCCCATAGCCGAAGCTCTCTGGGCGGTTTACAACAATTAAAAACATTAAAAACGAATATACAAATTTAAAAACACATGCTAAAATGCCTGGGAGAAGAGGAAAGTCTTGACCTGGCGCCGAAAAGATAATAGGGTTGGCGCCAGGCGCACCTCGTCAACCAGATCATTCCATAATTTGGGGGCCACCACTGAGAAGGCCCTCTCCCTTGTTGCCAGCCTCCCAGCTTCCCTCAGAGTAGTGCCTTTGATGCTGAGTGTAGTGTACAGGTGGGTTCGTGTCAGGAGACGTGTGCCATCAGGTATTGTGGTCCCAAGCCGTGTATTAACAACTTTATTGGAGTAAGAGTTGCCTGTGTTACTCCACCCATTATTGCCTCTGGCCCCATCTACCATCAGCATGTAGAACATTTAAGGACAGTAAGTGGTCTGCTGTTATGAGTAAACCACTAGCCTGGCAGACCTATCAAATCACATCTGTTCTAAGCATGTTCAGAGCTGTTTCCTTGAAAGCCACACCCACACAGCACATTTCTGGAAGCTAGGCCCCAGGACTGTTTGCTTCTCTCATCAGTCTTGCTGTTTGCTTATTTTATTTCACTGACATGCCTATCTGTGTAAGTGTGAGTCTCTTTGTAAAATAAATGTTTTTTTAGTCATACAATTTTCATTTAGTAGATGAGAACAGGGAGGGAAGGCTTAAAATTATTATTTAAAACGTTTTGCCAATCATACAGCAGCTCGCCCTCACTAAAAGCTGATGGAAAACAATTAATTAAGCTAAGAGGGACGGAGAGAATGGGTTTATTCAAAGGCATAGTGAGACACGTATTTCTTTTTGGTCAGCAATGGATATTGAGCTTGCTAACTTGTTCATTAGAAATGCATGATGGGAATGGTAGTTTAAGGGCTAAGGCTCTGAAATTGGAATAATATATAGAGAGAAGGGGTGTGTGTATGTGGGCGTGTGCTTACAGCCTGATTTGACATGGGATTATCTATTGGGTAAGTACACTGAGTCTGTTGCTAGTTTTGATGTAAGGAGACTAAGTGCAGTTCAATACGGCGTGGTGACTGTAAAATATATTCTTTACCCCAAAGACACCCATTTTGTTTACAACAAAATTGGAACATACATTAGGCATGAGAAAAGCCCACCAGAAATCTCTCTCTTTAACTACCTCATGGTCTAGCCTCTGACTTTTTTGTAATCCTGGACTGGAACTGTTCTAGTCTCTGGTGAACTAAGACACATAAACACTGACTGGATTCTCTTAACATTACAGTAATTGCTGTCTGTTGGTACTAGAGTCACTTGCTTCAGTGCCCCTGCCACCCTTGACATTTCAGTAAAAGAGTAGCAGTGACCCATGTGTTATGTGGCTGCCTGGCAATGAAGAGTTTATATTTCAGGCTGAACCTACTGTTGTGGAATTATCTTATAATTAAGATAATTAATACAATTAAGGTAAAAAAGACGGTGGTGGCATGAATAGGTTCCTGTGAGGTTGCAAGAAGACAGCGGAGAGAGAGCAGCGGGCAGCTGCTGGTGCTTTATTTTGAACACCATTGCCACTTGGGACCTGTGCAGAGCAGAGTTACTGGCAGAGGTGTAGCTATGCCACTTTTATCTTTGAAAACCTTCGGAGCTATCGAACGCCACCCACTTGTCTCCACCGCCGCGTCTTTCTTGCCACTGCAGGGAGCTGGGCTTTTTGTTGTCCAGTTTGGTGGAGGGGCAGCTGGACCATCTTCACCTTTGAAAGCCCCAGAGCCATCAAGCACCACCTGCCCATCTTCGCCACCGCACCATTTTTTGCCACCGCCCTCCCCACTGGCCCTCTCATTGTCCAGACCGGCCGTGATGGTGGACCTGTACCAACACTCTGACAATGTGAGCTCCGGCACTAGGGTCTCCCCCACAGGCAGATCCATCTACGCCGAGCAGGCTTCTACTTCTTTCCTTTCCTTTCTTCTCAGAGCCCGTCATTTCCATCTCTCCTGTGGGCAGACCCATCCACACCGAGCAGGCTTCTACTTCTTTCCTCTCCTTTCTTTCCGAGCCCGTCGTTTCCACCAGCTGGAACGTCAACTGCTTCATCCCCGTGATCAAGAGGAAGTACTGCTTACTGTGGACACCGTCTATGTTGGCAAAAAGTTGGACTGCTCCTGCTCCTGTGTTTGGACTGGCAGATGCAGTACCAGCAGGACACCACCATGGTACCATGTTTTGATGTCAACATATTGATGTAAGAATTAGTAGGCATTGTCTAATTGTTACGAATTTATTAGGAAAGTGTGATTTGTGTATTTTCATTGAAAGTTGTTATTGTTGCTTTTTAATAATGTTATTACCCTATTATTTAATTTTTGTAAATTGTACTGTTTTTATTAGTATGTATTTCTATATTTGTGTTTATTTTTTGTAAGCCGCCTTGAGGGCCTTTTGGCCAAAAGGCAGAATAGAAATAAACAACAACAACAAATAATTTAATGCAAACAGAGATTCCTCGTTGGGGAGGCAGCTGCACTCTGTGCATGTTCATGTTATTTATTTATGAGGCTCACAATTCTTAATCCTGCCTCCCTCTGTTGAAGTTAAATCCCTTAGGCGATGCCATACACTTTGATTAGGTACAATATTACCTACACATTTTCTTTTTGATTAAGTCAACTGGCAAAAGTGTTGCCTTTACACTTAATTTTTTTAAAAAATAACCCAATTTAAAGATCTGGAAGCCTAATTTAAAATTCCTCCTCTCTGCCACAGGCTCACTGCATGGTATTGGGTATGTTATTCTGGTACACTTTCAACCAAAGATGTAGCCAACTAGCCATAACTTACAGCAGAAATGAAACAATTGCCCAGTAGCACTTTGAAGCCTAGCAAATGTATTATTGTATAAGCTTTCAAGGATTACCAAGGATGCAACTGATGAAGCGACCTCTAGCCCAGGACAGCTTATGCCACAATACATTTGTTAGTCTTTAAGGTGCAGCACTGTTTTGTGTTTGGGTTGTTTTGCTATGATCTACTTTTATCCTCACAACAACCCTATAAAAGACTATAAAGCATTTTAGCAAACTTAAAATGCTATTACAAAAAGTAGGATGGTGCAGAGGATGAGAATTCAGTCTGCAGAGCCAACATGCAGCAAGGGAGCATGGACTGCACCCTGCCTGCACACCTCACCCAGCCAAGCCTGTCCCAGCAGATAGCCACACACTGGATTTGCTGAAGACCTACAAGCAAAGTCCTGAGTGCTTTGGTTGTGTACCAGATTATTTTTTGTTAGGCTTTTTTAAAGGTTGGGCTTTTTCTTGATTCCAAACCTGGCCCCCTTCCCAAATTCAAAATCAGGGAGAGGCAGGCTAGCGAAATAATTTTTATTTTGATTATTCCTTATCAGTATTGAGCATCTATTCTGCCTTTCGTCCAATGAGTTAATTTTCCCCATGTTATCCTTACAATAACGCTGTGAGGTAGGTTAGGCTGATAGTGACTGGCCCAACATCGTACAGTGAGCCTTGTGGCTGAGTGGTGATTTTAACCCTAATCTTCCAGGTCCTAATCCACTTAATACCCCTTCACCTTATTCCACTTTCAGGAAAGAAGATGTAGAAATGAATAAGCTGGGGGAGAGGAATAATCTTTTGCCACAGGGCTGGAAATGTATGGGGTCCCTTGTTAAGAGTCCTGTGTGGCACCTTTAAGACTAACCAATTCAGTCTGCATTCCTGTACATACTTACCAGGGAACGATCACCATGGGATTCCCTGGGGATTACTTCTGAGTAATGTGTGGTTTCTTTGGCATGAACCCACTTAGTTAGGTGTTAAGTATAAATAAAACTGCAATTTTTAAGAGTCCATGGTTTCTTTGCAAAGGAGGAGAATAGGGAGAGAACCAGAACAGGTTTAGGCCACAAAACCTTTCTTCCAGCAGAGAAGCAAGGATCTCTTCTAAACTAAGGCAAGTCACTTTTCAGTTTAGTTAGGTACTAGGTATTAATACTTACGTGTCCACGGTATCTTTGCAAGGAAGCGGGAGGGGTAACAAGAATAACTTGGCTACCCACATCCCCTCGGAGACCTCCTAGCAGCTCTACCAGGCACCAGCTGCCACTGGTTGCCTGTGAGGGGATAAATACAGCCCTTGGACTCAAAATGGTTCCCTTTTCCCCAAACAGCCTGGACTTAGGAAATGCTTGTTTCCATACAAGCATTCAAAAGACTGCTAGGCATTTTCTAGTTATTCATTTAATTAATTTGTTAGTCACTTTTCTACACAAATATGTGAACTCAAAGTGACTTACAGTTAATCAAAAATTAAAAAGCAAAAGCTTAAAAATACATAGAAAGTTAAAAACAAAACAGTACATAGGGGATAGAGCAACCCTTCTAAGGAAAACCACACAACAGAAGCCTTCCACAGTTAAGAACCAAATGCCTGGGAGAAGCGAAATGTGTTTGCCTGGCACCTAAAGATGGATAATGATGGCACCAGGCGTACCTCCCTGGGGAAAGTGTTTCCACAAACAGAGGGCTGCCACTGAGAAGGCCCGTTCTCCTGTTGCCCCTCTCGGCACCTCCTTCAGAGGAGGCATGCAAAGAAAGACCTCCAATGCCAAGCACATAGGGAGAGGCAGTCCTTGAGGTAATGGGGTCCTGCACCATATAAGGCTTTATAGGTCAAAACAAGCGCTTTGAATTGAGCCCGGAAAGTAACTGGTAGCCAGTGCAGTTGCACCAGAAATGGTGTTATGCGCTCAAATCATCTTGTCCTGGTGAGCAGTCTGGCTGCTGAATTCTGCACCAGCTGCAGTTTCCGAACTATCTTCAAAGGCATCCCCAGGTATAATGCATTGCAGTAATCGTCTTAACCAGTTAGCATCAAAGCAGCACCAGGTAAGTTCAGAAAAAAGTCAGAAAAGGCATGTACTCTCAATAGTCACCTCATGGTTATAGTATTCCCTTGTACGGGTTGGTTCAACAGATTTTTGTGTGGAAACCAAGATGTTTTAAAAACTAAATTAGAATTCTGAAATTGGTTTGCACTTTTTTCCCTTAATGCAGCTATAGTACTAAATTTGCTAGTTATTATTTTTTAAGTTCCGTACCACCCTTAGTTCTTGGAAGGGATGGGATAGAATCGAAGCAAATGAGGAAATTAATACATTTTATTCTTTAAGCACTCTACATACCTTTGGTCTGTCTCCAAGAAAGCCGCTACAGTTTGGAGCACCACATTTACAAACAGTTTTTTCATTGCCCAGACAGTCAAGATTGTAATTAAAAGTCAATTCTGTTCCTGAGTAGAGGAAAACAAAGAGAGATTTATTATTTATTTATTATTTCAATTTATATACCGCCCTTAGCAAAATAGCTCTCAGGGCGGTGAACAAACAAGATAAAATACAATATATCATAATAAAAATACAAAAACATATACAAACAAACAACAAAAAGCACAGCAAAAACAAAATAAATACTACAAAAATTAAAAATACAGATTAAAAGATTAAGAAGATTAAAATGCCTGGGAGCATAAAAAGGTCTTTACCTGGCGCCGAAAAGATGGAAGTGTAGGCGCCAGGCGTACCTCTTCGGGGAGGCTGTTCCACAACTCAGGGGCCACCACAGAAAAGGCCCTAGATCTCGTAACCACCCTCCGGGCTTCCCGATGGGTTGGTACCCGGAGGAGGGCCTTAGATTCTGAACGAAGTGAGCGGGTAGGTTCATAGCGAGAGAGGCGTTCCACAAGGTATTGAGGTCCCACACCATGTAAGGCTTTATAGGTCAAAACCAGCACCTTGAATCTCGTCCGGAAGCAAATAGGAAGCCAGTGCAGATGCGCCAGGACAGGTGTTATATGCGAAGACCGACTGGTCCTCGTCAATAATCTGGCAGCTGCGTTCTGCACCAGCTGAAGCTTCCGAACTGTCTTCAAGGGCAGCCCTACATAGAGCGCATTACAGTAATCCAATCTTGAAGTTACCAGAGCGTGGACAACGGAGGCGAGGTCGTCCCTGTCCAGATAGGGGCGTAGTTGGGCTACCAGACGAAGATGGTAAAACGCATTCCGTGCAACCGAGGCCACTTGGGCCTCGAGAGACAAGGAAGAGTCGAGAAGAACCCCCAAACTACGTACCTGTTCTTTCAGGGGGAGTGTAACCCCATCCAGAACAGGGTAAGCATCCACCATCTGAGCAGGGAAGGCGTTCACCAACAATGTCTCGGTCTTGTCTGGATTGAGTCTCAGTTTATTAGCTCTCATCCAGTCCATTATCGCGGTCAGGCAACGGTTCAGCACATCAACAGACTCACCTGAGGAAGATGAAAAGGAGAAATAGAGCTGTGTGTCATCAGCGTACTGATGGCAACGCACTCCAAAACTCCTGATGACCGCACCCAGCGGCTGCATGTAGATGTTGAAAAGCATGGGGGACAAGACTGATCCCTGGGGGACTCCACAATGGAGAGTCCATGGTGTCGAGTGATGTTCCCCAAGCACTACCTTCTGGTGACGATCCGCGAAGTAGGAGCGGAACCACTGCCAAGCAGTGCCCCCAACACCCAACTCCGCGAGTCTCCCCAGGAGGATACCATGGTCGATGGTATCAAACGCCGCTGAGAGATCAAGGAGAATCAACACAGTCACACTCCCCCTGTCCCTCTCCCGACAAAGGTCATCATACAGGGTGACCAAGGCTGTTTCGGTGCCAAAACTGGGCCTGAAACCGGATTGAAACGGATCTAGATAATCGGTTTCATCCAAGAGCGCCTGGAGATTTAGTGCTGTAACTTTCACAAACGCACAAACTTTGAGACACTTTCCATTGGACCCTCCCTTCCCCACCACAGGGGTATTCTGAGAACAACTATGGTATGAGAGAGGCAGAAAAGGCAACTGAAGATGAACAACAAAAATGAGGTGCAAGCATGTGATGGTTATTGCTAAGTTCAGTAATCTAATTGCTTTTCAGCCTATTCTTCTCTTGTCTTTCTGACTCTCCTTTAACGTTCAATTGTTTCAAAGTTTACATTTTAAGGTTTTATAGTTCAAATCTTTACAATTTATGAAAACTGTGAACTACTTTGGTGACTGGGCAAAAATTGGAATGTAAAGCTAAAAATACAAAGACATTTTACAAATACTCTTTTTGGTGTAATGTTAAAATCCAAATCAAAGCGTGATGTGCACACAGAGATGCTCTGTGCTACTTTTCCCACTCAGTCTGGTGACCAAGGTGCATCGAGACCTGTAGAACTGGTCCTAGCACTGAAGTAAATTAAGACACCTGTCTACAGCACAGAGTAATTGTAGAAAAACAGAAGCAAGTTCCTTCAAGACAAGGAGACTCCGTGATAAGCTATCTGTAAAAATCCCTACAGTGCATTCCTAAATCTAGCAGTTCTATCACAAGCAGGTTTTAGGTAGTCTAAAATTCTTTTCTAATGGAAGATAAGCCAACCTTATTGAAAAATTGAAATCTGTATTCCTTTTCAGTGAGAGCATAAGAAACATGAAACACAAGAAGAAGAACCAAACATCAATTCTCATGCAATGCATACTTTCCCTGAGAATTTGAGCTGTAGACACATATTTGCAAATTTAGCATCAGTATGTACCTGCAGGAATATCACATACAGCAAATAGCCCTACACGGGTGTCACCATGTACTGTCCATTTCAAAGTCTCACAGTTTGGCTGACAGCTGTGATTCATAAAACGGGAATAGTTTCCTTTGGGTCCAGCATCAATTATCCGGTCCTAGAAGTCAGGAATGCAACCAGTTGGGATTTGATTAATTGCATGTCTACATTCGACCATGTAAACATGGCTCTGACAGAAATGCAGACCTAATTACACATGTAGAATTTAACTTGAATTAAACAATATTAAAATGCATAAGTAAACTCAAATGTATATGTGTTGAAGCTATGCTATGCTTACTGAATTATAAAAAGAAACAGGAAAAACATTCATGAAAGCATCTTTCAAAAGAAGTCTAGAAATCTGTAACTTTTGTCTAACTAAAATGAACACTTTTATTCAACATTTGACTCAAAAACGTATACTAAAGGTTTTTGCCCCTTGTAAGCTAGATGAAATATTTGCAAATACAGAACAAGTGAAATGTAAGAAACCTTACACGGTTTTGCTTTGGGGAGGGGGCTGCGCCTTTTCTTTACTTTTGTTACCTTTCTTATGGATAGAGTCTCATTAAGACCAAAAGGAGTTTGTGTTTAGCCTTAGAATCCACCTGGCTTCCCCCCAGCCCTCCAAAAGTAGTCAGTCTACTGGTGTTTTGTTTTTTTCCATAGCCCCCAAGGAGACATAGAAAAAAGCAAAAATCCCAGCAGACAGAATATGCCTGTAGGTCTTAAAAGAGACCTCCTACTGCTGCTGTGAGGCACATCTGTTTGAAATCAGGATGGATTGATGGATAAATTATCTTGTCCACTCCTTTGTTGGCTTTATGCTGTGAAGCAGTCTATAAATTTGTATCATCAGCAGCAACAAAAATGTGGCTTCAACATCCGGGTGTAGCAGAGTAGAAGCGCAGATAGTTTCCTGAATTTCTGTATTTAAGTTATCTGTCTTTGTCATTGTACATAAACTGTTTTTATTGTCATATACAAGTACTAAGTTTTTGTACACGCATATATTTGTACAACCTAAATTGTTCTCTCTGAATTGTTTTTTTATAACCTATAATATATAAACAGTGTATGCAGAGTTTTAAGGATTTCTATGCATAGTTTTGTAAATATAAAAGCATTTTTAGCACTCCTGAAGAAGGATCAGAGAGGTCTGAAACACATCGGACTTTAAGACTTCTTTCCCTATCCCGTTGCCTCCCCACCCGCTCCCGGGCACTCTTAAGATGAATTCTGCAGGATTGCCATAAGAGCTTCTGCTCTCATGTTGATGATTTAGTCAGACACAGAAGGGGGTAAAAAAAGTGTTAGCACATCCAGCCCAGCCCATTTCTTCATGACACCCAAAGGCACTCTTAGGCTGAAGTTTCTTCACACAGAAGCTTTATGTCATAAAAAGGTTATTCAGATCCAGTTTTATATCTAAGCAATCAGCGTATTAGCTCTCACACATTTGTTTTTTAATTATGAATATTCATTATTTTGCTGTTCTAGGCCACCATGCAGGTTCTTCTGTACCTGTGTACACCTTATTTATTTTTAAAAGACACTGTAAGTGTGCAAAAGCAATTGTTACCAGTGCCAAGTTACTACGATTCACAATAAGCAAAATGGAGGCATGTGCTTTTAGGGGGATGGGGGTGCGAGGGATATAAATTTCCTTTTTTTTATTTTTGTGTGTTCAAATTATTGTTTAGGTTTACTGATCTGCTGTTTAGTGGTGGGTGTGGCTATATAAAAAAATGAGAAAAGACTACAGGCCACTATAATCATTAATATCACAACCACACATTTCCACTTCTCAAAAAACCCACCACAGCAGCAATAAATATCAAAATTCTGATAAAGTGGCATTGTGTAAGATCTCTGTATTAATTAAGTTCAGAAGTATGGACTGCAATTAGTCTCTGAGGCCAGTGTGGTGTCCTCCATATGTTGCTGCACCACAACTCCATTCATCCATGACCATAACTGCTTACTGGCTGAGGCTGATGGGAGTGGGAGACCAACAAAATCTGGAGGACACCACACTGTTGACTCCTGTTTGAGGCACTCTTTCTGTGGATTGTGTGGAGCTCTTGGGAGAACAGCTCCTTTGCGCAGGTTGAAAGTTGGATGTGTCTTCAACATGCAGCAGTGGAAATGGGCATGCTCATATAACATAATAGCTGGTTGTGCTCAGGTGAGAAGCAAACAGAAGTAGGGATGTGGTGATAGGGGCCAGCCACACACTCATCCCACCCCAGCAGCAACTCTGTATGCATGAAAAATGAAATGGACTAACTGGCAATTTTTATTTATTGGATTTTCCACAGTAAGGGGAAATCCAGATTAAAAGGTAAAAAGTACGGGCTGCATTTTGATGCTGCTGCTGTTGTACAGATACTTGTAAACAAGATCAGCACCAATTCCACAAGAAGCTCTTGTTTGGAAGCACCATGAGGCAGCTTTTGATAAATGGATTTGATCCTCCCCTTCCTAGGGCAGCAAAGCCCTGGCTGCTAAGAGGAAAGTGTCATGGCGCAACTGCCTTGCTGTCACTGACCACACTGTTTTTTTGGTAGGTACAATTTCCCTTTATCTACGTCAAATATAGGAATCAAATTAAGACATTTTAAAATACGGTACCTTATCAATAGTAAGCATATAAAAGTGGGTGATGTCATTCTCATGAGCAAATTTGATTCTTGCCATACATTCCTCTTCATCAATTAATTCACCAACATACTCATTCACAAACTCACCCTGAAGAACAAATCATTTCATTATTAACAGCATTTATATGCACCTAATAATGAAATTCTCTGGCTAGCTTAGAATAAAATATTAAAATACAAATCAAAATGGTAAAACCAAAATACAAAGAACAGCATAAAAGCACAACAGAAAAGAATAAAATCAATATAGCAAAGGCTGTCAAGAGAATAAAAGATTGGCATTGGATCTATTCACAAGGTCCATCTAGATCACCATGTATTAATACAAGAGAGAATTATTACAAATTGTTGTATCAGTGGCACATCAGCGGCCAACAATAAATACATGCAGAAAATGACAATGGGTGCTGGAGATGCAGATCTTGAAAAGCAGATTTTGGTCATATGTGCTCCAATAATAGAATCTTTTTCTAAGCAAAGAGGTAATAAAAATCTGTAATAAGTCTATTTAAATTGTATTTAAAGGAATGTTTGCAAAAACAGAAAATCAACAACCACAAAGTAGGTGCCAGGCAAGCATCTCTGGAGAGGGTACTCCACAAGCAGGCCCTCTCCCCAGTAAAGTATTACAGTTAAAACTATTCAAATCTTCCATGGCTCCAATGAAAGTGTTTTTTTAAGCTTAGCTGTTGCACTGGGGGATTTTCAAGGGAGATCATACCATGCTGGGAGAACTAACTTTCCCTTCCCTAGCCAACTCCCGCCCCTAGGTATAGCACCCTCTTGTGACAATTAGACTGATAGATGGTTTTCCTTTCACAGGAAAGAACAAGACAAAATGGACTTCCATTAATTCAATGAAATGTATTTAAAAATTGGCCAGATAAGTGGTACTATACATTTAACAAATGTTCAAAACACTGAGGTACCGGACCACGAGGCCTCTCCACCCAGCCCACAGCCTCCCCTCGTCTACTCCTGCTGGGAGGAAGGGCGGGATATAAATCAAATCAAATAAATAAATAAATACTTTATTTATTTATGATTAGACTTTTAAAAAGCAGTTTCCATTAGGGCCAATAAAAGCTGTTTTTAAAACCCAATTGCTGTGTGGGGAGTTGCACTGTAATGACAGAGGTCATTTCTTCCCTTCCCAGCTGCACCCCCCCCCCTTTGGCTCTGTGCTACAATTACCCTTAAGAAACAGTTTCTACTGGCACTATAAGGGTCCTATCACCTATCTGGCCAGTTTTCAATACACCACTGAATCAAAGCTGAAAGACCATTTAGTTGTTTTCTGTTACAACGCAGAATTTTAATTCAGTCTGTCTTTCTCTTCCTATTGCATACTGCACCTCAGATGAGTGAAGTAAGACTAAACCAGGAACCAAAACCCTATGGGGCCAGGTGAGAAACCTCCATCCTAACCCTGGATATAAATAAAATCCATCTATAAATCTTCCCGAAATAAATGTATTGGTTCATAGCGCCATGCCACCCAGCATGGCAACGTTTGATGTCCTAGGCCAGTTTCCCAATTCATGCCCTGCAGAAGTTTCATGACGCAATTCCCATTAGTCCCAGCCAGCATGGTCAACGATGAGGGAAGATGGGAGTAGTCCAAAATTTGTGGGAGGCACCAGGTTGGGAATGTTGTCCCAAAGGAAGCTAAATAGAGAATCTATTCTACATATGCAGGGATGAACTCTTCCTATTCCAAAGTGATGCATCACAAAATATCTTCCATTAATGGACCCAGCTCTCTTAATGCATACCTTTTTAACGTCCCTCTTTGCAACCAAGCCCCATCCTTTGCCATCAGTCTTGATAATCTTTGTTTCAGGGTACTGGCGCTTGGTAAAACACTGATTTTGGCAGCGCTCTCCAGCTGGGCATACTTGTGGGTGACATTCGTACATTAACATCCGATTTAGACACTCTGAATCAAAACCACAGGGGTTTTCATCAGAGGGTTTGCAATTGCATTTGGGAATCTCAGAAACGTCAGCAGTGTAAATCTGAACTTTTCCAAAAGGTTTATTTACCTGAATAACATATAAAAATATTGAAGCAGTTATTGGCTGTAATTTTTCAAAGAGGCAAATTATCTTCCCACTCATTTCACTGCAAAACCCACTCGGTCACATTCATTTTTGCCCTCCCCCCCCTCCTCTCGCTATCAAGAATGCTCATCGCTTACAAAAATATATCATGGATTAATTACAAAGGATGCATTCCTATACTCACCTGGGAGCAATTCTAATTGGATTCAATGTGATTTACAAAGACACAGACAGCATTGCATTTAATGTCTTAAGGATGCTTGCAATTCAGGATGTCTTACACAAATGGAATTATTCTAAGATCATTTAACTTTGTATTAATTCACTCACAGGCAAAAAACCTTGCAGTTTAAGAACGTACCTATAGCCAACAGATATTTCTAACACACTTTAAAAAGCAGGGAAATTGGACAGCTATAGTGAATGCACCAGGGGAGCAGGGGACCTCACCTCATCTCTGAGATATTGTACTACCCTACAAATTTGACAAAATGCAAACACAATTTGGATTGGTCATTCAGTCCAATCCACTTCCTGTGTAGCTTGGAAGAATTTGGTAACATGTGCCTCTGAGCACGTGGTGAGTGGTGGCAACACCTGCCATCTCCAAAGATGGAGAATTATATTTCTGTATGCTTGTTGGTGTTCTTACTTTGCTTCTTTCCTGTGTTGCTAATGTTTCTACAGAGAATCTAATCTAGACAATTTTATTTCTCTCATTATTTATCCTAGAAATCTGTGTCAAATTTATTTTTATTAATTTCAAAGCCTTTTTATTGGTCAGTGTCATATGATGGTGAAGACAGCCTTTTGTGTTATTTTGTGTTTCAAACTGGAGGTTATGTTCTATTTCTATTTTGGGTGCATTAACAGTTAAATCTGAAACTGCAGTTTGATGTAAAATCAGACTGATCACAATATGTTGCTACTTCAGCAGTGACTCTAGCTGTTGGAAAAAAGAGGATGCATGTTTTCAGCCTGCTATGTTTAAACCATTTCATTTAAGGCAAGGTGGGCATGGTCAATTAAAAACATAGAGCACACCTAGAATTTTGCTAGAATATATTTCTCCTCCCACTGTTTTATCTTGTGCAAACTGAAATACTCCAGATGTCTACTGGAGACTATTCTGCACAGTCAGTGCCATTATTCCACAATTATTTTTGGAGTTTTTTAGTGTAAATTTTGCAAAGTGTTGCTGTACTTCGCATATTACAGAGATAGAAACAAAAGAAAATGATTTCCTATAGGAAAATTCACTAAAATTGCAAAGTAAATCAGACATTTAAAGTAACCATCTGAACTATATCAACTATCTTAATAATGTTGCTTCCTCCCTGCTAAAAGAAGATCAGCACAGCATATCTTCTTTCTATTATTTGGGCTGATTGCAGGTGTTGCCACCACTCACCATATGCTCAGAGGCACATGTTACCAAATTCTTCCAAGTTACACAGGAAGATGGATTGGACTGAAAGACCAACCCAAATGGTGTTTGCACTTTTACAAATTTGTAGGGCAGTACAATATCTCAGACAGGAGGTCAGGTCTCCTGCTCCCCTGGTGCATTCACTATAGCTGCCCAATTTGCCTGCTTTTAAAAATTTGATAGAAATATCTGTGGGCTATAGGCATGTTCTTAAACCGCAAGGTTTTTTGCCTATGAGTGAATTGTATATAAGGGGTGAGGCCATATTTTAGGTATACAGGTCCTATTCTGTATACTTCTTTGTACACCAATGCCAGCCCCTTGAACTTAGCCTGGCAACTAACTGGCCGCCAGCAATTGCTTCTGTGCAGCATAACAAGGCGGTAATATTTCGCCCCAGTAAGCAGTCCAGCCACAGGATTTTACATTGGCTGCAGCTTCCACACCAACCTCAAAGGCACCCCCACATAGAGCACTTTGCAGCCATCCAATTCGGAATTTCCCAGTGCACAGACAATAGTGGTCAGTGTATCCCGACCCAGAAACAGTCATAGCTGTTTAACCAGGTGAAACTGGTAAAAGGCATTGCTAGCCACTGAGGGCATCTGGGCCTGTATCTATTTGTCACTGTGCCTATAATTTTTGGAGTATTTCTAAAAGCATTAGTCCATGACTCTATGGAGAAAACAAACAGTAAGGGACAACAGGCACTGTTGCTTTGCCTCTTTTTGTCAATTCTGAGTCACACCCACTGATTCTTATTGATGTCCAATTGTGCTTCTGTAATTGTTTAATTAATCCATTAATTTTTGTTCCATGACTTTACAAATCAATGGTTTTAGTAGTTCAATTAGAAACATCCGTTCCAATTTGTCATAAGCTTCAGTGCCACCTAGGGACACTGGCTGCCTTTAATTTTTACTGCTTGCTATAGTATATATTATATTCAATAAACTTTTGAGATAGTCTTGTATTTGTCTCGTCTATGTATGATAGGGCAAGCAAGAGTGCTTAGCTTGTCAGCTATTTTTCTGAAAAGATATTTTTTATTTCAGATTATCGAAGTCATTGGTCTTCATTATCTTTCCTAGATTTAGGGATGATTATAATTTTTGAAAATTGCCAAGACTGTGGAATAGGATCTCCTTACAAAATCTTGTAAATATTTTAAGCATATATGGAGCAAGGGTTATTTCATTTTATTTTTTTGTAAAATTGCCTTGAAAGCTACATGGAAATGTATCATTTTTAATTATTCATCTGTTATCTCCTCATTTAAATATCCCTGGAGATCTATAGAGCCAGTGTGGTATAGTGGTTAAGGTGATCTATACCAAGTATTTGTAAGTTGGCATTCTTTAGGAAAGTGTGAATTTGTTCTAAATTTGATCGGAAGTGTATAGGGAGGCAAAAATTTGTGAAGAAAGAAAACATTTTTAAAAGCTAGGATGGAGGACGGCGTTTTTGGGAGTCACGAAGATCAGGTCCTGAAAAAGCTGAAGAAGAGCCAATTTGTGTCCTTTCAAATTGAGACTGTCTTACCTCCGGAGCAGAGCATATCTAGTATAAAAAACCTGGCTGTATGAAGTTCTCTGATCATGACTCATTTAAATGTTTTTTTCCTTTTCTTTTAATAATGTTATTTATTTAATTTTGAGAATTGCATTATTTTATTGATGTATGTATTGCTATATTGTATTATTGTATTTATATATTTTGATTGCTTTATTGTATGTACACCGCCCAGAGAGCCCTTGGGCTTAGGGCGGTATATAAATAAAATAAAATAAATAAATAAAATAAATAAAAAACCCTGCTTAAACGCCATGCTAATGTCTTTGTTTCTGAAGAGGTTTGGGCATTTATGGTCTCTAATGAAGACTATTGGTTTTTGGTCAGTTGGTTAGCAACCTATTTGCCAATATTTTTGTTATTTGTCTCCAAATTAATAAAAAAAATGATTAATGTATTGCAACAATGAAGTGATTTTCTAATGCTGTTGCAGGGGCTGTTTTAGAGCATTGTCTTCCTTTTGAATGTGGTTTGCATTGCCCTTCTTTCAGATAAATCAGCTGCAGAGGTCATAAATTTATTTTGAACCCTGACTTACAGGTTGCAAGATAATTTAAAAAAGGTGTAAAACAACTTTTAAAACAACTGGTTGGTGTGAAAGAAAGTGTAAACAAGCCAAAAGTAAATTGAGGATAATTAAACATAGGAATTTCAACTCAGGCTGTTTGTTAAATGAATATATTGCCTATAGGTGAATATATGTTCATTAAGGAGAAAAAAGAGCACGCCGAAAGCTAATTTTAATCACAGCCTCCTACGGTAGGAATATCCGCCTCTTTGGATACACAATTTACCCCAACTGCCTCCAGCATCACTAAGTGAGGTTAAGGACATTGTACTCCAATTGAAGAGTAATCAAGTATAGATTTCCTATCCCACATTTTTTGGAATCCAGTATTAGCTGGTGACCTTCTCTGCTGGCAGCTGTATTTACTTATATTGATGCAATGGATATAATACCTAAGGTTTGGGGTACTGCTGTAACTGTCCCCATATTTTTAAAAGTTCTAAAGTTGATCCAGGAAATTATTGTCCAATTAGCAAACTTTATGCAAAGCACTTGTATAGTAAACTAACTGGCTAGCAAGCCAAAGAAGCTATTTTGGCAGATGAACAACCAGGGCTCAGGCAGGGAAAATCAATCCTTTGTTGACGAATTTGATTGACAAATGTAAAAATATGAGGTGTTATGTATACAACATTCAATGAACTGAAGGCGGCATCTGATTCATTTCTTCACACGAGTCTTCGGGAAACATTACCCTAATCAACTATAGATAAGACTCCTATTTTCTAAAGGAGTCTTATAAAGAAGTCTTATTTTAAAGGAGTATATAATAATACCTGGTTGAAGATGCAGTATATCATAGTTGGATATCTTGCTGATTCTGTGCCATTCGCAAAAGAGGTTAAGCAAGGTTGCTCCTAAATTAGCTACAAAAAGTATTTCTATTTTACACTACACATATGATGCTATTCTTCAAGATAAAAGTGGGTCTGAGAAGATTGTTAGGGACATTTTCTGAATACTGTTTAAAAAAAATCTTACAGTGAATTACAATAAAACCATTATCTCTATTAAGGCAGTGGATTACACCCAGTGAAATCGTTCCATTAGCAAAACAACTTCCATGTGCAATAGAACCTCTCCTCGTCCCCAAAACCCCATGTGGATGTGCATGGGGACAAGAGGGAGGGGAAGTTCCACTGCACACACAGATGTTCTGCTAATAGAACTACTTTGTTGGCTACAGCCCAGTGCCTATTTGATATTGAACAATAGAACAGTCTGTCTACCATAAGAAAATTATGTTCCTGGTATGACTGTATTCCACCTAGTCCTTCTGATACAATGGCATCTTATTTACAAGATCTAACAATCTATTTCATTATTTTTCCTTGGTTTTTTCTTCCTTTCATTGTTAAATTTGCAAATTAAAAAATTAAAAACAAGATTTAACAACTCTAAACTATAGAAGAGCTTTCATTCCTTTTTTGTTTCTTGCAATAAAATATTGATTTGTCTTTAATTATTCCTCTTATATCTCCTTTTTATATATCCGCAAGCCTCACAGATTGAACAAAATCACTTTAATTTAATTTGGTTGTGCTAATAATTTCCTCTATTTCCTCCACCTTTAATAAACATATACTGAACAGTAAAACAATGCATTTTAACTTTAAGAGACTTCATAGTATGGTTGCTGTGTTTGGACTAGCAGAAGGATTAAACTCGAAGGTGAGTAGTATCCGATTTTGATTCCCCCTTCCCTCTCCTGTAGCTTAATATATTGGATTAATTTGGAACTTTTTGCAGCAAATAAATTAAATTATATTTTAAACTATGTTGAACAACAACATGAAATAGGCTGGATAAAACCTGTGTCGGTTTTAAGCTTTAGCTGGTTCTCTTTTTGTGTTATCTAGGTGTAGAAAGTCTGCCAAGTTTGGTGCCTGGAATCTTTTTTAGATGCAAATTAGCTCTGGGCGAGTGGGTTAGATGATTGATGGTCTTCTCTATTTTATATTGTATGTTATTGTGTTAATGCACGTCGAGAGTGGCCGTTAATTCGGCCAGATAGGCGACTCAGAAATAATTTTTATTATTATTGTTGTTATTATTTTTCTTGACTTTCCGTGACCATTGGCAGGGGCTGCTGTGACTGTGGACAGATTTCTTCTCCTTGCCTCTTCTTCTCCTGGGTCTAGACTGAAGAGTATTTTTCGGGCTTCAACTTCTTGCTAGTTGTTCACTGTAAGAGTTATCTCATTTTGCATAATAATTATTTTGGAAGGAAACACCCAGTGATACTGAATACCTACTTTCCATCCAATAATGCCTCTGGGTTTGGTACCTTTTTCTTGTTTTAATAAGATGCTTCTTTAGTAAGATCCTCACTGTGCCTTCAGTGTAATTCTCATTTGGGAAAGCTTCTGTAAGTGAATTCAACAGGGAATCTGCTAAGTATAGTCCCTCCATCAATTCTTTAATTCCATAGATAAGCAAATTGAGATGTCCACTCCAGTTTTTCAGGTCCTCCATTCACAGGTGGAGATCTATTTTCTGATTTCATGATTTTTATGGATGTTTGAGCTCCATATCAAACACTTCATTGGCCATTCCTGAAATAGAGGCCTCAAAGGATTTAATTACAGCCCCCATTTTAATGTTATGCATGATATAGCCTGTGATTTTAGCCATTAATTCCTGGCCCTCTTTTAGGCAGCTTTATATATTTGAATGACATAATGAGGCCTTCCTCATTGTTGAATTGACCGCTGCTCATTTATCTGCTCTATGCTCCACAATAGGAATTCTAATCTTTTGACTGGAGAGAACTGTTCCATATCTTTTTGATTTTGCTGTACTTATCTAGGTTTTGTTTCTTTTGCAGTGCTGTACATATTAGAACTGCCACTTGACATTCAAGTACTCAGGGCTAATTTGTCCTTTGATTTTCTGGCATAATCTTCGCAGCAGTTGGCACTAGCATGGGGATCTTCCATGCAATGCAACTATATGTGTGGTAAGTGGCTTCCATGCAGAAACTTTTGAAGTGGCTTTCAGTTCAGTTGGCCATTAAAAAATTAATTTGTCCTTTGACAGGTAAATAATCAATAAGTATATGAAATTTCTGCTATTAGAAAGAGCAATATTTTAAGTATAAAACTAATTCACTAATAGGCAAAAAAACTTGCAGTTTAAGAATGTACCTATAGCCCACAGATATTTCTACCAAACTTTAAAAAGCAGGGAAATTGGGCAACTATAGTGAATGCACCAGGAGAGGAGACGTGACCTCCTCTCTGAGATATTGTGCTGCCCTACAAATTTATCAAAATGCAAACACAATTTGGGTTGGTCTTTCACAGTCCAATCCACTTCCTGTGTAGCTTGGAAGAATTTGGTAACATGTGCCTCTGAGCATATGGTGAGATGGATAATTACATTTTTGTATGTTTGTTGGTGGTGTTCTTTGCTTCATTCCTGTGTTACTATTGTTTCTACAGAGAATCTACACTAGAAAATTTTATTTCTCTCATTATTTATCCTAGAAACCTATAAATTTATTTTTATTAATTTCAAAGCCTTTTCATTGGTCAGTGTCATATGATGGTGAAGACAGTCTTTTGTGTTTCAAATTGAAGGATATGTTCTATTTCTGTTGTGGGTGTATTAACAGTTGAATCTGAAACTGCAGTCTTATGTAAAATCAGACGGATTACAATGTGTTGCTACTTCAGGAATGACTCCAGCTGGTGGAAAAAACAAACTTAGCCTTCCCAAGATGCATGTTTTCAGCCTCCTATATTTAAACCACTTCATTTAAGGCAAGGTAGGCACGGTCAATTAAAAACATAGAGCACACTTAGAGTTTTGCTAGAATATATTTCTCCTCCCACTGACACATGTCAACTGGAGACTATTCTGCAGAATAGTCAGTGCCATTATTTCACAATTATGTTCGGAGTTTTTTTAGTGTAAATTTTACAAAGTTTTGCTGTACTGCACATATTCACAGAAATAGAAGGAAAAGAAAATGATTTCCTATAGGAAACTTCACTAAAATTGCAAAGGAAATCAGACATATTTAAAGTGACCATCTGAACTATGTCAATTGTCTTAATAATGTCGCTTCCTCCCTGCTAAAACAAGATCAGCACAGCACATGTCTTCTTTCTGTTATTTGGGCTGATTGCAGGTGTTGCCACCACTCACCATATGCTCAGAGGCACATGTTTCCAAATTCTTCCAAGCTACGCAGGAAGTGGATTGGACTGTGAAAGACCAACCCAAACTGTGTTTGCATTTTGACAAATTTCTAGGGCAGCACAATATCTCACAGAAGAGGTCAGGTCTCCTGCTCCCCTGGCGCATTCCCTATAGCTGCCCAATTTCTCTGCTTTTAAAAGTTTGATAGAAATATCTGTGGGCTATTGGTCTTAAACCACAAGATTTTTTGCCTATTAATGAATTTCTCTGCTTTTTAATCTGGGCGGTAAGAAATGGGATCCTGTCCAAGTTTGCTGAGAATGGATGGCTCATTTGCATGCTTATTTACTCCCCTGCAATCATGCTTAGGATAGGTGAAACTGACCACTGGGGATGGAGAGGGGAGGAAAGAGTGGAGGAGAGGGTCGAGAACAGGGAGGAGGGGGAATGGAGGAGCAGGGCAGGTCTGATCATTTGCATGTTTATTGAGTTCAGTGGGATTTACTCCTGTGCAATCATGCTTAGCATAGATAAAAGTGACCAGGGGGAAGGGAGGGACGGCTGGAGTGGGCAGGGAAGGAGGAAGAAGGAAGAGGAGAGGGGAGGAGGAAGGGGGAGGGGAGGGGAAAGCCTGGTCTGATCATTTGCATGCTTATTGAGCTCATTGGGATTTACTCCTATTTAATCATAGTTAGGATAGGTAAAACTGACCATGGGGAAGGGGGAGAGGAGAGGGAAGGAGAAAAGGAGGGGAGAGAGGAGCGGAAGAAGAGGGAGGGATAAGGGAGGAGGGAAAAAGGAAAGGGCAGGTTTGATCATTTGCATTCTTATTGAGTTTAATGGTATATACTCCCATGTAATCATGCTTAAGACCATAACCATGTGGAGGGGATTGAAGGGGGAGGGGCAAGAGGGAGGGTAAAGGAGGGAGGAGAAGGGAGGGTGGGTTTGATCAGTTGTATACTTTTTCAGTTCAATGGGATTTATTTCTGTACAATCATGTTTGAAAATGGAAATGAACTGCCTTCAAATCGATCCCAACTTATGGCGACCCTATGAATACGGTTTTCATGGTAAGCGGTGTTCAGAGGTGGTTTACCATTGCCTTCCTCTGAGGCTGAGAGGCAGTGACTGGCCCAAGGTCACCCAGTGAGCTTCGTGGCTGTGTGGGGATTCAAACCCTGGTCTCCCAGGTCGTAGTCCAACACTGACCTGGGGGAGGGGCCGGGAGGGTAGGAGATTGGGTGGGCAGGCACTGGGTAGAGTGGAAGTCCCTTTCCTTTCCAAAAAGAAAACATTGTGAACAGTATCATTCTTTTTTCAGGGTTTCCCCCAACTTTTTATTCTACAGCAGGCACATCTAGCCTCCCACCCAAATTTAAACCAAAGCTGTCCCTGGTCACATCCACACCAGACCTTTATTTTAATTTGGACAGTCATGGCTTGTCTCAAAGATTCCTGGTAAGTATAGTTAGTGAAGGGTGCTGAGAGTTGCTAGGAGATGCCCTGTTCCCCTCACAGAGCTTCAATCAGAGTGGCTGACTGTTAAACCACTCTGGCCATTGGAGCTCTGTCAGTGGAATACTAGTCTCCTCTCAGCACCCTTCACAAACTACACTTCCTAGGATTCTCTGAGGGAAGCCATGACTGCCTCATGAGAAATCAAAGTCTGGTGTGGGTGTGGCCCCGATTAGGCAAGCCCAGCAACTGGGAGTCTAGCTTTTAAAACACTGACAGTTGGTTATTACGGAGTATGCCCGACATTATCATTCAGTTCAATGCAAAATTTATTAAACTAATTACAAATCAGCCAGGCATTTTTTTTAACTTTTAAACTTTTAAAGATAAAGGTCAGAGTATGGGGCAAGGTCAGCAACAGGATTACAGGTACTCTGTGAACATGGCTGATTTTCAATGAATTTCAACAGATTATGAGAACTCTTTGAGAAAAAAGTCCAAAAGGGGTCTCAGGGTTTTTTCTCTCTCTCTTCAGACTTTGAACTCTTGATTCTTTCGGACTGTTTTGTTTATTGCCATGAAAATTGAGAGGGTTGTTAAGCATTTCTGAGTTCAGGACTATACGTTTTGTAAGGTTTTGTTTTGAAATGAGCTTATGGGAAGCTTATGGGAAGCATCAGAATGGTATGGGGGGAATTTCAATTTAACATTGCGGAATGTGAAAAATCCATGCTGTTTCCTGACTCCTAACTGAGCAGAGCAGAGGGGGCTGTCTCAGCTGGTCCACAGGAGAAGAGGTACAAGCAAGCTAGCTTTCAGAGAGTGAGCTAACAGAGCAAGCGAACAGGGAGAACAAGCAGGAGTTTGACAAAGGAGCTGTAGTGAGGAAAGGAAAAAGGCCAAAAGGGCTGTGAAGTCATGTGCTCTGAAGGGCTCCATAGCAGCTTTATTGGAAGGGGTGTGGCCCCATAGCTATTGGCTGAAGGGCATGGCCTGTAAACTGCTGAGGGCAACAAGCAGCAGCTGTGTGTCCTGGGACTTTCATTCTGTTTCCTGACTCCTAACTGTGCTGAGCAGAGGGAGCTGTCTCAGCTGGTCCACAGGGGAGAAGATACAAGCAAGTCAGCTTTCAGAGAGTGAGTGAACAGGGAGAGCAAACAGGAGTTTGACAAAGGAGTTCCAACGGGAGGTCAAGGGGGAGGTCACTAAAAAAAATAAAACTACTAATTCTTCTTGTACAGCGCACCACATACCAATGGGACTCATTTACCCTGAAGTAGGACAGGTTAGAAAGAAACAAAAGGTAGAAGAGAGTATGAACGGGAAGGATCCTCCACTGGTTGTGACCTGCAAGGTGTGTGCCATATTTGTTTTCTTGCCTGAAAACAACATGGCGTACATGTGCAACAAGTGCAAGCTCGTGGCACTGTTGGAAGAAAAAGGGAGAGGCCTGGAACGGCGGGTGGCCACAATGAGGACTATAAGAGAAGAAGAGCTCTTAGACAGAACACTGTAACAACAGCAGCAAAGAGAAGTGGAGATGGAAGAGCAACAGCATGTGGTAGCAGAAGAGGAGGCTGCTTTGGAGAGGAACAACAAAGTGGAGGAATCTCCGTGGGAAAGGGTGACAGTTAGGAGCAGAAGAGCTAGAAGACACCCTTCATCAGTGGAACTATGGAACCACTTTCAACCACTCAAGGATGAGACTGGAGGACAGCCTGTGGTGGAAGAATTACAGGAGATCCCGTGCGACAACAAGCAAGAGGCTGAAGCTCAATCAAGCAGGGCCAATGAAACCATGCCCCACAAAAGAGTACTAGTAGTGGGAGACTCCCTACTGCGTCAGATTGAAACCCAAGTATGCAGAGAAGATCCGTGGACTCGCCAGGTATGCTGTCTACCAGGAGGACAGATTAGAGATGTGACAGAAGGGTTGCCATCACTCATCAAGCCCACTGACAGGCATCCCTTTCTCCTCATCCATGTGGGAACAAATGATACTGCCAAACAGAGCTATGAAGAAATCACATCAGACTTTGAAGCTCTGGGAAGGAAACTCAAGGACTTTGGGGCCCAGATAGCTTTTTCATCCATTCTTTTAGTACTTAGAGGAAGGCAATGGTAAACCACCTCTGAATACCACTTACCATTAAAACCCTATTCATAGGATGGCCATAAGTCGGGATCAACTTGAAGGCAGTCCATTTCCATTTTCCAGAACTTAGAAGAGGAGTAGAAAGGGAAAGAAAAATACTCCATGTGAATGAACGGCTACGAAGGTAGTGCTGACGTGAGAGATTTGGATACTGGGACCACGGCTATGCTTCCTGGAAGATGGACTGCTGGCAAGTGATGGGTTGCATCTCACAAGGACTGGGAAGAATGTGTTTGGCCACAGCATGGAGAAGTTCATCAGGGCAGCTTTAAACTGAATCCTAAGGGGGAGGGAGATGTAAACTTGGTGGCAATGACTGATGAAGGCTTGTGCACAGTAATGGGAACAGAGATATTGGCTCTAATAGGGACCAGTAACAGTCCTCAGGAAAATGTAGTAAGGAAGCCAAGCCAGAAATCACATGGTCTTCGATGTCTGTATACTAATGCGCAAAGCATGGGAAACAAGCAGGACGAACTTGAAGTCTTAATACAGGAGGGCAATAACGACTTGATAGGTACAACTAAAACTTGGTGGGATGACTCCCATGATTGGAATACAAGAATTGAAGGATATAACTTGTTCAAAAAGAACAGAAGGAATAAAAAGGGAGGTGGAGTTGCGCTATATGTTAAAATATATATCTCTGCACAGAAATACTGGAGGATGAGCTTGGTAGCTCCACCGAGAGTATCTGGGTTAAAATTAATGGGGCAAGTAATGAAAGGAATGTGGTACCTGGAGTCTACTACCGACCACCCAATCAAGGAGAAGACGAGAATGTAACTTTTGAAAAGCCAATGTTTCGAGGAGGCATGATGTGGTAATGGGGAACTTCAATTATCTCGATATCTGTTGGGAGACAAATTCTGCCAAACATGGCCCCTCCAAGAAATTTCTGAGTTGTGTTGGAGATACCTTTCTCATACAGAAAGTGGAGGAAGCAACCAGAGGATCAGCTATCCTGGACTTGATTCTAACCAATAAAGATGATTTGGTGGATGAAGTGGCAGTTATGGAAACTACGGGGAAAAGTGACCACACCATACTTGAATTCTTGATTTTAACAGAAGCAAAAGCTGAGAGTAGCCATACGCGCAACCTGGACTTCAGGAAAGTTGATTTTAATAAACTCAGAACAATTGTAAGTACAGTTCCATGGCAAGAAGGGCTGTGGAGACGGTACACCAGACTTTCAACTCCGACTCCTCTATTTTTCTACTGTCCGACTCCGACTCCTTCATAAATGGCAAATGTATATTAACTAGTAATAACACATTTACTGTGGTAAAATGGTAGCACAAGGCATTTTATCACCACCACGTGAATCCAGAGCTTGGAAAAGTTACTTTTTTGAACTACAACTCTCAGAATTGTAGTTCAAAAAAGTAACTTTTCCAAGCTCTGGATTCACGTGGTGGTGATGAAATGCCTTGTGCTACCAAATTACTACAGTAAATGTGTTATTACTAGTTAATATACATTTGCCATTTATGAAGGAGTTGGAGTCAGAATCGGAGTCGGTACATTTCTACTGACTCCGACTCCACCCAAAATTGCTCCCGACTCCACAGCCCTGATGGCAAGCGACCCTAATGAGAAAAGGAGTCCAAGATGGGTGGGAGTTTCTAAACAAGGAAATTCTAAAAGCGCAATGGCAAGCAATTCCAAGAAGGAAAAAATGGGGAAAACAGCAGAAGAAGCCAATGTGGCTTCATAAAAAGCTTAGAGAGGACCTGAAAACAAAAAGAAGGACACATACAGGAAGTGGAAAGAAGGCCAGGCCACAAAGGAAGAGTACAGGCAGGTATCACAGAATTGCAGGGCTGGCATCAGGAAGGCTAAAGCTGAGAATGAGCTGAGGTTAGCGAGGGATGCTAAAAGCAACAAAAAAGCTTTCTTCAGGTACGTCAATCGTAAAAGACAGAGAAAAGAAATGGTGGCACAGCTACTCAATGAGGATGGCAAAATGATAACAGATGACAAAGAAAAGGCAGAAGTCCTCAATTCCTACTTTGGCTCAGTCTTCTCCCAAAAAAGGGCCTATGACCCTCTCGGGAAACATAAAGTAGAAGGGGCAGGATTGGAGCTTGAGATTGATAGAGAAACAGTCAAGGAATACCTAATCACTTTGAACAAGTTCAAATCGGCAAGGCACAATAAACTGCATCCTAGAGTATTGAAGGAACTGGCTGAAGAGCTCTCAGAACCGCTCTCTATTATCTTTGTGAAATCATGGAGGACTGGTGAAATGCCAGATGACTGCAGGAGAGCTAATGTTGTCTCTATTTTCAAAAAGGGGGGAAAGGAGGAACCGGGGAACTACAGACCAGTTAACTTGTCTGTAAGTACCTTGAAAACAATGCAGTGATTACGAGAAGCCAACATGGATTTATCAAAAACAAATTCTGCCAGACTAATCTTATATCATTTTTTTATCGGGTAAGCTCCCTTGTAGACTGTGGGAATGCTGTGGACATAATATATCTCGACTTCAGCAAAGCTTTTGACAAAGTGCCCCATGATATTCTGATTAGCAAGCTAGCTAAATGTGGGCTGGATGGAACAACTCTCAGGTGCATCCACAGTTGGCTCCAGAATCGTACTCAAAGAGTGCTTATCAATGGTTCTTAAACTGGGGAGAAGTAACGAGTGGGGTACCACAGGGCTTGGTCCTGGGCCCAGTGCTCTTTAACATTTTTATTAATGACTTGGATGTGGAGGTACAGAGCATGCTTATCAAATTTGCAGATGATACAAAATTAGGGGGCACAACTAATACCGTGGAAGACAGAAACAAAATTCAAAGGGACCTTGATAGGCTGGAGCATTGGGCTGAAAACAACAGAATGAAATTCAACAGGGATAAATGCAAAGTTTTACCCTTAGGAAAAAGAAACCAAATACAAAGTTAAGATGGGGAATACTTGGCTCAACATGTGGCTCAGCAATATGACATGTGAGAAGGATCTTGGAATTGTCGTTGATCACAAGCTGAATATAAGCCAACAGTGTGATGTGGCTCAAATGCTATATTAGGTTGCATTAACAGAAGTATAGTTTCCAAATCGCATGAAGTATTAATTCTCGTCTATTCAGCACTGGTTAGGCCTCATCTTGAGTACTGCGTCCAGTTCTGGTTGCCGCACTTCAAGAAGGATGCAGACAAACTGGAACAGGTTCAGAGGAGGGCAACAAGGATGATCAGGGGACTGGAAACCAAGCCCTATGAGACTGAAAGAACTGGGCATGTTTAGCCTGGAGAAAAGAAGACTGAAGGGAGATATGATAGCACTCTTCAAGTACGTGAAAGGTTGTCACACAGAGGAGGGCCGGGATCTCTTATCGATCATCCCAGAGTGCAGGACATGGAATAATGGACTCAAGTTGCAGGAAGCTAGATTTTGACTGAACATCAAGAAAAACTTCCTAACTGTTACAGCCATACGACAATGGAACCAATTACCTAGAGACGTAGTGGGCTCTCCGACACTGGAGGCATTCAAGAGGCAGCTGGACAGCCATCTGTCGGGAATGCTTTGACTTGGGATTCCTGTATTGACCAGGGGGTTGGACTTGATGGCCTTATAGGCCCCTTCCAACTCTTTATGGCTATAGTATACAGTCACTCTCATGGCAGTATAATTTAAAACTTTCTAGCCACATACAAAAACATTTACAAATCCTCTTGTCCACTTGAAGTTGACTTAGTTGAATGGGTTGACTTAGGGTTTGTTACTATCTTTCACTATAATTTACCTCACAAGGTTGGTACAAAGCTAAAAATGTGGTGACTCCCATATGTATGAAAATGGAAATGGACTGCCTTCAAGTCCATCCCGACTTACGGCGACCCTATGAATTGGGTTTTCATGGTAAGCGGTATTCAGAGGTGGTTTACCATTGCCTTCCTCTGAGGCTGAGAGGCAGTAACTGGCCCAAGGTCACCCAATGAGCTTCATGGCTGTGTGGGGATTTGAACCCTGGTCTCCCAGATTGCACACTACACCTCTGTCTCTCTCTCTCTCAATTAATAAATATAAAGTTAGAAAAATAATTTTAGAATTCCACTACCATGGGCACATTTGCTACAAATTACAACATAGGATTTGTCCTTTAATTTTTTTTAACAGGAAAGAAACAATTCCTCAATAATAATTTTTTGTAAGCATTCACCTTTTCTTCAAACCACCAGTTTTATATATAGTTCTCTAATACTATATGAGTTCCATATACAGTGAAGAATGTATTTAATACGAATAATCTTATAAGGGCACTTTTAATCTACACTTTAAAATTATGTTATTCTCTTTTGGATACACATTTCCAAAACCTATTCTTACTGATAAACATTTTGAGATCTGTACCATCATGAATATTTTGTTCTATTTAATCTCCCTTTTAGTAGATATTAAACAGACCATTTAAATTCAATGCTGTATCTATACAGTTCTGTTCCTTGCTTTATTTCCAACATGATTTATATCTTCTGTAACAGGAGTGGGGAACCTTTTTGGCTCAGGGGGCCAGATCTTTATCTGGCCCTACCCTGCAGGCCAACTTTGACAGGTAGTTGGGATAACCCTCCTGTCAATCACACATCATCATGAAGTCACATGATTGACAAATGGGGTGTCCTGCCCGCCTGTCAAAACCCCTTGCATGGGGTTCCCAAATGCCGGACCCCCAAGTGGCTGTTGGACACCACTTAGGAACCGCAGAGCAAGGGGCATTGCTAGCCATACGCTTGGCACTCTGGGAAGCCCCTTCCCACAGTTGATGCCGGTGATGGAGAGAGACAAACCTCCAATGTGTCTGCCAAAAAAATGGGGCTGCCAAACAGAAAAGGATTTAACTCCCCTACTCATCAACTGACAAATGGGAGGCTTTAATCCTGCTGCTATGACTGCAAGTGCCTGCTCTCTGCTGGAAAAAGGCATGCTCAGCCAATGCAAAACTGAAACCTGCCCATCAGCTGATTAACAGGTGAGTGTGGTTTGAGAAAAATGGCCTCATGGACTAAAGTGGACCCCCTTCAATTGGCCTGTGGGCTGGAGGTTCCTCATCCCTCCTCTTTAACGTTCAATTCCTGTCATAATAATTATCCTTCACATTGTCACATACAACAAAATTGTTTGGTAATTTCCACCTGAGATCATCTTACATGCACAGGACAACATTAAATTTCTCTTTGAGAATGATTCATATATTTAATAACTGCCTTCTATTTCTTCAACCTTATGACAGATGCAAGGCTCTTCAAAATGCCATATTCAGGCCAACTATGAAACAACAGGGACTTGAAAAGTGTTCCCACAGTCTCACCAAATTATATCTGTTGGTCCCAGTCCAAAAATTCTTAGACACAGCAATGGGCTGCATGTGAGGATCTCATCTTAACAAACAATTTCAAGACTGATTGAAGTGGGAGAGGGGATGGGGAGGGGTAAGAACCACACAAATATCTCACCTTGATGTGTTTATAAGGGGGAGGTTTGCGTTCACTTTCTTGAGTTTCTTTGGCTTCCCGCTGAAATTTTATCTCTCGAAAACGTGCTTCCGCATCTTGCAAAGCTTTAAAAAGAAACTATTTGTATGAATTGTGGCAACAAATATTTCATCCGCATGAACATATTCCAGCCTCTAATATGTAATCCACAGACACTGATTGTATACACACATGCACACGCAACCAGCAAGAATAGGATCTGAGGGAAGTGCTTGGAGATTTGTATCTCAGTTGTTTAACCCAGAAGTGCAGCATTCATATTATATTGAGAGCTGAAATCAGTATACTGTCCTCAGTTACGTGTCAGGTTTTACAAGAGATACCCTGTTTTGAGCACTTCACGAACTGGACATAATCAATGCCAACAGCTCTTTAAGTACTATTTTATGTATCGCTTTATTATCCCACACCTTCAACTATAAAAGTTCCCATGGCAGCTAACAAATACAGCATAAAAATATAAATGTAACAATAAAATCTAGAACTTAAAATGAATAAAACAGATCATACACAAATGAACAGCAGCAAAAGGTATCTCAATACAACAGACATAAAACCTCATTTAACTGCTTAAAAGACAAAAGATACAAAGAGAGATATCAGGTAGTCTCTCAAGTGAGGACATTAGTTACATAAGTTATAGGACATTAGGAAAATATGGGGTGATCAGGAGACCTCATATGCCAGGTGGCAAAGAAACTCCCAAGGAATGCCTGGGTGGAGTAAGTGGAGTGAGACCTATATAGTGACCAGTGGTGGTAGTACAAACATCAGCATCATCACATCACCACTTAACCCATTAGAGAGGGGCCACACCACGATTAACCAACACTCACTCCTACTTTGGTAAGAATCCTACCTCCTCGCTGGTCTGATCTCCCAGTAAGTAGGTTAAGTGCTGTGTGCAACAGTAGACTGCTTGCTTAGGTAGCAGATTAATAGATTCCTGTGTGAACTTGAGTGTGAGCGCAGAGTATTATTGCTTATTAGGAACTGTATCCATGATAAGGTGTGAATAAAGCATTGAGAACCATTGTCTATTGAGAGCACCAAAAGAGACTGCTGAGTAGAATGGGCTGCCATAAAAGACCCTATAGGTTGGTCAGGCACCTATACCATCAATATAATAACCTGACTGGCTGAAAGATAACAGCCTGTTTCCAGAACCAATTCAAGGTGCTGGATTTTACCTATAAAGCTCTTCATGACTTATAAAGACTTCTTGAAATGTGGGTTTGGTGAGAAAGCATATATTCTCACTATACCAAGATCTTGGGACACAGGAACAGGGTCTATACTACAGGTAGAGGACAAAAGGCGAGGGATCAAATCAATAGGCAAACTCTTGAGGGAGGACAGCCCAGTTTTGGAAGCAGCAGGCAGCTGGTCTTCTAGGAAGCTGACCCAGCCAGAAGGGGAGCAAAGCCACTGGTAACACAGCCTAAAATGCTCCTCCAGCCAGAAGCAGTTTAATAGCTTGCTCAGTAACGAAGGCCTACTCACAAGCTGGGGCCTACAAATGAGTATTAGGGAGAAATGGAACAGGAAATAGGTATGGATTAAAAGACTGCTTATAAGACGCTTTCTTGTTAGTCAGTCAATCCACTTTATTGCTTGAGCCATAGGCCATTGGAAATACAGAACAAAACTGAAGAATAAGATTTTCACCATAAAACTACTTACGGCATGTATGCTGTACAAAGGCAAATATACTACAAAACTAATCTTTACATCACTTAAAATCCATTAAAATGTAACTGCTGCAAAAGTGAAGAATCAGTCATAGAGCGAGAACAAGTGAGAATAGGAATATTAGATCAGAGTGTCCCCATGATAATTTACTGCATTATCAGAAATATTTTTTTCCAGACCTTTAATACTACCAGGGTAAAAAAAAAGAGGCACTATATGGGTTACAAAAGTATGTGTGACAGACAGAAGACAGAAAATCTTCTCTGGGACCTGATTAGAATGCAGATGGGATAAGACAAAATCCAAAAATTCAACTCATGGCTCAGAGTACAAAGGGCAAAAGAACAGATCATGAGGCAGATCTTCAATTTCTGAAGCTGCACAGATACAGAGGCGGTGGGTCAGAGGGGCCTGTGAGTATCTGCCATCATGGCCGTTGGCATAATTGGGGGGGGGGGGGAGCCTGCCTAAGTTTTGGAACGGTAAGCTTAATCAGATAGGCAGCTCTTTGGTGGTCACACTTGTACAGCCTATGCCATTTCGAGAATTTATAATTGATAATGGCCTGTCTATCTAAGAAAGCACTATGGCCAAAAACATATTCCCAAAGCTTCTTTTGAATTCAAAATAAGCAATGCCTCTGACGAGATAATAATAAGACTGAAGTAGATTTGAGGACCAAAATTTGCACTTTAGCTGTTGATGAAAACATAGCTTAGGTAATACCTTGGCAGGGGATTCTTTTAAAGATCTCCAAAATTTATTTTCTCAGAGCAAGCGTCAAGACAGGGAAGAGGCCACATAATTGCCTGCCCTCTTTCCTTGTTTTGAAGCCTTGTGTGAGTAGCTGGGGTGGTTAAAAAGGATAGTAGAGTCTAAGCATTCCACTGTATATGTGAGCAAGCAAAGCATACCTTTACTTGACTGAGATTAACAACTGGCTGGGAGTCCAGAGTCTGTGAGTTCAAGTCCCTGCTCGTATCTCCTGGGTGTAAAGGGCCAGCTAAAGATCACTCCCACAGTAAGTGGCTCAGGGGTTACGTGCCCTGCCACCTGTGCAGCCGTGGGCAAGCTGCATAGTCCCAAGGAGCCCAGTTGCCCCCCAGCTGGCAGTTGCGGACAAGGAAGGGGCTGGCTTGTGCAGCTGTGGCAAGCTGAGCAGGCCCTCGCCAGCTGGGGAGGACTAGCCTCAGAGGGAGGCAATGGTAAACCCTCTCTGAATACCACTTACCATGAGAACCCTATTCATAGGGTCGCCATAAGTCGGGATCGACTTGAAGGCAGTCCATTTCCTTTTTTTCCTGTGTACAGGAGCATCCTTACTGGCACTGTGGAGGCTTTGCCAGAAGTAGTCAAGGCCACAAGCCCTTAAACACATCAATAAAAGTGCCGGTCTTGCTTCTAGAGATGATGAATACAGGTATCCCAACATGCACAGTGTTCCAAACTAGTTCTAGAACAATTCCAGTTGCACATATATATCTCAAAGAACTACTGAGAACTGCAAATAACAGCTAGGTACGAGCCAACACATCTTCTTAGTCTGCACCCTTTGATTTTGTTTTGTCACATTCAAACTGATCTGTGCTAACTTTTTTCATGATTGAAATGGCAATTGCTGTTCTTTATATCTTTATTGCCATGAATAGAGAGATGAAGCTATCTTAGCAAACTTGGGCAAATCTGCAAGTGATTACATCAGTACCCTTTCTACACCTTATCCACCAGCTTGCTATTTTAGCAAAACAAAGTTCTTACTAAAAATCACAATTTCACTATATGCATCATGACTGCCAACTATATCTATCAAAAAGGTGTTCTGAAGTTTTCCCAATCTATAACTAGGTAACTGGTCCCTCTTAAGACTTGCAGCACACTCAGCTGTTTAAACTGATACAGCAAGAATACAAAATGATAAATCGAAGGGACTCTGATGGGCTAAGTTCTAAGTGTTTTCTCTCTTAATCTGTTCGTGGTGTTGTTATGTGTCTTCAAGTCGATTATGGCAACCTTATGAATCAGCAACCTCCAAGAGCATCTGTCATGAACCACCCTGTTCAGAGCTTGTAAGTTCAGGTCTGTGGCTTCCTTTAGGGAATCAGTCCATCTCTTGTTTGCCCTTCCTCTTTTTCTACTTCCTTCTGTTTTTCCCAGCATTATTGTCTCTTCTAGTGAATCATGTCTTCTCATGATGTGTCCAAAGTATGATAACCTCAGTTTCATCATTTTAGCTTCTAGTGACAGTTCTGGTTTAATTTGTTCTAACACCCAATTATTTGTCTTTTTCTCAGTCCATGGTATCCGCAAAGCTCTTCTCCAACACCACATTTCAAATGAGTTAATTTTTCTCTTATCTGCTTTTTTCACTTTCCAACTTTCACATCCATACATAGAGATCAGGAATACCATGGTCTGAGCGATCCTGACTTTAGTGTTCAGTGATACATCTTCACAATTGAGGAACTTTTCTAGATCTCTCAGGGCTGCCCTCCCCGGTCCTAGCCTTCTTCTGATTTCTTGACTATTGTCTCCATTTTGGTTAATGACTGTGCCGAGGTATTGATAATCCTTGATAAATTCAATATCCTTATTGTCAACTTTAAAGTTACTTAAGTCTTCTGTTGTCATTACTTTAGTCTTCTTGACGTTCAATTATAGTCCTGTTTTTATGCTTTCCTCTTTAACTTACATCAGCATTTCTTTCAAATCATTACTGGTTTCTGCTAGTAGTATGTTATCATCTGCATATCTTAAATTATTGATATTTCTCCCTCCAATTTTCACACTTCCTTCATCTTGGTCCAATCCCACTTTCTGTATGATATGTTCTGTGTATCTATTAAACAAATAGGGTGATAAAATACACCTGTCTCACACCCTTTCCGATTGGGAATCAATTGGCTTCTCCAGATTCTGTGCTTACAGTAGCCTCTTGTCCAGAGTATAGGCTGCACATCAGGACAATCAAGTGCTATGGCACCCCCATTTCTTTTAAAACATTCCACACTTTCTCATGATCTACACAGTCAAAGGCTTTGCTATGATCTATAAAGCACAGGGGGATTTTCTTCTGAAATTCCTTGGTCTGTTCCATTATCCAACGTATGTTTGCAATATGATCGCTGGTGCCTCTACCCTTTCTAAATCCAGCTTGGACATCTGGCATTTCTCGCTCCATATATGGTAAGAACCTTTATTGTAGAATCTTGAGCATTACTTTACTTGCATGGGATATTAAGGCAATAGTTTGATAATTACTGCATTCCCTGGGATGCCCTTGCTTTGGAATTGGGATGTACATGGAATGCTTCCAGTCTGTGGGCCATTGTTTTGTTTTCCATATTTCTTGACAGATTTTAGTCAAAATTTGGACAGATTCTGTCTCAATAGCTTGTAGCAACTCTATTGGTATGCCTTCTGTTCCTGGTGATTTGTTTCTTCCAAGTAGTTTAAGATCAGCTTTCACCTCACATTCTAAAATTTCTGGTTCTTCATCATATGGTTCCTCCATGAATGAATCTGTCATCTCTTTTATAGAGTTCTTGTGTATTGCTTCCATCTTTTTTTAATTTAATCTTGGTCAGTCAGTGTGTTCCCGTTGATTATTTAACATTCTTGGTTTATATATCCCTTAAATTTCTCTAATATTTTGGAATAGGGCTGTTGCTCTACCCTTGTCCTCTTCTATTTCTATACAATAACTATTGTAATAGTTCTCTTTGTTCCTACGTACTAGTCGCTGTATAGTTGCATTTAAGTTTTTAACCATGTTTCTGTCTCCTTTTGCTTTTATTTTCCTTCTCTCTTTAACCCTTTTAAGAATTTCGTCACAGTCATCCATTGAGGTCTTTATCTATCTTTAACTAGAAGTATTGTCTTTTTGCATTCTTCCCTGACAATGTCTCTGACTTCACTTCATAGTTCTTCTGGTTCTCTGTCAACTAAGTTTAAAGTCTCAAATCTGTTCCTTATTTGATCTTTCTATTCTTCTGGGATGTTATTTAAATTGTATTGCATTATTGCATAATTGTATTGCATAATTGCATTATGCTTGCTTTCTTGTTCTTCTTTAGCTTTGCTCTGATTTTCGATATGACCAGTTCATGATCTGTACCAGAGTCTGCTCCTGGTCTTGTTTTTGCAGAAGGTATGGAACTTCTCCATCTTCTGCTATATAAGCAATTTGATTCCTTTACTGACCATTTGGTGATGTCCATGTGTACAGTTCTCTTTTCAGTTGCTCAAAACATGTGTTTGCAAGAAACAAATTATTGGCTTCACAGAATTCAGTAAGTCTTTCTCCTGCTTCATTTCTATCTCCTAAGCCCATTTCCCCACAATTCCTAGTTCTTCTCTGTTCCCTACATTTGCATTCCAGTCCCCCATGATTAAGAACATAAGAACATAAGAAGAGCCTGCTGGATCAGGCCAGTGGCCCATCTAGTCCAACATCCTGTTCTCACAGTGGCCAACCAGGTGCCTGGGGGAAGCCCGCAAGTACGACCCGAGTGCAAGAACACATCTTGTTCCAGCACATCTTGAACCATCTTGAACATCTTGAACCAGCACATCTTGAACCAGCACATCTTGTTTTGGTGTGTGATCGATATCTTCCTGTACTTCTGTGTAAAATCTTTCCAATTCCTCTTCTTCTGCGTTTGCAAAATAACAACAGGCATTTCACCACCGTACACAGCTGGTCTCTGTAGCTATTAAAGTTGTTTTGAGAAAACCTCAGTTTGACCAAAGGCCCATAACATATGTAGCTTTTCCATTATATCGCTATTATAGATAAGCTACATCTGTGATGGTTGGGCCGGCATGATCCTAAGCAGCTCCTCAGAGTTCAGTTAGCTTCTGAGGAATACATCTCCTACAGATTGGAAACAAATGATTAATTTTGCACCAACTCATTTTGTAAACCAGCACTGTAAATTGAATAGTATTTTGATTTTCCCCTGTGAACTGAAATTGGCCTAAACCAAATCCAAACTGAAACAAAGAAATTATTACAGATTTTTTAAAATATAAGACAACCCCTGATAATGCCACGCACACACACCCCTCTTTGCATGAAATGCAAGTTAACAGAATTCAGGAATATATGAAAAACCTTAATGTAAGCAATGTAAGCAAGAACAAAATGAGTTAAAGCTGACACTCGAGTTCAGTGCTGAAGTACAGGGCTATTTTAAACACGGTATTATCACACTGTATTGTTGTGTTTTGAGCATAAATTCACTCATAGGCAAAAAAACCTTGCGGTTTAAGAACGTGCCTATAGCCCACAGATATTTCTACCATACTTTACAAAGCAGGGAAATTGGGCAGCTATAGTGAATGCACCAGGGGAGCAGGAGACCTGACCTCCTCTCTGATATATTGTACTGCACATTTGTCAAAATGCAAACACAGTTTGGGTTGGTCTTTCACAGTCCACACTTCCTGTGTTACTTGGAAGAATTTGGTAACATGTGCCTCTGTTGAAATATCTGTTGGCTATAGGTACATTCTTAAACCGTAAGGTTTTTTGCCTGTTAGTGAATTTCTCTGCTTTTTAATCCGGGAGGTAAGAAATGGGATCCTGTCCAAGTTTGCTAAGAATAGATTCATCATTTGCATGCTTATTGAGTTCAGTGGGATTTATTCCCCTGCAATCATGCTTAGGATAGGTGAAACTGACCACAGGGGATGGGGAGGAGAGGGAGCGGAGCAGGCAGGAGGAGGGCAGGTTTGATCATTTGCATGTTTATTGAATCTAGTGGAATTTACTCCCATGCAATCATGCTTAGGATAGGTAAAACTGACCATGGGGAGGCCTGGAGTGAACAGGGGAGAAGGAAAAAGGAAGAGGGGAGGGGAGGAAGAAAGGAGAGGAGAAGGGAAATGCAGGGCTGATCATTTGCATGCTTATTGAGTTCAGTGGGATTAACTTCCGTGCAATCATGCTTAGGATAGGTAAAACTGACCATGGGGGAGGAAGAGTAGAAGAAAGGAGGGAGAGGGAGGGGAGGGGGAGGGGAGGGGGAAGGGAGGGGCAAACGGGAGGTGATGGGAGGGAAGAAGAAGGGAGGGCAGGTTTGATCATTTGCATGCTTATTCAATGGGATTTACTCCCATGCAATCACGCTTAGGATAGGTAAAACTGACCATGGGGGAGAGGGAGGGTGGGGGGTAGGGGGAGAGGGAGGAGGGGGAAGGAGGGAATTGGAAGGAGATGGGGGAGAGAAGGGGTGAAGGAAGGGTGAAGGAAGGGGCAAGAGGTGATAGGAGGGATGAGGAGAGGGCAGGTTTGATCATTTGCATGCTTTTTGGGTTCAGTGGGATTTACTCCTGTGCAATCATGCTTAGGTGAAACTGACCTGGGGGAGGGGCAGGGAGGGGAGGAATGGGAGGGGATTGGATGTATGGGCACTGGGCAAAGGGGAAGCTCCTTTCCTTTCCAAAAGGAAAACACTGTGAACAGTATCATTCTTTTTCAGGGTTTCCCCCACCTTTTTATTTTACAGCAGGCACATGTAGCCTCCCACCCAAATTTAAACCAAAGCTGTCCCTGGCAACATCCACACCAGGCGTTTATTTCACTTTAGACAGTTATGGCTTCTCCCAAAGATCCTGGGAAATGTAGTTAGGGAAGGGTGCTGAGAGTTGCTAGAAGATGCCCTGTTCCCCTCACAGAGTTCAATCAGGGCGATTGACTGTTATACCACTCTGGCCACTGGAGCTCTGTCAGGGGAGTAAGTGTCTCCTCTCAGCACCCTTCACAAACTAACCTTCCCAAGATTCTTTCCTGGAAGCCATGACTGTCTAAAGTGAAATAAAGGTCTGGCATGGGTGTTATCTCCTGATTAGGCAAGCCAAGCAGCCGTGAGTCTGGCTTTTAGAACACTAACAGTTAGTTCTTACAGTTAGTTCCAGCCTTATCATTGAGTTCAATGCTAAATTTTTAAAATTAATTAAAAATCAGCCTGGCATTTTTTTAACTTTTAACCTGCAAAAGATAACGGTCAGAGTATGGGGCAAGGTCAGTAATAGGAGTACAGACACTCTGTGAACATGGCTGATTTTTAATTAATTTCAACAAAGTACGAGGTTAATAGAAAAAAGTCCGGGTCTGTATTTTTCCTCTTTTTACACTTTGAACTCTCATTGTCTCTGACTGTTTTGTGTATCGCCATGAAAATTTAGAGGGTTGTTAAGCAAGCATTTCTGAGTTCAGGACTATAAGTTTTGTAACAAATAATTGGGTGTTAGAACAAATTAAACCAGAACTATCACTAGAAGCTAAAATGATGAAACTGAGGTTATTATACTTTGGACACATAATGAGAAGACTTGATTCATTAGAAAAGACAATAATGCTGGGAAAAACAGAAGGGAATAGAAAAAGAGGAAGGCCAAACAAGAGATGGATTGATTCCATAAAGGAAGCCACAGACCTGAACTTACAAGATCTGAACAGGGTGGTTCATGACAGATGCTCTTGGAGGTCGTTGATTCATAGGGTCGCCATAAGTCGTGGTGGACTTGGAGGCACATAACAACAACAATGGGAAGCATAAGAATGGCATGTGGGGTATTTTAAATTTAACATTGCGGAATGCAAAAAATCCATGCTGACTATAGTATACAGCCACTCTTGTGGCTGTATAATATTCATACCATTTTTGAAGACTTTTCCAATTCCTTTAATTCCCTGATATCGACTTCCCCGGTCTCCTTCCATATAGGGAAACACACGAGCCTGATGTGTCCAGTAATAATCTTTAGAGCCAAAGAAAAACACAGGAAACTCGCCAATCTCATGCTTCATTTTCTGGATATTTGGAGGAACATTTTTCGGATGGCAGACTTCTGCAGGCCACCACCTACCCCAAAAGGAAAAGGAAGACATTGAGAATCCTGTTATCTTGGAAGCAAATTAGTAAGAATTGTTTAATCTTAGTCCCATTATGAATGGGTGTGTGAAGGAATTCCCCCTGCCTTGAGCTTCTCAAGGAAAAGGTGGGATAAATATGTGTATAATACCACTTAAAATATTTATTTTATTTTTAGAAGTCCAAACCTGTAATTTCCCAGTTTGACCCAAATAACATCCTGAAAATGAATTTTCTTTCCTGCTTTGCAGTCGTTGCAAAACCAGCTTCCATCTGGCATTTCAATGTTTAAACAATCTGGATGAAATGCTGCAGGACAAGACTCACAACATAAGAGGCTTCCACCTACAAGGAAATAAATTATAATTTGCATTTAAATAGAAAGGAAAATGAGAGTTCACAGAAGTCCAAGTATATGAGCACAACAGGAGGCTCTGACAAGGAAGTGCACTGAACACTCAACAATGCTAGTAATTTGTTGGAAGGAAAAAGTGAGGCCAGATCTCTGTGGACTACATGCAATGATCTGGTACACCTGGCCGTCCAGGAACAACACTGGTTCCAGAAGTACACCCAAATGTGAACCTGGTGCTTTAGAGACAACGCAACCTCATTCACAGCAGGCTGCACTTGCTACAGGAATGGGGAACTTTTTTCAGCTTGAAGGCCACATCTTTTCATTGGGAACCTTCAAAGGGCCATATGCTATGGGTGGATGGAGCCAAAGACAAAGCTAGCTGCAGGGTACGGATGCCATCTACCCTATAGTTCTTGAATAGCTCAAATGTAAAATTGGTGATCTCTTAACAAAGATATGTATTATTATTATTATTATTTATTAAATTTATATACCGCCCGACTAGCAATAGCTCTCTGGGCGGTGAACATAAAATAGCATAAAAATACAATGAATAACAAAACAATACTAAAATACAATCATCAATCCAATACAATAAACATTTTAAAAAGTAAATCAGTGTGACTTAAAATGCTTCAGAGAATAGGAAGGTTTTGACCTGGCGCCGGAAGGAGAGCACAGTCGGCGCCAGGCGTACTTCCTCGGGGAGACTGTTCCATAGTTCGGGGGCCACCACTGAGAAGGCCCTAGATCTTGTCATCACCCTCCGGGCCTCCCTGTGAGTTGGAACCCGGAGGAGGGCCTTCGTAGCAGAACGTAGTGCACGGGCCGGTTCATATCGGAAGAGGCGTTCCGCAAGGTATCGTGGTCCCGCACCGTATAAGGCTTTATAGGTTAATACCAACACTTTGAATCTAGCCCGGAAACATATTGGCAACCAGTGCAAGCTGGCCAGAACACGTGTTATATGCTCGGACCGCTTGGTCCTTGTCAGCAATCTGGCCGCCACATTTTGCACTAGTTGTAGCTTCCGAACTGTCTTCAAAGGTAGCCCTACGTAAAGCGTATTACAGTAGTCCAAACGTGAGGTTACCAGAGCATATACCACTGATGTAAGGTCCTCTTTACTCAAATAGGGACGTAGCTGGGCTACCAACCAAAGTTGGTAAAACGCATTCCTAACCACCGAGGCTACTTGAGCCTCAAGTGAGAGGGAAGAGTCTAAAAAGACTCCCAGACTACGAACCCGGTCCTTTAGGGGGAGTGTAACCCCGTCCAGGACAGGGTATATATCCACCATCCGATCAGAGAACCCGTCCAGCAACAGCATCTCAGTCTCGTCTGGATTGAGCTTCAGTTTGTTAACTCTCATCCAGTCCATTGTCGCGGCCAGGCAACGGTTCAGCAAATCGACAGCCTCACCTGAAGAAGATGAAAAGGAGAAGGAGAGCTGCGTGTCATCAGCATACTGATGACAACGCACTCCAAAACCCCTGATGACCTCTCCCAACGGCTTCATGTAGATATTAAAAAGCAGGGGGGACAAAACTGACCCCTGCGGGACCCCATATTGGAGAGCCCGCGGTGTCGAGCAATGTTCCCCAAGCACTACCTTCTGGAGATGACCCGCCAAGTAGGAGTGGAACCACTGCCAAACAGTACCTCCAACTCCCAACTCCGCGAGCCTCTCCAGAAGGATACCATGGTCGATGGTATCAAAAGCCGCTGAGAGATCAAGGAGAATCAACAGAGTTACACTCCCTCTGTCTCTTTCCCGACATAGGTCATCGTATAGGGCGACCAACGCTGTCTCGGTGCCAAAACCGGGCCTAAAACCCGATTGAAATGGATCTAGATAATCGGTTTCATCCAATAGCGCCTGGAGCTGGCCAGCAACCACCCGTTCCAAGACCTTGCCCAGGAATGGAACATTCGCCTCTGGCCTGTAGGTGTTAAAATTGTCTGGGTCCAAGGAAGGCTTTTTCAGGAGTGGTCTCACCACTGCCTCTTTCAGACAGCCCGGGACCACTCCCTCTTGTAAAGAGGCATTTATCACTTCCTTGGCCCAGCTACCTGTTCCATTCCTGCTAGTTTTTATGTAACTTGTTGCTAAGATCAGCTTCCATTCCTGAGGACTGGAAAGTGACCAATGTTACACCAATCTTTAAAAAGGGATCCAGGGGGATCCCTGAAATTGCAGGTCAGTTAGCTTAACACATGTCCTGGGTGAACTGCTAGAAAGCATTGTTAAAAAATAAAATTAAGCATACAGGAGAGTTAGCCTTGCTGAAGCACACCGCCAGCATGGCTTCTGCAAGGGTAAGTCCTGCCTTTAACCTATTCTTTGAGAGTATCAACAAGCATATAGATAGAGGTGATCCACTGAACATAATGCTTCCTTCTCAAACTAGGGGGATGTAAAGAGCAGAATATTGCAGGGCCCAGGGGTCTTCAACATTTTTATTAATGATTTGGATGAGGAGGTGCAGGGAATGCTTATCAAATTTGCAAATGATACAAAATTGGGAGGAATAGCTAACTCGTGGAAGACAGAAACAAATTCAAAGTGATCTTGACATCAGCACTGGGCTGAAAATAACAGAATGAAATTTAACAGGTGTAAGTGCAAAGTTCTACATCTAGGAAAAAGAAACCAAATGCACAGTTATAAGATGGGGGATACTTGGATCATCAATACTACATGCAAGAAGGATCTTGGAATTGTTGATCACAACCTGAATATGAGCCAACATTGAGAGGTGGCTGCAAAAAAGGCAAAAGCTATTTTAGGATGCATTAACAGAAGTATAATTTTCAAATCGTGTGAAGTACTAGTTCCTCTCTATTCGTCAATGGCTAGGCCTCATCTTGAGTATTGCGTCCAGGTCTGGTCTCCGCACTTCAAGAAGGATGCAGACAAACTGGAACAGGTTCAGAGGAGAGCAACAAGGATGATCAGGGGACTGGAAACAAAGCCCCATGAGAAGAGACTGAAAGAAATGGGTTAGCTGACAAGGAAATAGGAAGCAGAGAGTAGGGATAAATTTTCCAATGGGGAAATGTAGAAAGTGGAGTCCCCGCAAGGATCAGTATTGGGACTGTGCTTTTTAACTTGTTCATAAATGATCTAGAGGTGGAGTAAGCACTGAGGTGGCCAAGATTGCTGATGATACTAAATTGTTCAGGTTTTCTAAACCAAAAGGGATTGTGAAGAGCTCCAAAAAGACCTTTAGAATACTTTGTATAGTTCGGGTCGCCTCATGTTAAAAAAGATATTGTAGAGTTGGTAAGTTTCAGAAAAGGGCAACCAAAATGATCAAGAGGATGGAGCAGCTCCTCAATGAGGAATGGTTACAACATTTGGGGCCTTTTAGTTTAGAGAAAAGGCAAGAAGTGACATGATAGAAGTGTATAAAGTATACACTCTATTTGCCAATCTCTCCATTCCATGGAAAGAGAAATGTTTTTCTCCTTCTCTCATAACACTAGAACTTGCGGACATCCAATGAAGCTGAATGCTGTAAGATTCAGGACAAACAAGAGAGTCTTTTTTTATGCATGGTTAAAATACGGAATTTGCTCCTACAGGAGGCAGTAATGGCCACCAACTTGGTTTTAAAAGATTAGATACCTACATGGAGCATAAGACTATCCATGACTACTAGCCATGATGACTATGCTGTGACCCCACAGTCAGAGGCAGTCTGCTTCTGAACACCACTTGCTGGAAAGTGCAGGAGGGGAGAGAGCTCTTGCACTCAGGTCCTGCTTGCGGGCTTCCCATGGGCATACGGTTGGCCACTATGAGAACAAGGTGCTGGACTAGATGGGTCATTGGCCTGATCCAGCAGTCTCTTCTTATGTTCTTATTCCAGCAGAGGAAAGCACCCAAGGAGGGTGCAGAGCAGGACTGGAGAGGGCACGGCTAGGGAGAGTCCCAAAGGCCAGATAATGAGGCTTGGAGGGCTGCTTTCAGCCCTCAGGCATGAGGTTCGCCACCCCTATTCTTGACAATAGTATTTCAGTGTTGTCTGGATTACACCTGTGTTTTTTTCCACCCACATCAGATTCATCATTGCATCCAGACACGGGTTCAATCACTATCTCCTTGGCATCAACTAAAATAGAGACCAAGGTGGGTGCCATCAGATGACCTCTACCAGCAGTTTCAGGTAGATCAGGTGTAGATCAGATGGTGCTGAACTACAACTCCCATCAGCTCCAGGTAAGCATGACAAATGGGCAGGGATGATGGCAGCTGTAGTTCAGCAACATGTGGAGGGCCAAAGGTTCCCCACACCCAAGGAGATGTTTAGAAAAAGTTAAATGGTAGAAGAACAGTGGACAGCTCCTCTGAAAGACCTCTGTTGCCACTGTTGTTGAGAAGGATCAGAGCCAGAAGCTATGGCAACTAGTAATCAGTCAGGTTGAGAAAGTCAAGCTCTGTCTATGTTCAGTACTTAGTGTGGAGGATAGAACAAATCACAGCTGGAGCTGAACCAAGGAATAGAGATGTCTAGCAGCCACAGAGGTCCTCCTCCTGCAACTCTGCGCTTCCTGTTGGGATTACTGCCACGGTCACTCCTGAGGCCCACAGGGGATTAAGGCAGATGGGGTCATTGGGATGCCTAGGAAGGCATCAATGGGATGAGGCTCTTCAGGCTGCATATGGACTACTATGGGTTCCTCCAGGCCTTCAATTTTTCCATGGGACCCCAAGCCTCTTCATCCAAAGAGGTCTCCCCAAGCCTGGGTCAGAAGGGATTCTGACATCCCCATGGAGATTGAAAATAATATAATAAACCTGGAAGCCTATTTTTAGCAGGAGGGGTTTCCCAGTGTCCATTGCTCCAGACTGTGTGAAGAAGGAGCATCAGAAATAGGGCTGTGTAGAAAACTTTATACATCAGTCTCCTCCAGTGGTTTCAACATGCACTGGCACCCAGAGTTCTAAGGGCAGAGAGCATTTGATATGATCTGCCCAGATCAGCAGTAGGAATATCAGGTGGACTGGGGAAGAGCACTCTGAAGGACAACTGACTGATCTGTACCTCCCTTTGCCACTGTTGACATCTAGAAGAAGCAGAGCTGGGAGCCATGAAGATCAGTCCATGTGTGTTTTGATATTATCAACCCTAACCCCAAGACAGAGAGATCTTAAAAAAGATTGAAACACAATCCACCTAATCAGGTTTATAGATGGATAATGGTCTTTGGAACCTGGCCTTGGCAGTTAATATGATGTGTACCAGATACTGGTGTAGCTGTTTTTGCACTAACACACCTGCAACTATTTTATTTTTAATGAATACAATTGTATCCGAAGAAATAAATAAAGATAGGTTCCACAGATCTTTACGTATTTATCACCAATCCTGGTTGCTTATATTTTCAATCAGGTGTTTATTGTGATCAGCTGACCAATATAACAAAATATAAAGTATAAAACACAAAATCACAACCTCAATAAAAACAAACATTCAATAACATGCTAAAATTAACAATTATATCCCAATGCAGCATGTATGTGGTTCCCAGGGAGTCCTCCATCCAGGCATTGACCAGATCTGCTTGGCTTCAGCAAGGTGGTGGCCTCATGCGGCTTCAGCCGATACCCTGGCATATATGACAAATGCTTATAGAGTTTGGTTAATTGTTTATTAATATGTTTATTGGTCACCTCAAGGAAGATACTAAAAAGGGTCTCTATAGGATCTAAAGCAAAGATTGATGGAAAAAACCATCTTAAAAGAGAATGTATTATTCATTCTTCAAGCCCCTAATAAGAACTGTAGAAAAAGGATGCATGTTGCTTATCTCTCCATAAGTGCTCTGCAAATTCTTTGGTCCTAAATGTAGTACTCCGCCCTCCCAATTTTGGAATACCAAATTAAGGCTTTTCAACATAAGAAAGCAGCTAAGGAAAGAAAAGAAAACTTACTGGAGTAACAGCTTGGACATAAAAATAAATCATAAAATGTAAATACAAGTTACTTTTATAAGAAGAATAAGAAATTAAAGGTTCTACTTTATTTACCTTTTGAGCACACAAAACACCAGCTTACATTAACATGTGCGTGATGGCTCTTCCCTTTAGTGGCAATAAAATGGTTGGTACAAATAATGCTGCTGGAAGTGACCATTGAGCAACCTGCAGCAACACAACCATCTCCAGCATGATAAGCAACGGGACAGCGAACACACCGCACCATTTTGCCTACAAGAAGCAAAAATACATGTGTGTCACCTTTTAAGAATATTGATCAACGTTGGGAAGTTAAATTTTACTGCTAACAGCCACAATTCACATGGAAAATCTTTAAATGCAGGCACATTACATTTTTGACATTACATATTGAACTGCTCAACTTACTTTGCACAGATCTGTACTAAATGAGCAAAACCAGGAACCTACTCCACCGCCACCAATCCTAGCCAAACTATAAACCTGCAAAAGCTAGCTAGTAACGTTGCTCTGGTTTAAATGTCCCATCCGAAGGCTACTTCTATCAGCAAACAAGTGCTACAATTTGGGCTTTAATGAACTGTAGCATGAACCAGTGCAGAGTGCAGAGTATTCCTCAACACACACTGAACTAAAACAGCAATGTGGCCAAAGTTATGTAACGTATATTATCATACATACTTAATGCATATCAAAACCATATCTATACATTGTCTAGCAAAGGAAACGAACACAAATCAAATCACAATGCTAATCTTGCAAATTTCTGTTACCAAAATTAATATAAATTGCTAGCAGACTGACAAATTGTAACAAGGCTGAGGAACTCAGCAATTCCTGCTCCAAGTGGTCTTACATTGCATAAATGAAACAGATGTACATACAAAGCTGAGAGGACACCTAGCAGCTATAAGAAATCAGTCAGTTCAAAATCCAAGTCCTACTGATTATTACCACATGCTGGAATCAATGGGACTACTTCAATTGAACCATGCTAGCAGTTCACTATTTTTGAAGAAATGTGTGTTTCAGGTACTTGAAAAAACCTACATGCTTGCAAAATTAACAGAGCTTTCAATGTTCTGTATCTGTTGAATATTTACAAGATGCAAGTAAAAAATTATTTCCACTCTCACCTCAGTCATTTTATGACCATTGCCTCTCCCATTTTTATACCCATCACTCTCACAACGTAATGTTCCACCCCAATCCAATATGGGTATCCACAGCAAGGTCCCGCTAAATACAATGGCTCAGCTCTGACTATCCTCCAAAACCATGGGCTGCTCTTACAGTGAGCAGCAGTAAGTCTCCGACACACGCATTCCCCTCTGCATTCAAGGGGAGGAGCGTTTCTATTTTGTAGCAAACCATGTGGTTTGTTTTTGACAGAATTCAGCAAATCATGGTTTGAACAAAACTAGGATCAAACTGCAGCCTCAGTCTAACAACCAAGTAGAATCTGAGCTGGTCAAATAATATTTTATTATTTTTATCAGCATTGGGACTAGTTTATAGTAGTATGGATTTCACCAATAACCCCCCCCCAAAAAACCTGGCTGCTTAACCAGGTGGGAAAAGGCAACGTCACTTGCCTTAAAGCTTCCAGGAGCTATTTCCCCTGCTTGCACCATTGTGCCATGCTCATTGGCACCTTCTCTCTCACTGCAGGACAAGGTAGTCTGGAATGTGCTAGGAAAGGTAAATATATGGGAGGTGATTCGTTGTGGCAAGGGGCTGGGTTAGATGGTCAGCTTACTCTTTCCAACTCTAGGATTCCATGGACAAACATGAGTGAAAATGTACCATTGGTCTCACCTGAAAGGTGATTTTCATAGGAGTGGGCCATCACTGCGGGGAATAGTTCCACCTATCGTGCGAAGGCAAGAATGTTTTTGAAGTCAAGACTAGGGGCATCAGGCCCCTCCCACTCTCCAGTTCATTCGTAGCGAGTCTAAAAAGAGATATCTAAAAATACAAGAACAAGGCCAACAGGCCCGCCAGGAAAATAACATAATAGTCACATGCATAACAACATGACTCTAACATAACAACATAACAGAACTAAAAGTCTTGACTTCACTCTTACATTTAAATATAATAGTGTAACAATAACATGTAACCCATTTATAAAATCTCTAGTCATCCTCCAACTGGGAGGGTCGTGATGGCCCACTCCTATGAAAATCACCTTTCAGGTGAGACCAATGGTACATTTTCCATAGGAGGTGGGCCATCACTGCGGGATGTACCAAAGCAGCCCATACAGGGAGGGACCACCCACGTGTTAATCCTCATTAAGAACCTGTTGCAACACTCGTCTGCCGAAAGATGCGTCAGCAGAGGCATAACGATCAATTTTATAATGCCTTATAAACGAGTGTGGGGTAGACCAGACTGCAGCCCTACAAATATCGGCAACAGGAGCATTAGTGGCAAAAGCAGCCGAAGTGGCAGCTGACCTGGTAGAATGAGCCGTTATACTAGCTGGAACTGACAGCTTCAGGGACTCATATGCTAAAGTAATGCATGCCCTTAACCAACGGGATAAGGTAGAATTGGATACTTTATGCCCCATAGACCTTGGATGAAAGGATACAAACAGAGACTCCGTTCGTCGAATCTCTTGGGTCCTAGACAGGTAGGTCTTGAGAGCCCTCCGGACATCTAACGAATGCCAAGCCTTCTCAAGAGGATGGGTAGGATTTGGGCAAAAGGAAGGCAAAACAATGTCCTGGTTGCAATGAAAAACTGAATCGACCTTGGGACGGAAGGAAGGATCAGTCTTCAGCACAACAGAGTCCTTATGGAAGACGCAGAGGTGTCGAGCAGAAGACAGTGTGCCCAACTCCGAAACGCGTCTGGCAGATGTGATTGCGATCAGAAACAAGACCTTGAAGGACAGCATACGTAGGGGCACAGTCCTGATGGGTTCAAACGGAGGGCGTTGCAAAGCCTGCAGAACTTTCGGCAAACTCCATGAGGGGAACCGATGGACAACAGCCGGAGAGCGTAGGGCGACTCCCCTCAAAAAACGTTTGATGAACGGATGTGAGGAAATAGGATCTCCAGGAGAGGACACTGAGAGAATGGACGACAGAGTGGACGCATGTCGACGTAGAGTGTTGGGTCGAAGTCCCATCATAAAGCCGCTATGGAGAAATTGCAGCACCTGATGCACAGTAGCCTGGGATGGATCATGGTGGTGGGACTGACACCACTTGGAGAAAGCCACCCAGGTATGTTGATAAATATGAGTGGTAGATGGTCTTCTCGAGGCCAAAATAATATCAATCACAGCGTCAGACAGGCCAGCTGACCTCAAATGTCCCCGTTCAAATGCCACGCTGTTAGATTGAGCCAAGTAGGGTCCTGGTGCAGTACTGGACCCTGGGATAGGAGGTCTGGCCTGACTGGAAGTGTCCAAGGATCCATCATTGACATTGCCAGAAGATCTGAGAACCACGGTCGGCGTGGCCAAAATGGTGCTATCAGAACCAGCTGTGCCCTCTCGGTTCGCGCCTTCCTCAAGGTTTTGGCTAACAATGGTATGGGAGGAAAGGCGTACAAGAGACTGTCTGGCCACGGTGTTGTCAGAGCATCCACTGCTTCTGCTGTTGAGTCCAGGTATCGGGCAAAGTACCTGGGAAGCTGGCAATTGCGACTGGAAGCAAACAGGTCGACTGAGAGGGCGCCGAACCGGCACTGGAGACGATGGAAAATGACAGGATGAAGTTTCTATTCTCCCGGAAAGACCTGTTGTCTGCTGAGCCAGTCTGCTGTCACATTCCAAATCCCTCTGAGATGTTCTGCTTTCAGGGATTGTAGATGTTGTTCTGCCCAGACAAAGATGAGGGAGGCTAAGTCCTGCAGAGGACGAGACCTGGTGCCCCCCTGTCTGTTCAAATGTGATTTGACACACGTGTTGTCTGTTCGAATGAGCACATGGTCCAAAGGGAACAGAGACTGAAAATGACGTAGAGCTAAGTGGACAGCCTTTAGCTCCAGCCAGTTGATGCTTTGAGTTTGCTCTGTGGTGGACCAAACCCCCTGAACGTACTGGGAGTTGCAGTGGGCTCCCCAACCGATGAGGCTGGCATCTGTGGTTACAACGGTTCTGCGGGGCTCTCTGAACAACGTGCCCTTGGAGAGGTGTTGAACCTTGGTCCACCAGCGGAAGGAGAGACGCAGTGTGGGGCTCAAACGAACTTTGCGATGGTTGCAGCTGGCAATGTCCTGTTGAAATGGCAACAGAGTCCATTGAAGGTGCTGAGTGTGGGCTCGAGCCCATGGCACAATGTGGATTGTAGAGATGAACATCCCGAGCGCTCTGGCGAGAAGCATGACGTCTGCGGATGTTTGTTGCATCAGGGACCTTGCGATGCTTGTGATGGCAGTGATGCGATCTGGAGCCAGGAATACGATTGCCTGCAGGGTGTCCAACATTGCCCCTAGATGTAGTAGGCGTTGGGTTGGTTGGAGATGGCTTTTGTCGAAGTTGACAAGCCAGCCGTAGGCCTGCAAAACATTGAGGGTGATCGTTAAGTGATGATGAGCCAGCTCCTCAGACTTGGCCCGTATTAGCAGATCATCCAGATATGGGTAGAGATGAACCCCTTGGGTCCGGAGATAAGCCACTAGGATGAGTAGCACTTTGGTAAACACTCTTGGAGCAGAGGAGAGGCCGAATGGCATCGCTCTATATTGAAAGTGCTGGTGGCCAAAAGCAAACCGAAGAAACTTTCTGTGGGCTATGCAAATGGGCACATGGAGATACGCTTCCTTAAGGTCGATAGAAGCCAGGAAGTCTCCTTCATGCAGACTCTCCGTAATGGAGTGGAGTGATTCCATTTTGAACCTGTTACAAAACGGTTGACAAACTTGAGGTCCAATATCGCCCTCCATGATAAATCTCGTTTTGGCACAGCAAATAGGAGGGAGTACACCCCTTCCGACCTCTCAGTTGTGGGGACTGGCTCTATTGCCGCTATGTCCAAGAGGTGGTGTATAGCTGTCTGCATGATTCTGTGCCTGGCTGGTGCCCTTGGGCAAGGGGACGGATGGAATCTGTCTGATGGGATTGCCCAAAACTCTATGGCATAGCCATGACTGAAAAGCTCCCTGATCCAGGAGACCGTAGTGAGGCGCAGCCAACGGTCTCCAAAATGAAGTAATCTGCCACCTATGGGCAGTGTGTTAATACTGCTTGCGTTGGCGAGGACCTCCCCTATATGAGGACGATGAGTTGCCCCTGCGCCCTTGATACTGACCTCTGCCCTGGAAGCGTCGGTTCCAGGAGCCCCTGAATAAAGTGGGGTCATAGGATCTGAAGTCGCGGCCTCGTCCTCCTGGCCGCGTTCCACGAAAGGGCTGGTTAGTACGGAAGGAAGGAAATCGCCTGAAAGGCCTGTGGTCGATGTTCTTGACAGTGGCCAGAACCGGTTTGTGGGCGTCTTTTGGATCAACCAGCACTGCCTTTAGAGCTTCCTCGCCGAAGAGTAAAGATCCGGAGTAAGGAGCCCTGGACAGATTCATTCTGGCCGCTGAATCAGCCTGCCAGTGGCAAAGCCAGAGGGTCCGTCGCGTGACTATCTGAGCTGTCATGGCTCGTGCCCCCAATTGAGTAGCATCCAAGGTGGCATCGGCCACAAAAGCTGCTGTCTTACGCAACTTTATCAGTGACCATCTGAGGGCGACAGGATCAGGGTTAGTGTCCTCTAGAAGATCATCCAGCCACATCATAGCTGCTCTGGAGAAAATGGAGGCTGAAGCGGAGGCACGCATGGAGAGGGCAGTGGCCTCGTGATTTTTGCAGAGGGCGAAGTCTATTCGACGCTCAGTAGTGTCCTTTAGTTGGGATTCCCCTTCCCTGGGCAAAAGAGATCGTGAAACGAGGTGAGCGATTGGTTTGTCTATGCCAGGGACGTCTAACTTGGTGGCAAAGTCCGGAGCTAGGGCGTAAAGCCTGTCAGCCAGGTTCTTGAAGCGGCGAGATTGAAATGGGTGAGCCCATTCTTCAGAGGCCAATTTGGCAATTGGGTCCGGCACCGGGATGTAGTGTTCAATAGGTGCAGGGGATTTGAGAACCTTGGCCCCTTTGATGGCTGGGGTGGAAGAAGTTGAAGGCGCAGTCTGGAGACCAAGGGTATTAACTACCCTGCGTGCCAGGGGCTGGTAGTCTGAGGCATTAAACAAACGATACGATGTATCCTCCTCATGATCGGAATCGTCGCTCCAGTCATCTCCTTCAACGTGGTCAGTGAAGGTTGACTCCTCCGCATAACGAGGCTTCGTCAATACATCTGCCTCTGGCTACATCAAAGGGATTTGGTGAGCAGGAAGGATGAGCTTCATGACACGCACGTTGGTCCATGTTGAGTTGAGGTATGGCAGGAACTTGTGGTAGTGACTGCATTTGGGTGAAAAATGCCAGCATGGCTTGAAGTTGGGAGAGGAAATCAGGGGACAGCTGCAGCCCGGTTGTGACAGATGTTTGTGCCTGAGTAGGTATTGGAGCAGATGTTTGGGGCGGTAAAACGGAGGGAGGCTGGTTATGTGAAAGCTGAGTGGGAAAGCCAGCAAAATCCTCCTTGTCAGAGGAAGCAGCAGGGGAATGAAATATATCGCTTATGTGTGCCTGAGTTGCTGTGGTGGTGGCGGTGGTTGGCACAGAGTCATAGCGTGGATGCTTTGGTTTGCTATGGCTGGAAAGATGTTTTGTCTTAGCCAGTGCTTTAACATGCTTAGACTTAGTCACCTTAGAATATTGTGGCTTGGCTGTTTGTGACATGTCTGGCTGATCTGGTATCATATTGGCTGATTACGACATGTCTGGGTGTTCTGCCATCTTATATTAACTTGGGTGCAGTACACGGCCACAGAGGGGGCAGGATGTAAGGACCCGAACTGGCACAGTGTACGACCACAGAGGGGGTAGAATACACCGGCAGATGGCTAAGTGCATGGCCACAGAGGGGGCAGGATGCACTGTGGTATCAGCGTTAGTATAATATAGACCGTATTTTAGGCTTGGTACACGGCCACAGAGGGGGCAGGATGTACAAAATATAGTTCAGATTAGTGCTGTAGGCTGGATTTCAGGCGTGGTACACGGCCACAGAGGGGGCAGGATGTACTGAATATAATTCAGATTTAGTACAAGTCAGCCACTGATATTAAAGCTCCAGCCTTGCTGATACTGAATATAATTCAAATTTAGTACAAGTCAGCCACTGATATTAAAGCTCCAGCCTTGATAATACTGAATATAATTCAAATTTATTACAAGTCAGCCACTGATATTAAAGCTCCAGCCTTGATGGTACTGAATATAATTCAAATTTAGTACAAGTCAGCCACTGTAAATTTGTGTGTAAGGAAGCCCTGTAAGTCTGTCTACAACACACATACAACACACATACAGATAACTTGCAGGGAAGGTATCCGTTGATTAATAAAGGGGTAACAAAAAAGGCAGGAAATTTGAATTCAACAAAAATGGCGCCCGGAAAAAAGAGCGGGAAAATGGCGGAGGGGGAAGAAGCAATGGCGGCCGACTGGTAACGAACTAGGGGAAGGGCTGCCCAGCACAGTCTCGCAGGGGGAGGCGTGGGGTCGATAGTCGCACTTGCGGCTCTAAAAAACCCCAAAAGGAGACTGCCGAGAGAAGCCTGTGTCGGGAAAGGCAGAAGGAGGGAAGCCGCTGTCGCCGCCGAGTAAAGAGCTCTCCGCGGCGAGAATTAAAGTCACAGAGAGAGAGGGAGAAAGAGAGGGCAGGAAGCCGCAGCCGCAAGCTCCCGCCTGGGAGAGAACTGCAGCCGCGGTCTCTCCAAGAGCTCCTCAGAGCGCTGCTTGAGACAGCCCAGCACAGGAAAAAATAGAGCCGCGAGCTCCCGATGGATGCAACAGAGCCAGGGGGAAAGCTCAAAAGCGGACAGAAACGAAGAGAACCGCAGCCGCGGTCTCTGAGGGGACCCTCAAACAAGCCTCAAACAAGTAAGAGAAATAAGCTGAAATAAAGGCTCAAAAAATAAAAAGCTCAAAATTGGCCAAGAAACGTAGAGAACCGCAGCCGCGGTCTCTGTGGGGACCCTCAAACTTAAATGGAAAGTTAAACACAAGCAGGGAAAGGAAGGACTTGAAGACAAATGAACAGACAAATACACGAAACTTAGCTAAAAGCTACGCTATAGATCCAATCTTGTTCGTACAAAGGCAAGAATGAACTGGAGAGTGGGAGGGGCCTGACGCCCCTAGTCTTGACTTCAAAAACATTCTTGCCTTCGCACGATAGGTGGAACTATTACCCGCAGTGATGGCCCACCTCCTATGGAAAAATACATGTCATTAATATTTTCACAATAATATAATATACAGAACAGAGAAACTAGAAATATTACAGAGGAACAATAAAGGTATGGCTTTCCATACCACTCAAATGCTGAAAAATGAAGAGAGTGCTAGGGAAGGTATTGCCAATCACCATTTGCCAGCTCCCAATCACTGGTGGGTATTTCCCATTCACCTTCCAGAGACTGAGGGCTAGGGCATACATTATCTTATTGACATCCATTAATGCTATTGGGAGAACTTCCACATGACACATGGCAGTAGTGGCTGTGAGCAATGTAATGTGTGTATTGTCTGTGAGATAGTATTTTAAATATTTAAGAAAAAAGTTAACAGAAAATAAATACCTTTGGATACTTTGGGATTTGAAGGATTAGCAACATGACAGCTGACGCAGCTGTGAAGAGGGCATCGAAAGCCCCTATTCTCAAACACTGTAAGGCGGAATTTTTTCACACAAGATTCATGGTAAAATTTCCCGCAGTGGGATGCAATGCAGCGTTTCACATCTGTTTTTTTCTCTTTACACACAAAACATGCGTGACTACCTAATAAAAAAATTAAAAACTAGTTAAATATTTTCACTTCTCTCTGAAGGCTAACACAAAAACATATTAGTTTCTATGGGCAATTAATCAGCACATGAGAATTTTTTTAAAAAGCAGGCCATTCTCTATCTGACAACAGAAGGAGCCTAAGCTTTCTTACTTTAGATAGAAGAACTTTAGAGAGTTCTCGTTCACAAAGAGAATGTAGTTTTACATTTCTAAGAAATTAAATGCTAACGATGTTCTCTTTCTGAACAAAAACAAGGCAAATGAATCCTATCCCAATGAAACCCATCATGAGAGAAGAATGGATGGACAATAATCCTTAACTGGACATGCTTCTATCTGTAATTATAGCTATTTATAGCTATGTACTTTTAGATACAAGAACATCTGGAACGACTCAAAGTGGGCTTGTGTCGGTTTTAGACCCAAAATTGGAAGTGCATGAATAAGACTTGCCTGAAGAGCATTCACTGCAAATAAAGCATTCCGAAGGCTTTCCAGAGACCCCAGTGCAGCTTGCATGAAATGCACCAAGACACCGTCCTTCACAAAGCAGCAAGTCCCCAGGCTTTTCACAGAGCTATGAGAAGAGAAACATTTAGAGCTGGAAAAGGGTATTGAATGCTGATGAATTGTTTTTCTCGTTCTTAGCTATCTTTCTCAATTTTACAACATATTTTAAACCACATTTCTATTGCAAATTGTCACCAGTTCCAACCCTGTACATACGTCCTTAAAAGAGTAGGAAAATCCCCTTCTCTATTTGTTAATGACTTTTGCAGTGAGGACAATTAAAATCTTGTGCAGTCTAATTCTAAGTTTTACTGAGTCGGGAGTACATAAAACAGTAACTTTAATTGCAGATCCAAATTTAGAAACATGTTGCTCATGACTTAACTATATATTATATAGAAAACAGCAAAATATTTTTACAGCTCTCACCACATTTGTATTTTCCCCCTCAGTAACATACAACAGTACCCAACAAAGTAGTTCAGTTAGTGTAAGGATTTCCATTTGTGCAACCTGTGCCCTTGCCGAATCTGCCCTGAAGATTTGGAGAAAACCCCAAGAACAGATTTAGGGGGGCACCCAGGGAGGGGAAATTCTGTTGTACAGCCAGAAGTTCTTGCACTAATTAAACTACTTTGCTGGACACCACCCATCCTCCTCTATAAATGTAACATGCAACTTCCATTCAGAAATCTAAGTTCCAATTTTATGCAACAGTGAATAAAAGAAATTTGCCCCTTATTGAACTTTACGGAAAGTTAGTTTTCATGGCCACTATTGGAGATCTTTATCTCCAAATATTACATTAGTGAAAGAAAAAGGGAATTCTACTTCCTACTGTAGCTAGCATGGCATCTACAAATATTCCTGTGGGATAATGCTGTACAATAATAGGTAAGAAACATTTCCCATTCACCTTTACTCCCAGCAGCACTATTTTTGAGTAGAACATTCTGTGCACTTGATAAGTCAGGAAAATATGGCATGTTAACCAGCTTGTTTAACATTAATATATTAACAACTGTACCCTATGGCAAAATTTAGATCACAATTTCAAAGATCAGCAATCCCCCCCCCACTTTTTCTTCAGTGTTTGTAGTCCAGAACCAGAGCTTCTTCAAACAGATTTACCTGACATACGTATTCCTTCCTTGCTGCACCTCCTCGGTCAGATTTTTTGGATGACAGAGATGCTTCTCCTAGACCCTCATCTGTACTTTCATAGGGAGACTCGGATCGCTCATCTCCTTGACCATCTGAAATCTAAAAGTGAGCAGAATGAATTAAAATTTCTAACATCCGCATTTAACATACTCACACTTGTGACAGAAGACCACTTGCATGTGCAAGTGCAGCAGATTTACTATTATCTACAACCAACCAAAGAAAAGCAGCTGGTAAAAAAAAAACATTTTGTGAATTGTTTCCTATTACAATGCAGGTGCTTCCTAGTGGATAGGAGGTCTAAGAGTATTTAGAACTAAATAAAACCTATTCTTGGATTCACTTCATCATTATAGTTATTAGTAACTGGAACAGAAACAAGTTCCAAAAGGGAACTGTCTGCTCAAGACAAATCCTCTATACTGCTGCAAGGACAGGTGCCCTTGCAGATTTTGTAGTGGCCTAGAATCTCAGCAAACATCACAAAACAGAGTCCACTGGGCTGTGGCAGATCTAGTTACCTTGGCTCAGTGCTGGATACTTTTAGCAAGGATATGAGAAGGGGATGAGAAAAAAGGGCAAAAGCAGCACAAGAGCCATTCAGTTGGGAGATGGGGTGTGTGTGACACAGTTACTAAATACTAAAGCATGCATCAAAGCATACAGGGCTCAGTTTCAATTAAATTAGAGGTCATGAAATGCAGTTAAATACATTTAAGACCTGGCTGCAGAATCTGCTTAGATATGGCTCCAAATATTCTTTAATAGCACCACACAAATGCAGAAACTGATACAGAGTTCAAAATCCAGCTTCCATGACAATATCATCTTCCACTGGATTTTTTTTTAAATGACCAAGCGCCTCTGAGGAGCCCTTGCTCTCAGAGTGGGGAGAGGGCAGTAATCTAAAGGCAGCCCCCCAGGCAAAAGAAGAATATTCAAAAAAGCTCTGCCTCTGGGAGTGCATCAGACACTCTTAACTGATGCAGGAAGCCCTCCACCACTGAATGAGATATCCTTGACATGCATAACTTACACACTTGTGCTTTGCAGAATTTAGATATTTCCACACATGCATTTTAGGTTGTTTCCACACATGTGTTTTAGGTTGTTAGTGGCTTTAACCCTATACATAGCTGAGGGACCTATTGAAATGGTCCATCCCCGAAGACCGATTCTTGAGGGCTCTGGAGGATTTTCAGTAGGTATGGTTGGAATAACTGCTGAAACCCTAGTTGCCCTCTGGAATGCAGATATTATTTGGGTGGTTGATATGATTACTCCCAAGTGCCCTCTTCTGCTTGAGCAAAGCCGGGCATCATCTTGATCCAATTGAACACTAATGAGAGCCCATTATAGGCCTACTCTGAGGTTGGTGATGGAGAAAAAAGAGTTCTTCCCCTCCCCCATTACCCCGTCAATATTGTCCAGTGTAGCTTTCCCAGGAGGTGGAGGACCTTCAGAAATCTGGGCCAGGGGCGATGTAGTAGAACCTTCAGTAAAAAGCAGTGTTGCATTTTTAAGGCTATGCTTAGTCACCTAGATCCATCATTACTTGGGTTCCACAATTAATTCAGCATCAATAGCAGAGGTGTCTTGAGCTCTGTCTGGTCCAGTTTTGTTGGATGACTTATTTGAGACTGAGGATGTGGACAAGGTGCTTGAGTGAGTCCGGCCAGCAACATATATGCCTGACCCTTGCCATTCATGGCTTATTCAATTAAGAAGGGAGTAGATGTCCTTCTAGGTCCAAGAGGTTGGAAATATCTGAGGGAGGCAGTGGTCTTACCTTTTCTAAAAGAAGCCATTATTCTACCACCCCTGAGCAAACCTAGTCTGAGCACAGACAATGTTAACAATTATAGACCAGTGGCTAACATTCCCTTCCTGGCCAAGGTGATCAAGAGAGTGGTAGCTGAGCAACTCCACTCAATTTTGGATGAAACTGATAATCTAGATCCATTTCAACTGGCTCCCTCCAGGATGCACACCTTAACGTGGTGAGGGGGTTTGAGAGTGTTGAAGAAGCTGAGAGCAATGCCGTCAGGAGTCTAGAGCAAGAGGCTAGACTCCTAGCAGAAGCACCCAAGGCAGAATGGTCAAAGCTGAAACACCAGACTAAGATGCATCCAAACTCAGAGGACAGCAATGATAAACCACCTCTGAATATCTCTTATCACGAAAACCCTATGAACAGAGTATCCAAAATGCAACACGAGATACTGCTGGAAGATGAGACCCCCCAGGTCAGAAGGCACTCACCAAGCTACTGGGGAAGAACAAAGGACAAGTACAAGTAGTGCTGTGACTAATGATGCAGCTGGGTCAAAGCCAAAAGGAAGCCCAGAAGCTGATGCGCACAGAGGCAAAAGGAGAGTCCGGAGTTGTACAACGCACACAATAGGAACATGGAATGTGAGAAGCATGAACCAGGGAAAGTTAGAAATTGTCAAGCAAGAAATGGAGCGTATCAGTATTACAATACTTGGCATGAGTGAATTAAAATGGACTGGAGTGGGACATTTTCAATCAGGCGACCACAAAATATTTTATGCAGGAAATAAGAAATTAAGAAGAAATGCGGTTGCTTTAATAGTGAGAAGTGATGTAGCAAAAGCAATTAGGAGCTACAACGCAAGGTCTGAGCGAGTGACCATCATCCAAGTCTATGCTCCAACGGCAAACTCAGAAGAGTAATTGGAGAGATTTTACACAGAAGTACAGGAAGAAATTGATCACACACCAAAGCAAGATATGATGATAATCATGGGGGACTGGAATGCAAAAGTAGGGAACAGAGAAGAACTAGGAATTGTGGGGAAATGGGGCTTAGGAGACAGAAATGAAGCAGGAGAAAGACTTATTGAATTCTGTGAAGCCAATAATATGTTTCTTGCCAACACATTTTTTGAGCAACCAAAAAGACAACTGTACATGTGGACATCACCAGATGGTCAATATAGGAATCAAATTGATTATATAATTGGAAACAGAAGATGGGGAAGTTCCATACTTTCTGCAAAAACAAGACCAGGAGCACACTGCAGTACAGATCATGAACTGGTCGTATCAAAAATCAGAGTAAAGCTAAAGAAGAACAACAAAGCAATCACAATGCCAAAATACAATTTAAATAACATCCCAGAAGAATATAAAGATCAAATAAGGAACAGGTTTGAGGCTTTAAACTTAGTTGAGAGAGAACTAGAAGAACTATGAAGTGAAGTCAGAGACATTATCAGGGAAGAATGCAAAAAGACAATACCTCTACCTAAAAAGAGAGAAAGACCTCAATGGATGACTGAAGAAACTCTTAAAATCGTTAAAGAGAGAAGGAAAGCAAAAGCAAAGAGACAGAAACAGTCAGAACCCTAAATGCAACAATACAGTGACTAGTACGTAGGGACAAAGGGAACTATTACAATAGTTCTTGTTTAGAAATAGGACGACAAAAAGGGAAGAACAAGAGCCTTATTCCAAAAGATTAAGAGGAATGAAAGGGAAATTTAAACCAAGAGTAGGGATGTTGAATAATCAAGAGGGGAACACACTGACTGACTGAGATGAAATAAAAGGAAGATGGAAGCAATAAACTGAAGAACTCTATAAAAGAGATGACAGGATGACAGATTCATTCATGGAGGAACCATATGATGAAGAACCAGAAATTTTAGAATGTGAGGTGAAAGCTGCTCTTAAAATACTTGGAAGAAATAAATCACCAGGAATAGATGGCATACCAATAGAGTTGCTACAAGCTACTGAGACTGAATCTATCCAGATTCTGACAAAAATCTGTCAAGAAATATGGAAAACTAAACAATGGCCCACAGATTGGAAGTGTTCAATATACATCTCAATTCCAAAGAAAGGGGATCCCAGGGAATGCAGTAATTATCGAACTATTGCCCTAATATCCCATGCAAGTAAAGCAGTGCTCAAGATTCTACAACAAAGGCTCTAACCATATATGAAGCGAGAAATGCCAGACGTCCAAGCTGGATTTAGAAAGGGAAGAGGCACCAGAGATCATATCGCAAACATACGTTGCATAATGGAGCGGACCAAGGAGTTTCAGAAGAAAATCACCCTGTGCTTTATAGATTACAACAAAGCCTTTGACTGTGTAGATCATGAAAAACCATGGAACACTTTAAAAGAAATGGGGGTGCCACTGCATCTGATTGTTCAGATGCGCAACCTATACTCTGGACAAGAGGCTAATGTGAGCATAGAATATGGAGAAACCGATTGGTTCCCAATCGGAAAGGGGTGTATTTTATCACCCTATTTGTTTAATCTATATGCAGAACATATCATACGGAAAGCAGGATTGGACCAAGATGAAGGAGGTGTGAAAACTGAAGGGAGAAATATCAATAATTTAAGATATGCAGACGATACCATACTACTAGCAGAAACCAGTAATGATTTGAAACGAATGCTGATGAAAGTTAAAGAGGAAAGCACAAAAGCAGGACTACAGCTCAACGTCAAAATACTAAAGTAATGACAACAGAAGATTTATGTAACTTTAAAGTCAACAATGAGGACATTGAACTTGTCAAGGATTATCAATACCTCAGCACAGTCATTAACTGAAATGGAGACAATCGTCAAGAAATCAGAAGAAGGCTAGGACTGGGGAGGGCAGCTATAAGAGAACTAGAAAAGGTCCTCAAATGCAAAGATGTATCACTGAACACTGAAGTCTGGATCATTCAGACCATGGTATTCCCAATCTCTATGTATGGATGTGAAAGTTGGACAGTGAAAAAAGCAGATAAGAGAAAAATCAACTCATTTGAAATGTTGTGCTGGAGGAGAGCTTTGCACATACCATGGACCGTGAAAAAGACAAATAATTGGGTGTTAGAACAAATTAAACCAGAACTGTCACTAGAAGCTATAATGATGAAACTCAGGTTATCATACTTTGGATACTTCATGAGAAGACATGATTCACTAGAGAAGACAATAATGCTGGGAAAAACAGAAGGGAGTAGAAAAAGAGGAAGGCCAAACAAGAGATGGCTTGATTCCATAAAGGAAGCCACAGACCTGAATTTACATGAACTGAGTGGTTCATGACAGATGCTTTTGGAGGTCACTGATTCATAGGGTCGCCATAAGTCGTAATCAACTTGAAGGCACATAACAACAACAAATTTCAATTGGGTTTCAGGGGAGGTTTTGGGACCAAGCTTCCCTGGCCACCCTGTAAGATTACCACTGTTGAGAGAAGAAATGCAACCCTACTGATTCTCTTGGACATCTCAGTGGCTTGGACATCATTGGCCACAATATTTTTCTGGATAGGCTGTCTGGGTTAGGTGTGGGAGGAATGAAGCACTGCTTGGTGGTGGTTCTCCTACCCTTTGGATGGCCATTTTCGTAGAGTGATACTGGGAAATTACTGCTCAACTTCCTAGCAGTCGTGCTTTCTTGTTTAGCACGGTTCTGTTCTTTCTCCCATGCGGTTTAACATCTACATGAAACTGTCATCTAGAGACTTGTCTGAGTTGCCACCAGTATGTAGATGGCATCCAGCTTTAATCTCTTTTTCTTTTTTTAACATCACAGAAACCACCTATTTTCTGCATGGTAGCAAATTTGCATCACACAAGTTGTTTCATCATTGCGTTTTTGTAATTTGCTTATCTATTATGATATAAATAATAACGTAATTTTTTTAAAAGTGTAAAATATGAAGAGGGAGAATGGAAATAATGACAAAGTATTATATTAAAGAGAAAAATGTATATGGAAAAATATTGTTACTTTTTTGTTCTAATATTAAACAAAAAAAGCCCATCTCTCAATGACTTTGTCCTGTAGATTATTGCTTATAGCTTTCCTTTTGTATGTTAATTTTGTCATTAATGCTGTTTCCTAGATTTTCCTCAACTAGTCTTTTGTGGCAGGAAGATTTTTATTTTTCCATTGTTGAACTATGCAAAATTTAGCGCTGGTCAATAAACTCACTACCAGTTGAATTTGCACTTCTGACTGTGTCACGCAGAAGAGTATTGTTTTCAGATTTCTTGATAACACACATCCTATTATTTCCTGTATTACGTTCAATATTATCCAGATTTTTTTCTCATTTTGACACAACTCCAGAAAATATGGTCATAGTCAGCTTTACTTCTCTTTCACCAAAACACATGTTGATGATAATCTCTCTTGTTTTCATCAGACGCTGATAAGGCTGTAAATGGAGGATGAATAAACTGAGTTCCAATCCACTTAAGACGGAGGTATTGCTGCTTGGTGGTTCATTCACCCAACTGAATGATGCTCAGCCAGTTCTAGATGGGGTTGTGCTCCCACTAAAGGGTCACAGTTGCAGTCTGGGGGTGCTTATTAATCCAGCACCATTATTAGAAGCTCAAACAGCCTCTGTGGATTGAACTGCCTTTATCAACTTCAGCTGATACACCAGTTGTAACCTTCTCTGGATGGAAATAGCTTGGTCACAATTTCCATACTCTGGTAACCTCCTATTTACTACAGCAATGTGTTGTACTTGGGACTGCCTTTAAAAATAGTCCAGAAATTACTGTTGGTCCAGAACAGGGCTACAAGATTATTAACTGGGACCAGGCATTTTGATCATATTGTGCCTGCACTTTGTTAGTTGCATTGGCTCCTAGTCCATTTCTAGGCCCAATATGAGGTGCTGGGTTTCACCCTTAAACCCCTAAATGGTTTGGGACCAGGTTACCTGAAAGGCTACCTTCTCCCATATTTACCTACCCAAACTTGAAGATCCTCTCTAAAGGCCCTGCTCTGGATGCCCAACTCCCAAAAGGAGAAGGCAGGAACCACCAGTGAGAGGGCCTTTTCAGTAATAGCACCCCAGTTACAGTACAGCCTTTCCAGAGAAGCTTGCCTGGCAGTCTTTCTAGCCTTTTAGGCACCAGGTGAACATCTCTCTGTTTATTCATGCATTCTTAAACAACTTGTGTAGTCTGGGGCTCTCAGTTTTTAAATCTATGCTTTTAATCTTGAGGTTGTTGTATACTGTGTTGTTCTACTTATTTAGTTTTGATTTTATGCTTCACACTTTATATCTACATTATTTTATTGTAAGCAGCAGGGAGAACTTTGTGTTTTGGAACAGTAGACCAAAGCTGAGGGAAATATGTAATAGCGGAGTACATATATTAGAACATAAATATGGAAGTGCCGTGGCGCACATACTTATCTATACTCCAACAATTTCACTAGTTACCATTTGGTTCCCCAGCCCAATTCAAAGTGCTTGTATTCATATAAAACCTTAAATGGTCTGGAACCAGGTAACTGAAGGAGACCACTTATATCCAATATGAACCTGCCCAGATGCTTAAGTCATCATCAAAGCCCTGCACCCCAGTTTTCTGAAATGAGACAGCATATTTTCAGAGGTGATATTCAGAATTTCCTCCTCAGGGAAGTCTGGTGTAACCTTTGCCCTTTCTTAAAGGGAAGTAATAGCCATTTTAGGAAAGCTTTTGGAGAAGGGTAGTTTATTCTGTTGTGCTATGGGTGAGCTATTATATTTATATTCTTTTATTGTTGCATGATAGAATTTGGGTTTTTTAAATTTTAATTCTACATTGTTTAAAATTATGGTATGGTGTAATGCTACGTTTTATTGTTAACAATCTTGGATTCCTGGTATAAGGCAGAAAGGTGGCACATAAATGGTTTAAAGAAATGCTTGTATATTGTATAAACAAGCCTTTATTTACTTTCAAGTGTCATCATAGAAAGTCTATTGAATGTATTGCAAATGGGAAAGGGGAAAATGTTCTTCCCTAAAAACTGTCATACAAAATTTTGGCTAATGTAGAAATATAGTGCGCATGACAAATGTTTATCATTACATTTTGACAGTAGTTTAGCACAGATAGACAGAAGACTCGGCTTTAGTTGCACACAGCTAGTCACACTATTGATTCCTGAGAGTAAGCACAGAGTTCAATATTGATCACTGAGATGAAGTTACAAACAGGCATCCAAATGTATACCCATGAACAGACACCTGCATCCAAGGTTTACCCATTTCCACATCTGCTATACTAAATGGACACATTAATAAAATCTGTTTTGTCAGTTTTAATTTTAAAAAGCTGTTAGGTTGAATTTAAAATGTAGCACCATAAATATATTGTATGTATTAGGAATATCCTCCTGACTGTGATTAACAGTAATACAACAGATCCATTTTGTGCAGAGCAATTGTGAAGCAGTCGTTGGTATAGGAGCACAGAAGCTTCAAAGGTATGCTTTCACGTATATATTCAAGGCAGATAGAAATTTATATGAGATAATCTCAGACGACACTACCAACCCTACGTTGCTCAGTATAATGAATTAATAGAAACTACTATTTCATCAACATTGAAACAGAGGAGGAAAGGGTTAAACGTCCCTTACCCACCAGCTGCAGTAATAGTACTTATCAATCCCTATCCAGCAGCTATTTGCTTTTTTTAAAAAAATGTTCATTAAATGCAAAGACACATTTAGCATGACATCTAGTTTTGTCTTTAGAGTCCTTTCTCTAAAAGGACTTAAGAGGTTAAACTACAAAATGAGCTGGAATTTGAGAAACTGAGAGAAGTGGAACAATTGAAGCATTCAGGGGGAGATACTAGACATAACAGGAGCAATGACAATTCATATTAGCCAACAAGGCTATTGTAAGACTCTCTAAAAATATATGAAGTGCTTGGGCATTTTGTGAAAAGTGTTAATTACTATATCCGGGATTAAATCCCATGAACTCAATGGGACTTGCTTCTGAGTAGAGATGCATAGGACTGCACTGTAAAATTCTATTCCCCCTCTCCTTTAGATAGCTATCTAGACAAAAACACAAATTTTACAACTGCGCTGCTTCATGCAACCCCATTTTCTAATCGAGCCATGTCATCTGACTCTTAAGAATTCATCAGTCTTAAAGGAGTCATAGGAGTCATGGCCTCAGACCAGGCCTCCTCAAAGGTACAGTCTTTCAGCAACTGCAGTTCCAGGAAGATGGATCTGTGCCTAGTCTAGGTGTGGGGAATCTAGGGCCCTCCAAATGTTGCTAAACGACAGTTCCCATCATCTCTGGTTATTAGCTATGCTTGCTGAGGCTGATGGGAGTTGTGGTTCAGCAACTTCTGAAGGGCCAAAGGTTTCCCACACCTGCCCTAGCCGATCCCATATGGATCCACAGGTACCAGAGCCCTCCTCCCCACGCCACTACTAAGTATCAAGGAGATACCTCTACTGCCAGGCTCCTGTGGCTGCTCCACAGACCCTTCAGGGAAGCAAGAGAGCCCCAAAGAAAGATCTCCACAGCTAGAAATCTCATCACCTTGAAGGAACCAACAGCTGCAGAAGGCGGCCCTGGCCTTTTAACAAGGACGCACTATTCAGGGGCGGGCATGCCTTACTAAAAAAACCCTCAGCCAATTCCTCCAAGACCTCACTGACAGAACTTGGATGTTTGGCCTCAGATACAGTACTGTCTGTGATCCTGAACTCCCTCCTGGACTTCCTTCCAAGATGCTGACTTTTGTCTTGTCATGCCTTGCTATCCTGCCTGGTGAACCAAACACTACTACCCTCCTCTTACTGGGCAGCCCTGAAGATCATGATAGTAAGCTTTTGTTCAAACGTTCACCAATGTTTTCAGTGTTGATTTCAAATATTCAATTTCATTGTACCTTCTTTTGTAAAAATAAATTAAAATTAAAATGTGGAAATGGCATGCACTTTGAAAACTGCTTTTGGGGGTTAAAGCTATTTTATGATGTTTGAATTTTCCACACACACCCCACTGGTGACTCCAACTGAACTGCCTGCAAATGAGGGCCATGTTTTCAGTTGAGCTGAGCCGCCAATGTATTCTATGCTAAGCATGACTTAGTCTTGTGCTACAGCCATGTGGCTTCATATCACATGCAGCCCAGGGATTGCTTTTGCATAATTGCTTCTCCATGCCGTTAGCTCCAAGAAGAACAGCATGTTTCTGAGGAATATGTATAGCCCCCTTTCTGTTGCAGAGATACCAGGGAATTGCTGGGTTAAACAGCAATATTATGGTTTCTGCACTCATGTTTCACACTAGGACAATGGAGCAGATTGCATGAGTGGCTCCAATTTAGTTCCATTGGAAACTGTGAGGTCAAGAGGAACTATCGGTGATGCCAAGAGAATGCAGGGTATGGGAAATCCTGACCAAAGTATGTGAATATAGCTCTATAACAAATACAAAACATGCAGCTGACAACTTAAACATCCTAGACGTAGACAGCGAAGTTCCCCCTTCCGCACCTTTATACAACCCGTGGAGGAGTATACACGTGATACCCAGCAGCACTCAGCTTTCTCACCCATCTTTTTCCTGCTTCAAATTTCCAGTGGTACTTCTCACACTGTGGGAGTTCAACTACATATCTGTCATTCTGGAAAAGCCATGTGCAGGGGCTCTTTAGAGTCGAGAAAGAGCTACTGTGTACTGTGTTTTAAATTGTTGTGACCTGCCCCATAATAATAAAATCTAATAAATAAAGAAGTACATAAAGGCTTTTTATTGTTTTATATTATTATTTGTATTATTTTAAATTGTTTTTAGATTTTTAAGTGCCTTTTAAGGTTTTAAGGTTGTGCATAGTTTAATTGTATTTTAATTGGATGTTTTTCTATGTTTTTATCTACATGTAGTTCTATTTGTAAGCCGCCCTGAGTTCCAGTTTGGAAAAAGGGCGGGGTAAAAATAAAGTTTCAATTCAATTCAATAAAGCGTGTTCTTCTTTTCCCACTCCCCACCTCCCAAGCAACTTTTCTTTCACAGAAAGGAATTTCTAGGCCAAAAAACTGCAAAATAAATTGCGGCAAACAGATTGGAAATTTTCAACATTAGGCATTAAAGGATATTTTTGAATTGTTTTGTATTTTTTAATTATGGTTATTTAAGTATTTTAGGTTTGGTACCTTTTATTATTTATGTATTGTGAAAAATTACAGTAAAGTTTCTTCTTAAAAAAAATAAAGGCATGGAAATTAGAGAGCTCAAAATAAAAGGAGTAGTGGTGATATATGCTACCCTGACCTTCTTCGACAAAGAGAAGAATAAACAAGTAATTAAGCATTATTATCTACGGGTTAGTTTTCCACAAAAATCCATCCTGCGGACACACTAAAACTGACAGCCAAGTTAGTCAGCAGTTTCTTTATTTCACAGTTTAGGAGAATATAATGCAAACATGGCTGTTCAACATAAAAGCTTTTAATTGTCTGTCAAAATGTATTTGGTACTGTATATTGTTATAGACAAGAACTATGTTGGGACACAGCCAGATCTCTTGAGTGGCTTGAAGAGGATATGAATACCTGAATATATCTGAAATATGAATTGACAAATCTTTTCTTTATGGTTAAGATATTCAGGAAAGGAAGTTTGACAGACCCCTTCCTATTCAAGACAGTAGTAAACAAAACTTTACTATGCTGTTCACAGAAAACTGGTACAATACATAAGAAGATAATTGCATGCTGCTGATACTTGCAATATAAAGTCAAGAAACCTTGCAGCAAGGCAAAGAAAAATATCTGTTTAGTTTGACAATCTTAAAGTTACTGGAAACAAGAGGTTCACACTAGTTATTTGCAGTACTTGTGAAACTCCACTGTAGCAAGTATATGAATATGCTCTATGCAGTTGATTTTTCTTCAATGAGCATATGCGTATTTTTGAACATAATGTTCACTATGGGACCTTATGGTGCAGGGCAGGTAAGAAATCAAACACTGCTGCTGCTACTACATCTACATGCAGATAACAGATTCTCCTTATGGTTAGCAAGCCTTTGTTATCTGCTTAGATTAATTATTACCTGACAGACATAACAAGAATGGGGAAAGAGTGCAGGTGTAACAACCTAAGTCAGGCTTAATCCACTTGTAAAGGTGCTTGATTGGCACAAGATTCATTTGTGACAGGGTCACTCTTTTAGAGGAAAGGGGCAGGCAACTCAGCCTTTAGACCAATAGGAACAAGCTTATCAAAAGAAGGCATGGCAGCAAAAAACCACCCTAATGCAGGAATGTGTTGGAAATTATATTCTTTCATTTTTATCCTAGATGTTTATTTCTATTTTAAAAATCCCTGTTGCTGTTAAATATTGTCTGCCTGCTGCAATTTATTTCTAAGGGTCTTGAACCAGACAGGAATAGCATGATCCAGGAGTTTTACTCATTGCACCATCATGGTAGCTTGCCAGAAGAAGGACCTATTTTTTGCTGCACTGCAATACCACCACAGCAGAAAGTATATTACAGCAACCAATGCAGAGAGGAGCAAAGGAGACAAACCACCAACATAGTTCCACATGACCCTGTAAAGCAATCAATCCTAGCCTGTCTCCTCAGTTTAAAATACTCTTCGCTCAGGCACAGAATGAACAGGCCTTGAAGTGCCAGATCCTTGTTTGGCAAAACAGTTAACACAGATTAACCCTTAGAAATTGGCCACAGGATATACAACAAGCAGCAATAACATATTTAGGGGTAGTTACAGACAATGTAAGTGATCCTCCGTGGCGCAGAGTGGTAAGCGGCGGTAACGCAGCCGAAGCTCTGCTCACGGCCGGAGTTCGATTCCAACGGAAGGAGGAAGTCGAATCTCCGGTAAAAGGGGTCGGGGTCCACTCAGCCTTCCATCCATCCGTGGTCGGTAAAAGGAGTACCCGGCATATGCTAGGGGGTAAAGAAAGGCCGGGGACGGAACTGGCAATCTCACCCCATATATATGGTCTGCCTAGTAAACGTTGCAAGATGTCACCCTAAGAGTCAGAAACGACTCGCACTACAAGTGTGGGGACACCTTTACCTTTACCTTACAGACAATATGGAAAAGATGCTAGAAAACAACTGTAAACCACATTGCTAAAACCAAAGCAGATTTAAAGATCTTATTGCTAAAATCAAAGCAGATCTTAAATTATCCTTACTAAGAAAAATAAAATGCTGCTAAAATGAGAGCTTTCCCCAGATTGAATTTTGCGTTCCAATATCAAGTACCAGAGTAAATTTTGCAAGAATGGCAGGAGATAATAAATCGATCTATTTGGAATACAAGGAAAAGCAGAACCACTAAAAAGCTGGTTTCAGTGGTATCCCAGATATAGCCAGCTATTATGGAGCAGGAATACTCCAGTGGTTGCTACAATGGTACAAAGACAAGCATGGTTATTTTAGGCCAGTAGAAGATGAATAGGTGAACACAGGCTTGAGGAGATTATTGTGGGTACCAGAGAAAGTAGGGAAAAAGTGCCTAATGGATCAAACCAAACTGTTTAATAATAGTGTTAGATAGATTTAAAAAACAGTTAGCACTGGATATATCCCCAGTGTCATCTGTATTAACAGATTAAAGATTCAACCCTAGAGACAGATTAGGTAAATTTGTAGAGTTGAAAAGTGAAGTTTTAAAACACCTACAGTGAATGGCCCCAAATACAAAGGTACAAACAAGTGGTAAGTAAACTACATTATAGATCATCTGGGATCAATTTCTTCAGATAAAAATGTACTTGAATAGAACGGTACAAAGATATAGCCTAAATAGGGAATGAACCAAATTTAAGAACCGATTAGGGAATAGGAGAAAAAAAGTATTTTCTGAACTATATAACTGAGGGAAAAATAAACCTGAAATACAATATTAAAAAATGGAAGAAAGACCTGCATGTAAATATCCCTGAGGAAGTGTGGAGTCATCTCTTTAGTGCAGGATCATCTTTTACCATAACAACAACATGTGGAAAGATGGCTATCCAGTGGAATTGGTCACCCTGGAAAGCAAAAATTATTAATAAAGTTGGAGGGAGAAAAGCGTTTTGTGAGGGGGTAAAAGGAGGGTTTTTTCCATTTATGATTGGGATGTAATAAAGTGAAGCAATTTTGGAACACCTTGGCAGAGATAATAAGAGAAAAACTGCAAGTTGAGCTTCCATTGGACCCACCAGCCTATCTACTAAATTTTGTCAGAAACAGACCCTTACAACTATATACAACCCAGATTCTCCATATTTGACTACTGCAAGGCTATTATATGCTAGACTCCAGACTATGGGAAAACATCCATAAACCAAAAAACAAGAAACTGTTAGAAAAATTTGGGAATGAAGTTTGATTAAACAGTAATGCTAAAGAACAAAGACAATTACCAACACTAAATAAATGAATGGGAGTTTGTTAACAGCCTATGAGAAAAGGGAACTAGGAAGAGCAGGTGTCAGTGTGGATTACTTAGTATTATGAAATAAAATGCAATGATATTATAGCCCCATAGATGGAAACATGGGAAAAAATAGCTAAAACGAATCTGAGTTGCCTTTTATAAGATGTTGGTTTTTATTGTACTATATATACTTTATTGATAAACATATATGTATGTTTGCCCAGGGCAGCAAACAAAAGCACTAAAAACACTCTAAAACATCATAAAACAGACTTTAGTACAGTAGGGCCCTGCTTTTCGGCGTTCCGCTAATGCGGCGGTTTTCAATTAGAGTAAGGCCCCACTCATATGGCACTTGTTCCGCTTTTACAGTGTTTTTCGGGCGTCGGGCACCATTCTATTGAATGAGTTCCGCTTTTAGGCGGGGGCCCTACTGTATCGAGTGCTTTTAGTGCTTTTGTTTGCCACCCTGTCCTCCTCCTGGGAGGAAAGGTGGGATATAAATCTAATAAATATAATAAAAAATACAGAGAGAGGGAAAGAGAGAAAAGAAACACCAGCCCTTGGTCCTGCTTGACTCTAAATTTCTAGCTAGGACAACATACTGCATGACAGCAGTAGCCAAAATGGTGCCCTCAAGAGGATGTTGGACTACAACACCCATTATCCTTAACCACTGTCCATGCTGGCTGGAGCTGATGCCACTTGGGAGTCCAATAACATCTGGAAAGCATCACATTGCCTGCTCCTGTTCTAGGCTTAAGAGTTAAGTCACTTGCAAATTTACTCATGCTTAAAAAAGCATGGAAATCATAAGGTAAGTTGTCATGTATGACATGCCTTTCCTTAAGAGTTCTCTGCTATTTTTTTCCCTCCAGGTTGGGGGAACAATGGAGCTAAGATCAACATTATGTTAAACTTTATTAAGCCACTCATACGGCAGGCCCCTGCCGAAAAGTGGGGCCCTACTGTGAGCTCCCCGTGCTACAGCTGACAGTGATCAGCTGGAGTGGGGGGAGCTCCAGCCACCGCACTCCACCTGACAGCAATCAGCTGGAGTGTGCGAGCTCCCCGAGCTACAGCTGACAGCGATCAGTTCTTAAGTTCTAAGTAGATGCTGATTGGGGCATTCAGACCCAGAGCTTGGAAAAGTTACTCTTTTGAACTACCACTCCCAACAGCCCAATCCAGTGGCCATGCTGGCTGGGGCTGATGGGAGTTGTAGTTTAAAAAAGTAACTTTTCCAAACTCTGTTCAGACCCTTAAAGGGGCACTCAAAGCCACCCCATGGCTCTGTAATAAAAGCTAGTTCTCAAGATTTCATCCCACTTTAGGACCACCTCTGGATGGGTGCTAAGCAGACAGGTACTGGTTTGAACCATCATGTGCAGGAACGGGTTTAGTCAAAACTTGCTTTCACACCTAACACTGGGTGGCCACCATCCACAGGGACTCGAGATGGGGGCGGGGGGAAGGAAAGCAAGGTCCCTTCCTTTTGGAGATGAGTTGTGAAAAAGAGGGCAGTATGTTTTAACACACACACCCCCAAAAAAGTCCTCCAGAAGCAAGGATCAGAAGAGGAAGGGCATCTTGAACACAGCTTCTGGCTTCGAGGAGTTGGAGAAGAAAAGGTCCTTTACTTTCTTTTGTAAGGTCAAATAGGGTGCAGAGGTACTTTGGAAAAGGCCCAGTCCTACCCTTTACTTCAATGGAAGCAACAAATGGAAGTGCAGGGAATCTCCATGCCATTTCATGCATCACTGAGGCTCTTGCACCTGTAGCAAGTGAAGTGAGGGTCGAGGCCAGTCCCTCTGCTTGAGGCATAAGGTGAGTGAGAACATGAGCTATTCGTGCAGGAGGGGGGAACCTCCAGCCCGCAGACATAACTAGGTCTAGTATGGGTTTCAATTTGGCCTGCAAGGCCAATTCCCCAAGCTATGCACAACTACCGTCATTCTGACATCATATGTGGCATCCAGTGAGGGACACATGGAAGTGTGGCTGTGCCAATGCACAATCAGAAGCCTTAATCAGGCTCCTAACTGTGCATTGGCAAGGGAAGCTGCTCTCACTTCCAAACAGGTGATTGGCAGTGAGAGCCAGCCAGCTATGATTGGTTGTGCTACTGAGATCCCCATGAGGAACTTCATAGCCAGCCAATCCTTGAAGGGGCTTACAAAGAGCTGAGCAGGGCTCTTCACCCTTCACCTTCACCTTTCCTTCTTGCAAAGCCCTGCTCAGCTTTTTAGAGCAGCAAAAATAAGCCAATCTATGGTGCTTCAAAGCACCATGCAGGGCTCTTTGCAAGCCCTGTGTGATGCTTTGAAGCCCTGACAATCGTCAGGACTTCAAAGCACCCTATCACCTACTGTCATTGTGACATCAGCTGATTGACAGATGAGCAACCCCACCCATCTGTCAAATTTGGCCCACAAGGGGTAGGAGAGATAAGGATCTGGCCCACTGGCCAGATCAAGTTCCCCACTCCCAAGTTAGTGAATAGGATTTGGGAAAAGCCTGGATGTCTCCACCCCTCCCCTCCCTGCATCAAATTTAATGGACTTTTAACTAAAAATAATAGCTGATATAATAATCTCCAACATGGACAATGCATACAGTGTATGGGTGTTGAACATGTATACTATCACATTTGCACTGTATACAGACCTAGCATTTGGTACTTTAATGCTACTTTCCCATAAGTGACCTTTCTAGAAGAATGAGCTGTAGACAGTTTTAGACACGGTGCATATTTGTAAGTTACAAAAAAGGTACAACACTGATTATGCTGACAGAAATGCTTTTCGAATATGATAATGTAGATTTTTAACAGTCTAAAAAGTAACTGAAATGGACTCACTGAAAAAAGGTCTAGCAATATAATAAATGTATCTTCAGTAATTTTAGAGATATAGTACAGTTTTCAAAGACCACATGATAAACTAGTGCCCAGGTGCTAAGGGAAATAACCTTCCAAAACTCCTAAGAGAATAGACCACAAAATGGAGCAGAACCTGACAGGGCAGGCATAGATGCTCTCTTTCCCTAATGAATTAAGAGCAGAATTTCCCTTTCCTGTGTAAGACAAAAATAACTCAGTAATCCCAGCAGAATAATGCAAATAACACAAATGCACAGCTGAACAGCAAGCCCTACCTTGCAGCTATTCAAAGCCTCAAACTTTAAAATGCAAATTTCATCTACAAAATGGTATATGCTCAATTGCAAAATGCATGCGCGCTTTCTGTATATTTTCAAGAAACACAAGCCTACCTCTTTATTGAGACATTTCCCCTCTGCTTTTATCTTCTGGCAGAGGAAAAAGCTGCAACTGCACACTATACATAACATGAGAGCCCTTTTCTCTTTCAGCTGCCCATCACTGAACAGCTGGTAGGTGGGAGGGGAAACTGATTCACCTGTTTTTTCAAGCCAAACTCTGACTTGCAAATGACTTGAGTATTTCAAGGTAATGCATTCCCTAACCAAAGATCCAGAAATGCCATAGGTACTCTATCACCCAGGTACTAGCTGGCACTATCAAAATTGAGGAATATGCAGCTCCTACTGTCCCCTTCCGCCTAGAGAAGAACCTAGATCTTGTACTGCATCACCAAGTGCCAGAAGAGACTACCACATGCATTCTAATATAATCCTAATTATATCATACAATTGTACAAAATTTGATTGTAAGTTAAGTTACTCTGAAAGCCAACCTTGGTTGAAAAGCAAGATATAAAAATGAATCTCTGATTATGTCTAGGGGATGTCACTCTTTTTGAAGTGAAGCCGTAGTTCATGAGCAAGTACGCTCTCCTGAATCATGCGAAATGCAGAGCTTATCTTTGGTATGGACGGTCAGCCCCTAAACACACTAGTACAGATGTAAACCCTTACAGCTGGGAAAGAGGTTTGGCTGAGGCCCTCACAACTCTGCCAGACAAGGACTATATGGCCAGTAGGAAGACTGAGGAGAGCTGTTCTCAGAAATCTGGTCACATGAGAGTGTGAAGCTAGACTAGAAAATGTTGAGTTGCTTATGATGTTAGCGAAGGCTGAAGCCTGTTTGCAAAATGTCTCAGGCTGTTGAACTACAACTCCCATCAGCTCATCCAGCATGGCCAATGGTCTGGGATTATGTGAGTTGTAGTTCTGCAACTTCTGGAGGGTCAGAGGTTCCCCACTCCAGCAGTAAATCCTGTTGTAATCCCATGACCTATTTATTGAACAAGCCAGAAGTGCATGGTCAAGACAAATGGTCAAGGAATACTTAATCACTTTGAACGAGTTCAAATCTCCAGGGCCCGATAAACTGCATCCAAGAATATTGAAGGGACTGGCTGAAGAACTCTCAGAACCGCTGTCTATTATCTTTGCAAAATCATGGAGGACTGGTGAAGTGCCGGATGACTGGAGGAGAGCTAATGTTGTCCCTATCTTCAAAAAGGGCAAAAAGGAGGAACCGAGGAACTACAGACCAGTCAGCCTAACATCAATTCCTGGAAAAAGTCTGGAGCAGATTATAAAGCAGTCAGTCTGTAAGCACCTTGAAAACAATGCAGTGATTACTAGGAGCCAACATGGATTTATGAAGAACAAATCCTGCCCAACTAATCTCATCTCATTTTTTGATTGGGTAACCTCCCTTGTAGACTGTGGGAATGCTGTGGACATCATATATCTTGACTTCAGCAAAGCTTTTGACAAAGTGCCCCATGATATTCTGATTAGCAAGCTGGCTAAATGTGGGCTGTATGGAACAACTGTCAGGTGGATCCACAGTTGGCTCCAGAATCATACTCAAAGAGTGATTATCAATGGTTCCTTCTCAAACTGGGCAGAAGTAACGAGTGCTGTACCACAGGGTTCGGTCCTGGGCCCAGTGCTCTTCAACATTTTTATTAACGACTTGGATGAGGAGGTACATGCTTATCAAATTTGCAGATGATACAAAATTGGGGGGGCACAGCTAATACGTTGGAAGACAGAAACAAAATTCAAAGGGACCTTGATAGGCTGGAGCATTGGGCTGAAAACAACAGAATGAAATTCAACAGGGATAAATGCAAAGTTTTACCCTTAGGAAAAAGAAACCAAATGCAGTTATAAGAAGGGGGATACTTGGCTCAGCAGTACGACATGTGAGACGGATCTTGGAATTCCCGTTGATCACAAGCTGAATATGAATCAACAGTGTGATGTGGCTGCAAAAAAGGCAAATGCTATATTAGGCTGCATTAACAGAAGGATAGTTTCCAAATTGCATGAAGTACTAGTTCCCCTCTATTCAGCACTGGTTAGGCCTCATCTTGAATACTGCGTCCAGTTCTGGTCTCCGCACTTCAAGAAGGATGCAGACAAACTGGAACAGGTTCAGAGGAGGGCAACAAAGATGATCAGGGAACTGGAAACCAAGCCCTATGAGGAGAGACTGAAAGAACTGGACATGTTTAGCCTGGAGAAGAGAAGACTGAGGGGAGATATGATAGCACTCTTCAAGTACGTGAAAGGTTGTCACATAGAGGAGGGCCGGGATCTCTTCTCGGTCGTCCCAGAGTGCAGGACACAGAATAATGGGCTCAAGTTGCAGGAAGCCAGATTTCGAATGGACATCAGGAAAAACTTCCTAACCGTTAGAGCCACACGACAATGCAACCAATTACCTAGAGAGGTAGTGGGCTCTCCGACACTGGAGGCATTCAAGAGGCAGCTGGACAGCCATCTGCCGGGTATGCTTTGATTTGGATTCCTGCATTGAGCAGTGGGTTGGACTTGATGGCGTTTTGGTGTAACTAGGGGTTAGGAGGAAATTCTTTTCAATCTCCAAGCAATTAACTGAAATGTACTTGGATTCAGATACATGACTGGACAAGGAAGATGCCTGGCCCTTGCAGATGGGACCTGATCTGTCCAATGAAACTCATAAAGTCCAAAAACCATGCTCTCCTCAGGACCAACCAGCAATAAGGACTATACCTACTTGCTGTTCAGAGATCTTTCTGCTAGTTTGCTGAAGGGCAGGATATTAAAGAAAGAAAGAAAGAAAGAAAGAAAGAAAGAAAGAAAGAAAGAAAGAAAGAAAGAAAGAAAGAAAGAAAGAAAGAAAGAAAGAAAGAAAGAAAGAAAGAAAGAAAGAAAGAAAGAAAGAAAGAAAGAAAGAAAGAAAGACCATGTGGCCAATTTGACCTTAGTGTGTTGACTACCTCTAATCCTTTCCTTACTGGAAAACATGCCACTGAATTCTTAGAAGGAGAAATAAGACACATCACATGTTACCCAAACTTTGTTCCTGTCTGGGGTTAAGAATTCAGAAACTAACAGCTTTGTGGTTGTGTGTTCAGTATTTAGGGGTACTGCCTATATGACCCAAGAGCAGGGCTTCATTTAGGAGATACTGTGACAATGGTATCTGCTGTCTGTCCATATGACAGCACATTATCTTTCCATCTGCTTTAAAAATGCTAATGAACTGCCAACATAATCTCCCTCTGCTTCAGCAAACTGCTGTGACAGACAGCGAGTAGATTCCCTTTCAAAATTGGTTTCCCAGCAAATGACCAGGAATCCATGGCAATGATCAAGGCTAGGATTGTTATCTCAAACAGGGAGGTGAGAACTTTACCACTAGAGGAATTATTGAGTTGATCATGGAACTAAATCCCCCGTGTTCAGGTGTTCAGAAATTTCATCTGCAATGTTTTCTCCTACAGCCACTGTGAGATCTGCTGTGCCTCTCGGAATAATTTCTACCAAGTCATAGGCTCTTCTAAATGCAAAAGGGAAAAGGAGTCAGAGGAATGGAAGGGTGCAACAGAAAACCATACCCAGGTATAGTTCAGTCAAGAAAGTCTAGATGAATATTTTGCACACCTTCTTCAGACTCATGCAACTGAGTTAATAGGGAGCACGGGATCAGATTGGTTACACTGGAAAGGCTACTGGCACTGTGGCATTGCCAACTGTCCTCTTGCCCCAAAGGAGGGCTTGAACACCAAGAGCGGAGTGGCGGGCAGGACGCGGCTGGAGCCAGTCCAGACTCGAGGTGGGAGGAAAGGTTTAAAGTTGCCCTGCCCAAGCTACTTTCTACCCTGAATATTTAGTTTACTACATTGAAAGAATTATCTAAAGATAATGGCTTGGACTGTAACAGTACAATACAATAAAACCCTACTCCAAAAAAAGTCCCAAGAGTTCCTCTCCCTTCTGGCCGCAGCAGCTGCCTGTGCTCTATCCCATCTCGTTCAGCAACAACCCAAATCCCAAGAAACGTTTTAGGGAGCACAGGGGGCCGTAGAGGGGGGAAACATTAAGTTCCTTACGTTAACTTACCTCAAGAGCCACACCAATAAGTTTTACAATATTGCAGATGTAATTACACCTTATATGTGTTCACAACCAATTGTATTTCTGCTTATTTCAAGTATTAAACCTTTCTGTGGTAGTTGAGATAATTGTAATCTCAGAATAGTCTGTGTTTAACTTACATATATTTACACTTTTGAATACACTTTATTACATACCTCAGTTATTCCACTTAGTTCCATATAACATTGATCTAAACACAAAGCAGCAAAAATATAAACATATGATACGTAAAATTATCTAGCAGAACAAGGTGTGTTTGGATGCAAGTCAGCTCCTCAATTCTTTTTTCCCTTTCAAGAAAAGTCATAGCTTGGAACATAAATTGTACTTTAAAACATATTCTAAAAATTTCAAAGACGCTGTCAAACTTTGATTTTGTAATTTGTAAACAGAATTTTAACTTACTTTGGCCACAGTAGAGCTTGAATTGTAGGCAAAAAGTTATATACTAACTTGAAAGCTTATGAAACATGTTCTTTCAGATGCTTTGATTCATCTTTCTACCTTTAATTGTTTTAAGGGATATAAGAGTTCTATACAGAAGAGATTGACCAAGGAAGAAAGTCACCATAACCATGCGTGGTGGGGAGTTTTCCAGAGTGCTGTCTGGAGATGTTCCATAAACGACAGGAGCATCACTTTCTGAGCATTTTGTGTATACATTTTGCATTTTGTTAGAAGCAGTTGAGGTTAAGCTTCTTTCTGAGCCAGCTATTTCCAGCCTTTCCTCCTCTCTGTCCCTTGCACAGATCAGCCTACCATAGTGTATCACAAGTGGAAAGAAGGTGGAGTGGGAAGACGTACCTACAGAACAAATATGTCTTGTTCTATTTTTTACAGCAGTGGTGGGGAACCTGTGGCCTTCCAGCTGTTGCGTGGACTACAACTCTGATCATCCTTAGGCAATCACCATGCTGGCTGGGGCTGTTATGAGTTACAATCCAACAACATCTGGATGGCCACAAGTTCCTCGCCCTGCAGCCTTTCCCAACCAGTGTGCCTCCAGATGTTGTTGGACCACAATTCCCATCTTTCCTGACCATTGGCAATGCTGGCTAAGGCTGATGGGAGTTGTGGTCCAACAACATCTGGAGGCACACTGTTTGGGAAAGGCTGTTTTAGAGTATGCTCTTTTTAAAAAGAAATTATAATGGTTTATCTCAATGCCAATATTCATTCATATTTTTACCTCGTTCTCAGTTAAGGAAGCTGAAGGAGATGAACTTTTGCTATAAGCAAGATGCGAAGATTCTGCAGCTGAAGCCCGATTTCGCTTCTTCAGTGGCTTACATGCATCTGACAGACCTGTTATTGTGGTAAAATAACTTGTTTACAAAGTAAACTTGGAATTCTATTTGTATTTCCTTGAATTCAGTAGAAAGCATTCCCTGAAATGTGTAGGAATATTCTAAACTGTACTTTTAGACTCCCACCATACTGAACTGTAAAACAAGTGTGTGTTTTAATAGTTAAGAAATGTTTCAGTTAAACAGGTTTGTAAATTTATTGTTTATTTATTAATTACATTTGCATCCCACTTTTTCTCTGTGGAGCATGGAGTAGTAAATCAAATTTTCCTCATTTGGTCAACAAGTAGAAACTGATGGTTGAAGACAGATTTGCTAGTATTTTTTTAAAAAAAGATACAATAGTTAGAGGGCTTGTTTACAAAAACAAGAAACATGTTTGGATAAGTAGTTCTTGTGATAAAACATGCCACATTAGAATACCCCAATTTTTTTTTCTTATGCAACAATCCTATGCATACTTACCTGGGACTAAGTTCCACACTACCCAATGGAGCTTACTTCCGAGTTGACATGTATAGGACTGCACTGTTACCGAAGTGCATCCAGGCCAACAGCTTGACAAACTGATTTTATACCCTCCCATTCCTCCTCACTGTTCTGTTGAACTGAATCTTTTATATCATCATTATTATTGTTGTTGTACTTCTATGCCACCCTTCCTCCCAGAGGGAGCCCAGAGCAGCAAACAAAGGACAAAACACTAAAAACATTTAAAGCATCTAGAAAACAAAACATCTTAAAAAATCTTTAAAAGAAAATCTTCAAGAACATCTTAAAAAGCAATTCCAAAACAGATGCAAAGTCTCTACTTAAAGGCTTGTTGAAAGAGGAAGGTCTTCAGTAGGCACCAAAAAGATAACAGAGGTATATGAATTGCATGAATACACATAATACTAAATAAGTGACAATGGGCAGTAATCTGATACCCCAACTTGTGGTTCCTGCTCTCAAGTGCTCCATTAGATCTAAGCCAAAGAGTCCTGTGGCATCTCAGAAACTATCACATTACAGAATGAGCGAGTTTGTTTTTTTTAAAACACTGCAACATAATTTACCAGACACTGCTGATGAATTTGATTACACCTATGAAACTCAGCCTCAGAGGAAGGCAATGGTAACCCCCCTCTGAACACCGCTTGCCATGAAAACCCTATTCATAGGGTCGCCATAAGTCGGAATCGACTTGAAGGCAGTCCATTTCCATTGCGCGAAACTTTATGCCATGATAGCACTGTAACTTAGTGGAATCCAACTAAAAATGCACAAGATTACACTAAAAAAAAGGAGTGCCACAGAAGCAGAACTCTTATTTTTATTTAATCCTACTTTTCTGGAATTTTTCCCTTAGTAGTTTTAAACTATACTTTTGAGCTTGTATTCACACTGAGCTACAAAATGGTAACTTAATCAGCTATTTGTTTTAAATTAGCAACATTAGAAGGAGATACTGATCAACAACAGCAGTATAGGAAAAAAGCAACTCACCTTGGCATTCAAACAATGCCACCTTTTTTCCATCAAAAAATGTAGTTGGTCATCTTAGGAAACTAGAATTTATAAAGATTTAATGTAAAGTGTTACATCAAAACTTATTCTAACCACGTTACCTGACTGGTTCTTTTGTGAAGAAGTTTCTGTGACCTTAGCAGAGTTTGTTTTTCTTGCTTTGTCACTGCTTGTCTCTCTCTGTTACAAAAAAAAATGAAATGAAATGAAATAAAAAAAAATAAAAAAAATCCCTCCTGATTTGGATAAATGCGGAAATGACTTCAGGGCTTGTTACCAGATAAATGTTTTTGTTTCACTTATACTGATTTTGTAATACAAAACTACAGCAGATACAACAGAGGTGAAAAGTCCACCCTATAGGTAAAAAAACCCATCTCATTTGGTTTCTCTCAATGGAGGTAAGATACTATCCATCAAAACAACCATTTATCATTATTTTTAAAGATAAAAACAAACCGGTTGCAGCACGGTCTATCCAAAACTCTATCAAGGGTTTTGATAATAATTTTTAAAGGGTGCTAAGTTTTGTTTTACATTGTTTTGACCAACTCACAGTTGATATGAGCATGAAAGGAATAATTCACTTGTATTTGAAATTGCATTGTGTTCACTAAATTAAGGCTATTCAATTCTATACTCAATGAAAACTTTTTTTAAAAAAAATCATGTTATAACCACATGCCTTGATTCCATAAGTAAGGTACAAATAAGGAGATACTTATTTCCAGTATAAAGAAGAGCATGCAATTGAAACTAAAGGAAAGAATGAGGCAGAATATCTTATCTACACATACCCTTCAACAGCTGAAAGGTGAGGAAAGACCAAAAGCAAGCAATTTTGGCTAAGATGCTGCACTACCAGGAAGAGTACATGTGGCTTGTAGGCACCTGGCCACACATTATGTGGGAAGCAGCTGTCTCTGCCTGTTCAAAAGCCGGAATGCTGTCTGCAACTGTACCAACAGAGAAGGCTAGAAATGACAGAGCTATTCAACACTGACCTTCCTCTGCCATCCCCAGCATAGCAAACTCACAGCAACAGCTCCTGAAGGGGTTTATGGTTGGAATTCTTAAACTGCCAATATTCCTTGGACAGGGGAGGAACAGGGAAGATTGGCAACTTCCAAGTGTTGAAGACAAGCCTACCACCACCGTCCACCTCATGATCCCTTTTTTCTGGCAAAGAGTAGCTGCTGTTTGACTAGGGCTACTAGGCCTCTCTCTTCCCAGGGAAAGGCAAGGGGTAAGCCAGTGGTCCAGCTCTTTTGAGTCTTTCCTGCTTGCTGGGCTGTCGTGGGATGGGGCCCTTCAGCATTCTGAACAAGCAAAGACAGCTGATTTCCACATGAGAAGCCAAAACACTTAATAAGGCCCTTAAAATTTGAGGACTGTTTTCTTGGCATTATGTAACAAATACCCAAAAGTTCTTTATATTGCCTTATATAGTAAATCACAGAGATGGGCTTGATTAATTCTCTACTGTTTAAGGGAGATCAGCTGGTGCTAAAGCAAACGAAGCAATGGCTTTTTAAAAAGGACAACTGCAACTGTTGAAAAGGACAGTTTAATGTTGAAAAGATCCATATCTGAGAAAATGAGGGATATCCATCAGTCCCTGAAACCTCTGTTCCCCTCCCAATTGTTCAGAACACTGGTGGATGGGTACAGATCCCTCAGAATCCAAACAAGGAGACTTATACACACAATTTGTACACTGGAAAGAATGCTGGAATCAAGCCTTAAATATACTGAGTTATGAGTATATGAGTTATGACTCTAAAGGACTCTTGCAGAAATGATTAACACTGAAATCCTGAGTACACAATTTTTTTGTGTACTCCTATTTGAGATGAAGCTTTACTTAAGTAAAGAGCAACCAAACCAACTGTTCTGCAAACTCAGGGCTTCCTTGAGTAAGAACCAACACACACACCCCACACATATTCTCAGTTGATGTGCAGGTTTATCAGAGTAAAAGCTGAGAGAGAAAAATAAAGAGCTGCACTCATAGAATCGTAGACCAGAAAGCCAAAACATCTTGTACTCCGATGTCAAGCTATGAAAGCACCAGGCCAACCATCAACAGCAGCCCACAAAAACTGACCTACAGTCTACACCAGTCTGTCACAAGCAGTTGTACCACAGACTTCAAGGTATAGTTCTTTCCAATAGTGAATCATGAAACACTAAAGACAATTTTAAGGATCCACGTGTGATCCTCAATCTTTTTTTAAAAGGTTATTTTAAAATATACCCCATGCTCTACGTGGCTCTGATCTTCTCTGCGTGCCTGGAATGAAAGATGTTAAACTGGCAGACAGGGGGGAGAGGGCCTTTTCATCCATGACCCCCAAGCCCTACCCCAAGAAACCCACTCTGCTCCTTCCCTGATGGCGTTTCGGAGACTTTTGAAAACCATTCTGTTCCATCTGTTGGGTTGCTTTAGCTGTTTCCTGCATCAAGCAGAAGGTTGGACTAGGAGCCTCCAACTCTACTGCTATGAGGTTACACATGAAACTTCCTTAACTGTTAGAGAGGTATGACAATGGAACCATCGTTCCAGATTATAACATGGGGAATACTTGGCTCAGCAATACTACATGTGAGAAGGATCTTGGGGTTGTTGTTGATCACAAGCTGAATATGAGCCAACAGTGTGATGTGGCTACAAAAAAGGCAAATGCTACTTTAGGCTGCTTTAACAGAAGTATACTTTTCAAATCACATGAAGAATTGGTTCCCCTCTATTTGGCACTGGTTAGGCCTCATCTTGAGTACTGTGTCCTGTTCTGGATACCACACTTTAAGAAGGATGCAGACAAACTGGAATAAGTTCAGAGGAGGGCAACAAGGATGATCAGGGGACTAGAAACAAAGTACTTGGAAGGCTGCCACACAGAGGAGGGCCAGGATCTCTTCTCGATCGTCCCAGAGTGCAGGTCATGGAATAATGGGCTCAAGTTACAGGAAACCAGATTTCAACTGAACATCAGGAAAAACTTCCTAACTGTTAGAGCGGTACAACAATGGAACCAATGACTTAGAGAGGTGGTGGGCTCTCCAACACTGGAGGTATTCGAGGCAGCTACCTGCTTTAATTTGGATTCCTGCATTGAGCAGGGGGGTGGACTTGATGGCCTTACAGGCCTCTTCCAACTCTACGATTTTATTATTATATTCTATGAACCAATTACCTAGGGAGGTGGTGGGCTCTCCAACACTGGAGGTATTCGAGGCAGCTACCTGCTTTAATTTGGATTCCTGCATTGAGCAGGGGGGTGGACTTGATGGCCTTACAGGCCTCTTCCAACTCTACGATTTTATTATTATATTCTATGAACCAATGACTTAGGGAGGTGGTGGGCTCTCCAACACTGGAGGTATTCGAGGCAGCTACCTGCTTTAATTTGGATTCCTGCATTGAGCAGGGGGGTGGACTTGATGGCCTTACAGGCCTCTTCCAACTCTACGATTTTATTATTATATTCTATGAACCAATTACCTAGGGAGGTGGTGGGCTCTCCAACACTGGAGGCATTCAAAGGACCTGGACAAACACCTGTCAGATATGCTTTAAGTTGGATTCCTGCATTGAACAGGGGGGTGGACTCAGGCCCCTTTCAACTCTAATATTTTGTGAAATAAAGTTTACAAAATTTAGGATCCTAAATCCTGAATACTAAACTAACCAGGGTCTTAAGAAGAACTGTCTCCTCCTCACCAGCATGCCATAGGTAGAAGAGAACCAGATGCAGATTAAAATTAAAGTAAATATCTACACATATATTAATTTTAATTCGGTCACCTGAGTTTTAAAGACTACATGCTAACCACAAACGTTTTATAGTGGCTTAAAAAAACGTTTAAGTCAGCATTAAAACTAAGCATTACAATAAGGTTTCTTCCAACAAAAGCTTATTTTAATACTTCTTATGGTAGTCAAGATATGAAATAAAAAAGGGAAATTGCCATTTGTGCTATTGCTTTTGCAAGCGAGCTTTTAAAAATACTTGCAAAATGTCCACTAAATTGTGGAAGTGTATGTGGCATAGCTGTGCCGGCTCTTTCTCACTTGTGTGTGTCCATATTAATTCTGGCATCCAGGCCAGTTAAATGCAGCATTTTTGTCCCATTCCTTAATGTGAAGGGTTGATAGATATGCAAATATATCTGAGCTGAAAAGATTAGTGTTATAACTACTTCATTATTAAAGTATAGGTGGCTCCCAAAAGCAGGGGAAAGCAGTGATATTCCCCTATAGTGTTCCTAGGGAGAAGGGGTATTTGAGATACTCTTTCCCAGGTGAAAGACACCAGGTTCCCCAAATGCAGATAATAATCCTTTCCCCTCTTGGTTATCTGACAGTACCTCTCCCACCCACTTGGTAAAAAGATTCAGGAAAAGAGAGACTCAAATATGTATTTCACAATATTACAGAATATGTTTTCACATGCATCCCATGCATGTGTGTTAAGTGCATTCTGAGTAACCACTTCATAATGAATGTATTTGCTTGTAGTGAAGCAAAACATTATAGAAATTCTGATAAATTGAAAGTTATAATCAAGTCTGGTGCTACTATAACGTACCCGAACATGCCAACAATATACTGTAGTTACCTTTAAGTAATTCTTTTTATCCATCCTGAGCCTTTTCCTAGGTGGTTCCTGAAGTTCAAAATCTTCTTTAGGTTTCTTTGTCCTCTTTATTGGTTTCCTTTTATTTCCATGTAAGTTACCTTGGAGTAGGGGGATGGGGGAAACTTACATGAAAAAGGTCTAAAGCTCATTTACAAGGTATCTTGAACTGATCTAGTTTCATCAGCTTTGGTCAGTTTTAATATGTTTTATTACCCTTAACACCCTGGGGTTTGCAACTTCTATTTCTTAAACTAGTTTTACAGTGCAAACATCTCATAGCTAAGCTTCCTATTAAAATACTAGTTATTCTCCAAGTTAATATTCATTTCCTGTTTCCAACAATTTACCAATGAATCCACAATTTGAAGTCTTACTTTTGTTTTGAAATAATTTCTTCTATGAATTAAGTTTAAGTTGTTATACCTCCGTCTGTGAGATCGCTAGTGTAACACATAATTCTTCTCATAGTTTGACATATACATAGCAATATATGTAGCATGTGAATTTATTTTGTACAGAGGCCACAAAAACCTCATTTTAAATGTGTTGTGTTAATCCAATCCTAGAAAAGCAAATATCCTCAAGAAGAATTCAAATTCCCTGCATGTTAATGTATGAGGGGAGATGAAGTAGATAAATTCCATGTTATAAGAAGGTGGCTCCAAGACAGAAGATCAACAGCTAATTTATGCTAATTTTCAAAAACTGTTTTGGTGTACAGATTCTACTTCAAAAAAGGAAAACTACATAAAAATAGTAATCAACTTCGTCTTAAGTATTTCTTCCTCTTCAACTGTACTGCTAAGTCTGAGGCTGAATTGCATGTTTGATATGGAGTTAAAAGAGCAGCATTCAAGTGCCTTGAGGATCAGCTGTTTTTTTTGGTAGTCAGAACTTTAAGCTTCAGAATATAATTTGCTATCCTGCAACAAATTCTAATAAACTTTTTTTAAAAGCTACGATAACTGTCCAGTCATGACTGGAGTTAATTAGGATGTTTAAAAAGACTGCAACCAGCATTTATTATATACACCAATATTTTCTGAACATATACTGACAGAATCTATACAATGATGATAATTTGCAGACTGCTAAAAATGTGCCCAAGCATGAAAGACATCTTGTATAGATATGGGGAAAAAATATTCATTTGAATTATTTTGCAGGATGAAACTATCAGGAAGTCGAATAAAATTCAGCACTACAGCACTCAAATATTTAATTCAGGATCCAGAAAAATTCTAAAGCCAAAAGAGCACAACATCTGAGAGAAAAATTATGATTTGTGAGCAATTACATAAAAGGCAGATTTAAAAGATTACTTATAATGAATCAAAAGTACACAGCACAAATTTCAATTACTTCTGGATCTTGATCTCCTTTTAGGGGATTCTTGAAAGACTTTATGCTTGGCTTCTCCCATACTCTTCTGTGATGAACCTTTAGAGATACAGAATGTTTCTTTGTTTTTTAAATTGACATTGAATAATTTACACATTAAGACAAAGCTGTTAACTTTCCCACAAGATGTTATTTCATACACAGATAACAAAACTGACTGCACTTTTTATACATTTTTGCAAAACTGACAAGTCTATCAAACACACCCTCATTCCACTCATTGCCCAAAGCAGCAACCTGATGGCTTAAGATTTCCATAATTGTTAGGTTAAGTAAATATACTAAATATATACTGCATTACTACTGATACTTTTACTGAGAAAGATATTCAATATTACTCCTATTTTCCCTTCAAATTTATTAATTATTCCAAGTATCTTTTACCAGGATATTACGTGAAGTGTTTGTCATGATCGTAACCTAACCAGATACCTTCCGGGCTGTGATGCTATTCTGGGAGAGCAGCACACTCTTCAGTTAGTTATTTGTCATTTGGAAACATCCATTCCTGATGTTTATGCATGTCAACAGTTTCACTTCTTATAAACAAAGGGAAATATAATTACACTATCATTTTAAGAACTTTATGTTGAATGAGAATGCTACGATTACTTCTCATTTCCACCATTCTCCCTTTGCTAACAGTGAGGTAGCTGCTTATAGACAGGAAGGGAATGAGAAACCAGCAATATCTAAACAGTAGGGTTACACAGAGCAACTTTGCAGAACAATGACCAAGAAATGCAGACATGATTGACTTTTTTTTTTTTGGAAAGACTGCATTCACTGCTATCATCACAACACACCAAAGTTAGACGCAGAGAACAGAAAAGTCTGCTCTCCTTGCAAGGCTCAAACTGTGTGCTTAGTTTAATACCACCACATATATTAAACTTAGTTAGAGTAGACTAGCACAGTTTTACGTTTACCAGTGTCTTCTTCAGATTTGGGAGAGGTCACTATGGCAAATTTTGTGTTATAGCGTGCTTTCTGTTTTTCGCTAAGCATATTCCACTGTGATTCCAGCAGCTCTTCAATTTCATCGCTTGAGGCATCTGGATGTTCAGCAATCACCTGAACAAACATAATACTTGTTCAAAGTAGGAAATAAAATATATACTTAGTTAAAATGAATGCTTTATATCTAAAAGTAATAAAATAGGAAAATAAGATTCTTTTTTATCCTATGGGATCCGGAAAAAAGATTATAGAGTGTGGTATATTTACTAGTTGGTAATCACATAAGAAGAAGCTGTGTAATTTTAGTAATTTGAACTGCTTTTACTAATCTGAATGGATTTTATTGTGCTTGATGTGTTTTTTTCATTTGTGCAAAAAAACTTTAGCCTTTATTTTATAAAGAACAGCGGAGTATACATTTTAAACAAACATGATCAGTCACTGTTATTTAAAAAAACCTGAGGTGGTACATCACAGGGCAGGAGTGGTGAATCTGTGGCCCTCCAAATGTTGTTTGACTCCAACTCGCATCAGTCCCAACCAGCAGGGTCAATCACCAGGAATGATGAGAGCTGTGGTCCAACAACACCTGGAGGGCCACAGGTTCCCTGGCCTGGCCTGGGGCTAAGAGGTATGTGGTCAGGAAGTCCTTGGCTTGAATCTCGCCTCTACCATGAATTTATTAGGTAGCCTTAGGCAAGCAAATCTTCCTTGTCTCCATCCATTTGAAATATGGGCATAGTCTGAAGGCACAAGATGTAACAACCTCAGTGAAGCTAAACAGGCCTTATGTCTGATAAGGGCCAGCCAAAGACATTTTGCTGCCCAAACCAGAGCAACAAACGACACCCCCCATTTTATAGGAATTTAAAGGAACTTATGCCACCAGCATTGTGCAGTGTATGCTATATAAACACTGGGAGTAAAATTATACTATGTACCACATAGCTATACTAGTGCTTTAAAAAGAAAAAGTGCCAAGGTTAGAATCATATATTTTGACCCGGGAAAACTCCCACCAGACACACTGCTATAGGATTTGCACTCTGCACATGCACTAAGGCACAATCTTATTATCAAAACAATGCATTTTCTAAGTTAAGCTGCTGGCTCTGCTCTAAAAGGCTAATATGTGGGGGGGAAACCCTAAGCATTTTGCTCCTAGATGATTCCAAAGGTTCCCCTAGTATAGAATCGTCCTGCCAGAATCAACCACCATCACCACCATTATATGTTCCCAGCATATAATGGGGAAGATGGAATATTCAGAAATGTTGTCTCTGATTAATAGCTGTGAGATTTCCCCTGCTCCATTAATTTGTCTAATTCATTTTAAAAGGCATTTGAACCAGTGGTCAACACTTCATCTTGTTGCAGAAAACTGCACTAAGCTAATGCAGGACTTCCTTTAAGAGAGTTGAGTCTTAATATATATGGTAGGATTCCAGCGTTATAAATAGAGATATGAAGGCCTGGAATAAACCCGGAAATTTTTTTTCCTGAAGCCTTTTTTGTTTTTTTTCCGGAAAATTGAAAAAAATGAAGAAAAAATGCATTATGGCATGTTTTATTTTAGCATGATGAATAAAATGTTTTATTGAATCTTGCCCCCCCCTTTTCTGTTCTTTTTATGGGAATGGACGCTTTACGTCTGCTTGACACTGTGGAGGACTAGCAGAGACATGGTTTCTTCTGGGTTTTTTTATAATTGTTTTTTGCCTGCTCCTTATAAACTGGCAAAATGAAAGAGGTTCCTTACAGTTCAGGATCTTGTAGATCCATTTGTTACAAAAAAAAGTAAAAAATTTAAAAAGTAAATTTAATTTGTAATAATTGTTTGAATAAAATGTACTTTTAATATACCAAATTTGATAATTTTATACCACACCAACTTGTACATAATTACATTTGATGTTCCTGAAGTAGCAAAGTGACTTTCAATCTCCAAAAAGTGCTAATAATGCATTTTTTCAATTTTTCCAAAAAAATCCATTTTTTTCTGGGGGAAAAACCAGTTTTTTCCATCACTTCAATTTCTGGAAATTTTACATCTCTAGTTATAAATGAACAATGAAAATAACTGTATCAACAAACGAGGGGATCTAACTTTACAACAGAAACAGAAGAAAAAACCCTTCTTCAACTACTGAACACTCTAAACTTCCAATTGTCAGTTCAGCTATGCTTACAGATAAAACCTACTGCATGTATGTTACTCACTTTAAAGTTTAGAGAAAAGAGGAGGGGGTTCTCTTTCCTTTTCTCCAGTCCTCCACAGAAGAACAGAGTGAGAAGCCAGCTTCAACTTCTCCTTGTCTGGGCAATGCTGCAGGCAGCTCTAGTTCTATCACAGCCAGTCATGCAATTCCTCCTTATCCCAAAGCTTATGACTTTTTTTTTGCTGTGGGGTCTATTTACAGGAGGTGGGGGAAACAAGGCGCTGCCAGGCCAGCCCACCCCACTGAGCAGCTGCATGCTTGGCATTGTATGTGAAGAGATTTGAAGTGCTATACAAGTACTAAGTATTGTGAACTTTTAAGATTCAGCTTCCAACTTTAATGATACAGTAGGGCCCCGCTTCTTGGCGCCCCGCTTTTCAGCGGGCCGATCAGCTGGAGGGGGGCTGGAGCTCCCCGCACTCCGGCCGATCGCACCGGAGGAGGGGAAGATCTGCTGTAGTGTGCTACAGCTGATCTCCTCTTCTTGTGATCAGACTCCCACTTGAGCTGATCGCGCCCGAGGGGAAGATCTGATCTTCTCCTCCTCTGGTGCGGTCAGCGGGTTAGGTTCCAGACCCCCGCATTACAGCTGATCCACTTTTCAGAGGTTTTTGCTTTCCAGCAGGGGTCCGGAACCTAACCTGCCGTATGAATGGGGCCCTACTGTAACGGGAGGTCAATGGAATATTTTAAAACTGGAATGGCTAACCTGTGACCCTCCCATTGTTGTTGGATGCCAGCTCTCATCAGCCCCAGCCAACATGGCCAATTTCGGGAATTATGGAATCTGAAGACCAACAACAACTAGAGGACCAAACTGTTACAGGAAGAATAGTAGCAAGACCACATAAATTTGCATAGCCCAATTTACAAACTCAAAAATTTCCAGAAAACCCTTATCACTAGCAAAAAATATGGTAATTTTCTGTTGAGAGAATAATGGAGGCAAGCCAGGTGCACGAGAAAGGTAAAAAAAGCATTTAATTTTTTTTTGCTATTAACACTGAAAGCACACTGCTAAAAACATAAAGACCAACAAAATAGTTATTTAAAAACATCAGCAGCAGGAGATTGTCTAGGGAGACAATTGGACCTTTGGATGACAAGGGAATCAATACGTGTGCGAGAGGAGGATAAGAAAATTGCGGAGCAGCTGCCTTGATTCTTTGCATCTGTTTTCACAGAGAAAGTGATTAGGCGGACCCCTATGCCTAAACTAAATTTCACAAGAAGCGAGTCTGAGGAACTGAGGCAAATAGTGGTGACAAGAGATAAAGTTCTAGGTCTAATAGACAAAATAAAAACCAACAAATTGCCAGGTCTGGATGGCATCCACTGGAGAATTCCTGAAGAAATCAAATATGAAATTGCTGGTCTTCTAATAAAAATATGTAACTTCTCCTTAAAATCCAACTCCATATCTGAGAACTGGAAAGCGGTTAATGGAACACCAGTATTTTACAAAGGGACTTGGGGGAAGGGGAGGGATCCTGAAAATTACAGGCCAGTTAGCTTAATGTCTGTCCCAGGAAAACTGGTGGAAAGTATTGTTAAAGATAAAATAACCAAGCATATAGAAGAACAAGCTTTGCTGAAGCAAAACCAGCATGGCTTCTACAAGTGTAAGTCCTATCTCACTAACCTATTAGAGTTCTTTGAGAGTGTCCACAAGCATATAGATAGAGGTGATCCAGTTGACATAGTGTATTTGGACTTTCAAAATGCTTTCAGCAAGGCACCTCACCAAAGACTCCTGAGTGAGCTTAGCAGTCATGGCATAAAAGCAGAGGTCCTCTTGTGGATTGGGAACTGGTTAAGTAACAGGAGGCGAGAGCAGGAATAAATGGACAGATGTATAAAGTGGGGTTCCTCAAAGATCACTATCGGGACCTGTGCTTTTTAACGTGTTCATAACCAAACAAGAGTTTGGGGTGAGCAGTAAGGTGGCCAAGTTTGCTGATAATACTAAATCATTCAGGGTCGTTAAAATAAAAAAGGATTGTGAAAAGCTTTCAAAGGACCTCTCCAAAATGAGTGAATTGGTGGCAAAAATGGCATATGCAATTCAATGTAAACAAGGATAAAGTGCTGCATATATGGCAAAAAATCTGAATTTTACAGGCTCTGAACTGATGGTGACTGATGAGGAACAAGACCTTGGGGTAGGTTGTGGATAACTTGGTGAAGATGTCAACTCAGTGTGCAGCAGCTGCGAAAAAGGCAAATTCCATGACAGGGATCATTAGGAAAAGAACTGAAAATAAAACCACCAATATCATAAAGCTGTCTATGGAGGCCCAAGTTTCATCGGTGTGCCGAGCAGCTTGGGGTCAACTGCGCCTCGTTCGAAGGCTGCAACCCTATCTTCCTGTTCACCAGCTCCCACTTGTAGTGCACGCTCTGGTCACCTCTCGTTTAGACTACTGCAATGCGCTCTACGTGGGGCTACCCTTGAAAACAGTCCGGAAACTACAGCTGGTACAAAATACGGCAGCTCGTTTACTCACGAATAGCCGCCGATACGATCATATTACTCCAATGCTTTACAATCTCCACTGGCTTCCAGTTATGTTCCGGGCTCAATTCAAGGTGCTGGTATTAACCTTTAAAGCCCTATACGGTTTGGGCCCAGTATATCTGACGGAGCGCCTCCACCGTCATAAATTGTGCCGCCCTACGAGATCGGCCACACAGGACCTGCTCTCAGTCCCGCCAACTAAAGTGGCTAGGTTGGTGAAGACTCAGGAGAGAGCTTTCTCTGTGGCGGCCCCCTCGATCTGGAACTCCCTCCCAATAGATCTTCGACATGCCCCTTCCCTAGAAATATTTCGCCGGGGCCTGAAGACTTGGCTCTTTAACCAGGCCTTTACAACCTCTGAGACTTCTAGGGTAAATTAGCCTTGTATTGAAATGCTGATAATTTATTATACTGAACTTGTATGTAATGTATTGACTATATCTTATTTATTGTATTTTATCATATTTTACTGTAAGCCGCCTAGAGTGGCCATTGGCCAGATAGGCGGCCTATAAATTAAAGTTTATTATTATTATTATTATTATTATTATTATTATTATTATTATTATTATTATTATTATAGATCTATTCTGTGACCCCATTTAGAATACTATGTACAGTTCTGGTCACCTCACTTCAAAGGGGATATTGTACAGCTGGAAAAGGTTCAGCGAATGAAACCAAAATGATCAAGGGGATGGAGCGACTCCTCTAAGGAAAGGTTGCAGCATTTGGGTTTTTTAGTTTAGAGAAAAGGCAAGTAAGAGGTGACATGATGGAAGTGTATAAAATTATGCATAGCATGGCAATAGTAGATATAGAAAAGCTTTTCTCCCTCTCTCACACCACTAGAACAGATGGACATCCAATGAAGCTGAATGTTGGGAGATTCAGGACAGAGAAAGGAAGTCCTTCTTCACGCAGCGCAGAGTTAAAGTATGGAATTCACTTACATAGCAGGCAGTGATTAGCCACCAACTTGGATGGCTTTATTAGAGGATTAGACAAATTCATAGAAGATAAGGTTATCAGTGGCTACTAGCCCCAATGGCTATAGTCTAGCTCCATGGTCAAAGGCGGTATGCTTCTAAATACCAGTTGCTGGAAACCTCAGGAGGGGACAGAACTCTTGTGCTGATGTCGTGTGGGCTTCCCACAGGCCTCTGGTCAGGTACTGTGAAAACTAAAGGGGCCACTAGCCTGACCCAGCGAGCTCTTCTTATGTTCTTAAAGATTGCTCTATACCAAGATGCATTTAAAACTTCAAACTGATTAATACTGCAGGCATTCCAGCATAATGAGAAAGATACATAAGAGATATAAAATGGTTGGAAACGAGGCATAAAACTGATCACCATCCAAACAATTAACAGTAGCAAGAAAAAGGTTGCACATCACACTGCAAAACCTTACCCAAAGCAAAATTATTTTTAAATAGGTGCTAAACAGAGCAGGCTGCATGGAAATTAAACAAAGATACAAAACTCATTTGAAATGTGGTGTTGGAGGAGAGCTTTGTGCATACCACGGACAGCAAAAAAGACAAATGATTGGGTGTTAGAAGAAATTAAACCAGAACTGTCACTAGAAGCTAAATTGATGAAACTGAGGTTATCATACTTTGGACACATCATGAGAAGACCTGATTCACTAGAAAAAACAATAATGCTGGGAAAAACAGAAGGGAGTAGAAAAAGAGGAAGGCCAAACAAGAGATGGATTGATTCCATAAAGGAAGCCACAGACCTGAACTTACAAGAACTGAACAGGGTGGTTCATGACAGATGCTCTTGGAGGTCACTGATTCATAGGGTTGCCATAAGTCGTAATCGACTTGAAGGCACATAACAACAACAACAAGAGAACATTATTCTACCCTTGGTTAAAGCATCAAGATAGGGTACAGAATAAATCAAAGCTGTTTTTTTTTTTGCATATTACAGTCCATTATATAAATAATGAACAGCCAAGTAAGATAAGCATACACGGGTTTTTTTTATAAGCTCCAGTCACTTTTGGAAGATAACTACAGGCTTATTAAACTAACATCAAAAGAATACGCACACAAATTGAGAGATTTAACACAAAAAGCCCTTCAGACCTAGACTAAAACTGGAATTTTATCAAAATATCTACAGTTATCATCTTTTATAATGTAAACTGTATTCTGAGCTGTATTATTCTGGCCAGGTCTAATTAAGCTAAGATAATGGTAATATAAAGAGGACCCTAATAAAGTTGGCTCTTGAAAATAAAATTTGAACTATAAAATTTTAGTGGAAATTATGATTAAACATTAAATAACATCACTGGAAGATTAAAAAACATAGCTGTTTAGGGGTTACACAAGAAAAATCTTACCAGCAATATAAAACTGGTTAAAATAATTAACAATACTCTGACTGGGAACACCTATACTTTCTCCTAGACACCACTAAGGCATTTCGAACAAGTGGCGTAATTAAACATGATTTATTATGGTATAAGCCAGCAATGGGGAATATTTGGCCCACAAAGACATTTTGGGCAAACCATGCCCACCTATAAGCATGTGACATCATATTATGTCAGGCCGGATATATCATCTCTGATTTTAGCACTGTGGTGCTTAGCTCTAAGACTGGAGATGATAATAATAATAATAATAAATTTTTATTTTTAGGCCGCCTACCTGGCCGAATGAACGGCCACTCTAGGCGGCGTACATAATTAAAAATACAACATATAATACAGTTTTAACATATAAAACAATTATAATCCACCAACCTACATCTATACACTGTAAACTAAAATTATCTAGGAGACTTGTATGCCCGCTGAAACAACCAAGTTTTCAATCCTTGGCGGAAACCTGCCAGGGAGGGGGCCTGGCGAAGGTCGTATGGCAGAGAGTTCCAGAGGGTGGGGGCCACAACCGAGAATGCCCTCTCTCTGGTCCGCACCAGCCTAGCTGTCTTAACTGGTGGGACCGAGAGGAGGTCTTGTGAGGCTGATCACGTCAGGCAGCATATCTGGTGATGCTGGAGGCGCTCCTTTAGATAAACTGGACCGACACCGTACAGGGCTTTAAAGGTTAACACCAACACGTTGAATTGGGCTCGGTACACAACTGGTAGCCAGTGCAGATCTTCCAGCACTGGGGTGATATGATCCCGGCGGCGGCTGTTTTTAATCAACCGTGCCGCCGCATTCTGTACCAGTTGTAATTTCCGGACCATCTTCAAGGGTAGCCCCACGTAGAGCGCATTACAATAGTCTAAGCGAGAGGAGACCAGGGCATGCACCACCCGTGGGAGCAGATGGACCGGAAGGTAGGGTAGCAGCCTCTGTATCAGACGTAATTGATACCAAGCTGCCCGGCTCACCGCTGACACCTGAGCCTCCATGGACAGCTGGGAGTAAAGAATGACCCCGAGGCTGCGAACCTGGTCCTTCAGGGACAATCTAACCCCGTTCAGCATCAGGTCAATATCTCCTATCCTTCTCTTATCTGCCACAAGCAGTACCTCAGTCTTGTCAGGGTTCAGTTTCAGCCTGTTTCCTCCCATCCATTCACTTACAGACTCCAGGCACTTGGAAATAGTCTCCACAGCCAACTCCGGTGAGAACTTAAATGAGAGATAGAGCTGAGTGTCATCCGCATATTGGTGACACTGCAACCCAAATCTCCTGATGATAGCTCCCAGCGGCTTTACATAGATGTTAAACAGCATGGGAGAGAGGATAGAACCCTGTGGCACACCACAATTGAGAGGCCAAGGGTCTGAAACCTCCTCTCCCAATGCCACCCTCTGGTGCCTGTCAGAGAGATAGGAACGGAACCACCGTAAAACAGTGCCCCCAATTCCCATTCCCTCCAGGTGATCCAGGAGGATACTGTGGTCAACGGTATCAAAAGCCGCTGAGAGATCCAGGAGGACGAGGAAGGAGTGTTCTCCCCTATCCAACGCCCTCCTTAAATCATCCACCAGAGCGACCAAGGCTGTTTCAGTTCCATATCCAGTCCTGAAGCCCGACTGGAATGGATCTAAGTAATCTGTTTCCTCCAAATGTGTCTGTAGCTGTTTAGCCACCACACGTTCGATCACCTTGCCCAAGAATGGTAAATTGGAGACTGGGCGAAAGTTGTTTAAATCTTGGGGATCCAAGGAGGGTTTTTTCAAGATGGGCTTTATTACCACCTCCTTGAGGGCGGATGGCAATGCCCCCTCTTCCAAGGAAGCATTTACCACCGCCATGATCCCTTCGCTCAGTCTCTCTTTGCAGCCCAGAATGAGCCACGTGGGGCAAGGGTCAAACAAACAAGTGGTCAGTCTCACAGTAGAGAGCACCTTGTCCACTTCCTCAGAGGGAAGAGGCTGAAACCGATCCCACCGGACCGGATCGCAACTGATCGCCTCTGGCCCGCTTGCTGTGTCCACGGCGTGCGGAATTACGCTCTTCAGGCGATCGATTTTATCAGCAAAATGTTTTGCAAATGCGTCACAGGAGGCTTTAGAGTGCTCCAGGGGTTCCTGGGCAGCTGGACCGACCAGGCTTCGGACCACTTGGAACAACCTCCTGGGACAACATTCTGCGGATGCAATAGAGGCAGCAAAGAAGCCCTTCTTTGCTGCCTTTGTTGCCACTTGGTAGGCTGCAATTGCTGCTCTAACCAGTGTCCGATCGTCCTCGAAGCAAGACTTCCGCCACCGGCGTTCTAGCCGTCTCACCTCCTGCCTCAAACCCCACAACCGTGGTGTATACCATGGTGTGGTCTGAGTTCTATTCAGGGGGAGAGGACGTTTCGGAGCCACCCGGTCTATTGCCCCGGTGAGCTCCCTATTCCACTCTGTCACCAGAGCAGCATATCTCTTATTTCTGAACTATGTGATGTGGGACTACAGCACTAAGACTGGAGGAAAGCCTTTAACACTTTAAAAGGCAGGCGATGGGGGTGGGGAAGGCAGTGGCTTACCTCCCATCTTAGCACTGTGGGAGCACGACACTAAGATCAGAGAGCAACAAGGGAGGCTTTCTCAACAGGAGACTACTACTGTGCTATAATCAGAGAAACATCTCTGTTGCTACCTTTTACTATTGAAGAGCGCGCACAGAGGCTTCTTCCTGGACTTAGGCTTACTGCACTGCTCCAAGGGCTTTGAAAATATGACGTTATATAATTGACAACTGGGTGGGCCCACTAAGCTGTCAAAATTGCCCAAGCTTTTGTGGACTACAGTCCACTTCATCAGAAGTATGAACTGTTATCCTAAATTGTGGGGTTTTGGAGGAGGATACACATCATTCAATATAGTATTTTTAAAACAGATTTCATAGCATTCCATGAAGACATGAAATATTAAGGATATACAAAGTCCAGGGTTGCCACATTCAATAGAAAGAAACAATGTGTTTTAATAAGATGGCCCATTAAGATGGGGGTCACAAACCCGCACATGAAGGCTTTCACTGGCACCCCTAGGCAGGGCCCCCAGACTCTGAGCTTTCATTTAAAAAGTCTCAAGCCCTCCTACGAAGAAGGTTATGAAGCAAAATGTACAGGTACCCTTCTAAACAATTTCTGTGAAATAAGCCAGCCTGGCTGCTCCAATCTGTCACTGTTTTCAGCCAATGATTGAAATGAGAGCTGTGACTGATAAGCAAGTTGTTTGGACACCAGGCAATAGGAATCCCTGGGGTCCTCAAGAGCTAGTTTTCACCTCCCCTTTAGTACGTTATTCCTGTTTTATCTTATTTTCTAGTCCTTGGAAACTCTGTAGTTTGCCCTTCCTTTTCCCCTAAAGACAAGGATGCATCTTTCTATGGTGTTTGCAAATACTACTACACAATAAATGTAGACGGATGTTGATGATAAATGATAAATGATGATAAAAACAAACTACCATCACAAAAATGAATTAATGTCCTGGGCCCAGTACTCTTCAACATTTTTATTAATGACTTGGATGATGAGGTGCAGGGAATGCTTATCAAATGTGTAGATGATACAAAATTGGGAGGGGTAGCTAATACTTTGGAAGACAGAAACAAAATTCAAAGTGATCTTGATAGGTTGCAGCACTGGGCTGAAAACAACCAAATGAAATTTAACAGGGATAAGTGCAAGGTTCTACACCTAGGAAAAAGAAACCAAATGCACAGTACTTGGCTCAGCAATGCTACATGCAAGAAGGATTTTGGAATTGCGGTTGATCACAAGCTGAATATGAGCCAACAGTGCAATGTGGCTGCAAAAAAGGCAAATGTTATTTTAAGCTCATTAACAGAAACATTGTTTCCAAATTGTGTGAAGTACTAGTTCCCCTCTATTCAGCACAGGCTAGGCCTCATCTTGACTTCTGCATCCAATTTTGAACACCACTTTAAGGAGGATGTCGACAAACTGGAACAGGTTTGGAGAAGGGCAACAAGGATGATCAGGAGACTGGAAATAAAGCCCTATGAGGAGAAATTGAAAGAATTGGACATGTTTAGCCTTGACAAGAGAAGACTGAGGGGAGATATTATAGCACTGCTCAAGTACTTGATTTTCACACAGAAGAGCGCCAGGATCTCTTCTTAATCATCCCAGAGTGCAGGACATGGAATAATGGGTTCAACTTACAGGAAGTCAGATTTCCGCTGAACATCAGGAAAAACTTCCTGTTAAAGAGTGTTACAACAATGGAACCAACTGCCTCTCCAACATTGGAGGCATTCAAGAGGAAGCTGAACAGCCACCTGTCAAGTATGCTTTAACTTGGATTCCTTCATTGGGCAGGGAATTGGACATGATGGCCTTGTAGGTCCCTTCCAAGTCTACTGCTCTGATTCTATTAATGAATCTACTCCCTAAATGCAAAATGTGAAAACTGTGCAGAGGCTTAGGCATGTCTCCTGCAGTGTAGGACCTAAAGTCAGACACTTATTAAGAATTCACTGTATAGCTAACTTATAGTACAATGGTATATATGTCTTAATCCCAGGTAAGTGGGTTCAAGAAGACAGCCTAGGCTTCGGTTTAGGCTTGGCTTTAGATGAAAGCAAGGTTGTTCTTCCTTTAACAGCTGCATGGCAGCCAAAAATTCAACAAGTGAAGCCTTTTCTTGTATGGGACTAAAATGATGGAAAAGTTTTATCATGACTGTCCTCTCCAATTTTTTGTTATGCCAAGTCCTCCATGTTGTGTTATGCCACATCCCCACGGTAGCCAGTTTGTAACTGCCACCCACAGCACTTTCTCAAAATTGAAATGTGCCCCCTGATCCAAAAGGCTGGTGACCCCTGCACTTAGGGGATTTCTCAAGCTGGGATGGTAACTGCTTGCTTACTGTGAAGGGAACTTTTCTGGCAGGCAAAGTCACATAACCACTTCTGGGACCTACCAGAACATGAAGTATATTGGGTGTGGTGCAGGTAACTGCTCGTTATTGAAATAAAACTCTCTGGAGCACATACCTCCTGAATACTGCTTCTGCTGAAACATAAACATCTATTTTGTAGTGTCTGGTAAATGTAGATCACGCAACCCAAGTGGCTACCCTCCATATCTCTGAGAAGCTTGCACTGAGGGCCAGGTTCACTGACTTAGCTTCTTCCCATAGAGGAAGCATGCAGACACAAAGAGACTGGTGGACTGTCTGAATATGTTGGTGCATGCAAGGAAAATCTTTAGGTCCCTCCTTACATATCTGTACTGTGGGATGTGTAGGATTGGGACAGAAGGCGGGGAACATTAACTCCTACGTTCTATGAAAAACAGAATTCACCTTTGGGATATAGGAAGGGTCCATACTTCTGGAAGATGCAAAGGTCCCTTTTACTGAAAGTCCCCAATGTTCTGATACCCTTCTACCAGATGTAATGGCTACTAGAAAGTCCACTTTAAAGGTTAGCAGACATAGACAGAGGCCAAGCGTTCGAAAGGAGACTTGATATGGACCTGATCCACTGGGCAAGAGCCCACGCTAGGCAGCTCCAATGGCTACTTCTGCCTCAGCAGGTCCCACAAGCTTATTCTACTCCCAGCTCCTCTCAAACCTCCCAACCCTCAGTGAGAGACAAGGTGCTTGTGCCCTGATTGGGTCAAAACCAAAGACAATGTGCAGACCTGATGTTTAACGTGTTAGGCTTTAGTCCTTGGTCTAGGCCATCTTGAAGGAATTATACAAGTTCAGCTACTCCCAAATGACTGTCAAAATGCTTACATCTGCACCATCTCCAAAATGCTCTCCCAGTGGCTTCATAAATTCTGGTAGTGGATTTTTTGTGGGAAGTCAGCATAATGTTAACAACTGAAGACAAGTAGACAGCTACTAAGAGTGTTTCCTAATCAGCCTCCAAGTGGCTGTCACTCTGGGACTGAATGTGTGATGGGCCCTTGAGTGAGGTCTGGCTTCAAAAGCAGAGGGAAAGGTGGAGTTATGTCCGAGAACCATGGTCTCCTGGGTCACCAGAATGATCTTTGCTTGTTATAATCTGACCTTTTGGAAAACCCTTGTCATGAATGGGAACAATGGAAAGGCAAAGAGGCCCTGGGTTGTTGAGCACATCTGATCCTTTTGCTCCTGGTGACTGGAATCAGGTGAGGAACCAGGGTGAGATGGAAGGGGTTAAGGATTGGTTTGCTGAGGTGCAAACAGATCAGGTGGAATGCCAACCAGCTGAGAGGCTACTTGCCTGGATGAATCTGATTGTGGTGGAGGACGTCAGTTGTCAAATTCACCTCACCCATTGTATGTTGAGCCATCAGAGAAGCTACATTATTTTCTGCCCAGCACATGGTGGACTGCCTTCCTTTGGAGAAATTGGGATTGGGATCTGGTGCCCCTCCCCAACTGTGCAGGTGTGCTTTTATGGACATGCTACCAGTTAGAATTAAGATGCATTTCTGTTGCAACATGCTTCTGAATTGTCTGAATGTGAGGGAAACTGTTCTGAGTTCCAGTAAGTTTATACTGTGCTAGATTCCCTCCCGATCCCATCTACCCTGAACTGTGTGATGGAGAAAGTGGGCTCCTTGTCCCTGAAGCCAGTTGTCCATGGTGACAATAAAACTTTTTGGATATTTGAGGGGACCCCTTTCAAGCTGTGTCTCTGCTCCTGCCACTAACTGAGAGCCTCTCTAACAGGAGACAGGAGCAGAATCAGCTTATAGGTCCTGGATGTAAAAAAGAGGTAAAGGAAACAATCCCAAGTCCCTCTCTACCATTTTCCTCCTAATAGAGATAGATGTCTGATTACCTGATGAATTTTGTTTTGACTTGTCCCAAAATTTGGGAACTGGGTTGGGGTAAAACACATCTGGAGGGAGAACAATTCTGTCTTGAGGCCCTGTGAAACTGTTTGGATCACCCATGCATCTGAGCTTGTTTGCAGCCAGGTCTGGGCAAAGTCCTGCAGCTGTCTCACACCTTCTGACAACTGGAATCAGAACTGGTTGGCCTGTCTAGGTTGGCCTGAACCAGGTTTATGTTTGCTGAAGGGCAGATGCGTGGTAGATCTGGATCTGGTCCACACTGGTCTTCAACCACAAAAGTATACTAAAAACTATCTCTCCTGTGACTCCTGTGCCTGTTAGAGAGTCAGTGACTTCTGTGCAGGTTCCAGCTGCAATAGATCCCCAAATTTCAGCTGATTCTCACGCAGGTACATCTGTAGTTCAACCTCCCATTGCTGAAACAGTTGCTCTTGTTCAGCAAGCTGCTGCTTTGGGGGGTGGGGATAACTGTAGTACAGATCAGGATGGGGTGTCTGATCCTGAGCCTCGTAGTCGCTTTCCTCATCAGGAGAAAGGAGAATTGTCTGGGTAGGAATTGGAAGGAGTCTTGATTCAGACTGTTTGACTCAGAGGTTTTTCTGCTTCTTTTAATTAAGGCCTGCATGATGCTTTAGCTCTCTGCTGAGGAGGCTGCACCACAGCGTTCAGCAGTATCCAATTCTCTGGGGGCTAAGAAAGCCTTTTTCTGGACAGGCTACGCCTACCTTGGTGCCTTTTCCATAGGTTTTTGACAATGCCTGGAAGGCTGAATGAGCACATCCCAATAAGGGCAAATTGGTGTCCTGGGCTGTTAAGAGGCACTATAATTCTTCTGAGAGTGCTGTGCAACACTTTCGCATGGCTGCTCTGGAGCCTCCTCTGGCTGCTTTAGGCTCCTCTGCAGTTATGCCTTCAGAGAGAGAATGGGAGCCCAAGGATGCTTGTGAGTAGAGAGTGGCAATGCTTTGTGTAGAAGTTTCCAAGTGGACACTTTGGCTTTTGGAGCATCTGCCACTACCTCCATTTCTTCTGGGGCTTTTATGTGGGCAGAGGAGTTGGGCCATGGGCCAATGTGCCTTAGTCAGTTAAATACGTGTTTTAAAAGATCTCACATGCCTCTGAATAAGCAGCAGATCTGGCTATGGATACTTTTCAATACAATGCTCATTCTGTGGCTGCTACAACTGTGGTGAGGCGTAATGTTTGGCTTTGCCAGTAGGAGGCTGATGGGGGCTCACAAAGAAGACTGGTTAGTATGCCTTTTTCAGGTGCTAAGCTATTTGGTGAACTGTTACAAGAGCATCTCAATGAGACACAACATAAAAGGAAGATCCTTCCTTCTGCAGGTTTTTTTTTGCCCCTATAGGTAATTTTCCAGGCCAAGGGGTTTTCCTCTTATCAACCATGTTGGGAGTGCCAGGATAGGGGTGGACAGCCCCCCAGCAGGATGGGAGGAAATCCTTCCTTCTTCTCCAAGTTTGCCATGGGTACAAAGAAGCCCTCCATTGCATGACTTTGCAGATCCCCTGGGGGCCCAGTTGTTTCAATTTGCCCCTTGTGTGGGAGGTAAGCTCAGACAAGTGGGTTCTTGACACAGTGAGTCACGACTACTCCCTGGAGTTCGCCAACTTTCCACACAGTCTCTTTGTCCCCACCCCTTCTACTCAGGTTCTGGACAAGCACAGGAAATATCTATTTACTATGCAACATCTGCTGGACATATTGGGCCATGGAGGAAGACCTTCCCTTGGAGAGGAGTGTATTTCATCTTTTTCTTGGTGCTAAAAAAGAGAAAGGAGCCATCAGGGCCACTGTAGATCTCAAATGGCTCAACCCCTGGTTACCCAAGAGGAGATTTAAAATGGCAACACTGTGGCCAATCATCACAGCCCTAAGGAAAGGCGACTGGATGACTTCCATAGACTCAAGGCATACCTCCATAATCCCATTCAACTGGTCCATCAGCACTTCCTCTATGTCAGCTATGATGAGACACACTACCAGCATCAAGTGTTGCCCTTCAACCTCTCCTTGCCACCAGGGTCTTCACTAATGTACTGTTGACGTTGGTGGCCTTCTTCAGGACAAGGGCAAATGCTTGCACTCATATCTAAACAATATACTGGTTCGAACTCCATTGTAGAGCTCCTGCTTGGAGGATACCAAAGTCACTATTTTGTCTCAGGAGGTTGGGGTTCACAATGAGTTCATTGGCTCAGGCTCTCATTCATTTCAGGGTGCAGCTCAAGGTGCACCTATACCATATGTCTCTCACTGTGGAGAGAGTGGAGAAGATTACTGTTCTGCAAGTGAGGTCATCCACAGGGACGGATCTGATGTCACTGGCATGACTTCAGGGTCTCCTAGTATCCTCATGAGTTCTTGCCCATTGGGCTTTATTCCATTCTTGCACTCTCCAATAGCTTCTGTGACTACTTCAGGACCAAATAGTGGCTACCAGAAGCTTCTGCTCCCCATTCCCACTTGTTTGAAATGGGAACTTCAATAGTGGCTGGAGCCTTGGAGACTAAGGAAAGGGGAGGGTTTGGAAGAGCCTCAGTGAGTGGTGCGTACAACGGATTCAAGTCTTTACAGCCAGGGAGCACACATTGGACACTGTGTGGTACATAGGACATGGACCCCAACAGAGTCCCATCTGAGCAACAATGTGTTGGAGCTTCAACTGTGTCTGAAACCTTGGTGTTGGAGGTCCATGGCACTCATCTGCTTGTGTGTACAGACAATATCTCTGTGAAGGCATATGTGAACAAGCAGGGGGGACTTGGTCCAAAGCCCTGATCCCCGAGGCCTCTCTCACTGGGTGGAGCACGCTCTTCATTCTCTGAAGACCAGACATCTAGCAGGTCTGGAGAATGTCATGGCAGATTGGAGTCGGACTGTCATAAAGGAGGCAAAATGGCAGTTGAACCTGCTGGTGTGCCAGATGATAGTGAGTCATTTCGAAACGCCAGTGGTAGATCTGTTTGCCTTGCCAGAGAACACACAATTACTAGTTTTTCCATTACGTCTCGCTTGTGTGGAAGCCTGGGGGATGGATGTGCTTCCTTGGCTGTCAGGAGTGCGATACGACTTTCCCTTTTGTCTGATTCAATCAATTCTACAGAGGATTCTTCAGCAACAGGCAGAGGTGATCCTGGTGGATCCTCACTGTTCCCAGTGGCCACTGTTTCCCAATCTGGCATACATGTCAGTGGGGGACCTGTGGAGTCTGCCAATGTCAGGATCTGCTGCTGCAGGGGCCCATATTGCACCCCAGGACAGAGCTGTTTCAGCTGACAGCCTGGAGACTAAGCAGCTCTGATTGATCTAATTGTGATTTTCCAGTAAGGTCTTGTAAACATCATTATCTTCTAGGTGGGCCTCCACTAAAAAAGTTTACTGTAGCACCTGGAAAGCACTTTTGTCCTGTAGTTTTAGGAGTGGATGCTCTGTCTCAGCAGATTTCCGACTTCATTTTTTACAAGCTGAACTTTACAAAGGGTGTAGCATCAGCAATATTAAAAGATAGGTAGCAGCTCTGAATAATATCTTCTCCAGTTTGGCAGATCAGGTTCTTTCCTCCCATCCCCTATATAAAAGATTTCTTAAAGGGGTTTCTCTCCTTTCCCTCAAAGTGATACATATAGGTTTCCCACTTGGAACCGTAACTTGGTTCTGCCTACAACTGATGAGAGCTCCCTTTGAACTCTGGGCCACTTGCCTGTTAAACATTCTGACTTTCAAAATTATTTTCCTTGCTGCTGTTGCTAGATATGTCTCTGAAATAGGAGCACTTTCAGCCAACCCACTGTGCATTTTCCACCAGGACAAGGTGGTCCTGCATGCAGATCCATCTTTTCTTCCCAAGATTAACTTGGCATCTGAATGGACAAAGGAAGCTGTTCTTCCCTCCTTTTGTCCAAACCCTACCTGCTCCCAGGAGAGATGCTGGCACTTCTTGGATGTTTGTCGGGCTCAACAGTTTTATCTGGCCTGAACGCTGGAGTTTAGGCATTTGGAGTCTTTTTGCGCCTTTTTCCAGGCCATCTAAGCGGAAGGTGTCCTTCCATTTCTAGGTGGCTATGTTCAACCATCTCTCAAGCCTATTCTGCCTTGGGTAAAGACCCTTGGGTTGGTCTCATCGCATGTTGGTCTGAGGGGGAGGCTGCCGCTGCTGCCTTCAAGGGCAACTTTCCAGTATTGAACCACTACCTGGCCTACTCCACACAATTTTTTCATCAGCTGATGTGGTATTTGGCAGGAAGGTGCTTCAGAGGGTTGTTCAGCAGTAGGGTGGGGCAGAGGAAGCCCACCCAGACAGCAGTATTATCTCTTATTGATACTTGGGCTGGCTGCTTCTAGCATTCTGATGGATTGAGGGGTTGTTCTTTGCTCTGACAGTCAGACTGGAGGAGTGGGATGACTCCTCCCCCCGGAAAGGTGATGAAAAGATTCTGGACCCTGCCTGTCAATCCAGTGGGAGGTGTCATCCCTATAACAGAATATCCTCCACTGCCAACATCAAACAGAAATTCATGGTAAGTAAAATTTCCATTCTTTAGAGTGAATACTAGTGCTGGTGACAAAGAAAGAGTTAAATGAATACTATACACCTATGAAAGTGGGGTTAAATAGAGTCCAGGAAGATGAAATATGTGACATTAAACATAAAGAACAGAAATATTACCTCCTAATATTTGGGAGAGAAACATCTAAGCCTGCTAAGCTGACACTTGAAGGAGACACCTCTTTTCCCTTTCATAGAGGTGCTCCTCTGCCCTGAGCACTAAAGAAGGTGGCCAGACTATCATCCATGTATGTGACTGGTGGCGACTCCTTTGAAGAACAGCCTCTTGCTCACAGAAGGTTTGTTTAGAATAGTATATGTCTCCTAAGAGTAGGGGAAGGCAGCAAGCAAAGCCTATAATATAGAAAGTTCTAAACTCAACAATATCATCATGACAGGGCATCATTTTCAACAAAGCAATGTCTTTTTATCCCGAGCTTTCCAGTAAGACAGAACTATCCAACATTCTAAGACTTGTTATTCCATAGAGTTCATGACACAAAAACGAAACATTGTGCAGAATCTTAAGGCTCCCTTCTACTTTGATTATACCTGACTTTAGATAGTTACATCCTCTTGTAGTATTTTGTACACTTTCAGTTTAATTGCTAACCTTCAAACAAATAATTTACAGAGAAAAATACCTTCCTACTGAGGACTAATATGCAGATATGAAAATTATATTTGTCTTCCAATTATATTTGTCTTCCTTTTGTTCTTTACAAATGACAGTGATAATGGCCTGGTTCATACTTCACGTTAAACTATACTTTAAGATATGGTTAGTGAATCTCAGGCCCAGGGATCAAATGAAGTCCTCCAGGCTCCTCTATCTAATACTTGGGACTCTCCTGAGGCCACTCCCCCTTCCCAGGCCACACCCCTCACTACAGTGTCATGCCCTCATTAAGTGTTTTTCCTTTGCTGGAATGTGTTCTTGAACTGTGCTGCCTTTTGCTTGCCAGAGATGGAGGATAGAGAGGGTTTTTTGGGGGGAGGGGTATGTGATGTTCCTGTATTAAAGTAAATATGGTAAGTGCTGTTTATATAGAAGACATATGGTAAGTGGAGTGAAAGAGGAGGGGGGAGTAGATGAGCAGTAGAACGCTGGATGATTGGCTGAGCGATTGAATGGCTGGGAGTATAAATGGAAGAATGACAGTTGAATCTGGGTGGGTTGTTTTGGTGGTGTTTGGAGGTGGGTGTTAGGTGGTGGATGTCAGGAGAGTGTGGAGAAAGAGGGAGTGGGAGTTCTAGTTAATGATAAGTCAAGTATCACAGGAATAGATGAAACCATATGCTTAAGTACCATTAGAAAAGTAATCTTGTTATTTCTGTTATTTAATAAATACTATTTTGGTTTACCGAAGCCCTGATCCTTGGCTGGGGTTTCACAGACCAGAAGGGAGGGCAAGGTAATTACCAAGGCTGAAGGGAAACAGTAACAAATGGTGGCAGCGGTGAAGAGAAGATAACATTACAAGTATCCAGCGCAACCCCGAGTTATATGAGTTATCTACATTGATACAAGGGGGTTGGGAACAGCATAAGCACGCAGTCACAAATGTAACCGGATAGAGAGAGACTCAGGCAAAGTCTCTGGGAACATTGGTTATAGGACGTGACTGGTGGTGCTGCCTAGCAGGGGGATCTAGTGAGATCTGTGCTAGAGCGAGAGAGAAATCATAAAAAGGACAGTCCGGACTGGTGGAGTCCCTGGTGGTGCCTAGTGAAAGGCAGTAGCCACAAGCAGGTAGGAACCTGACAGGGAGAGCCAGGGAAGGACGCCACAGGGTACAGAAATCTCTGGGTTTTATGTGATTGGAATGCAACATACAGTACAAAGCTAAGAGTCTACCCACTTTTGCTTCTGGCTGTACCCATTACTGGCATGTAGCCCCCAAACAGGTTGCCCATGAGGAAATGTGACCCTCAGGCTGAAAAAGATTCAACTCTCCTGGTTGAATGAACCATAAACAATGGTTTAACACAAACAAGCTGCATACTGGTACATGCTCCTCAACAGTTCCCACAGTGCTCTTCCTGCACTATGGACAAAGAAAGCCAGTTTGTTTCTCTCCAAACAAACCACGAGTTTCTGCTTGGCTTAATGTTTATTGTTTGTTTATGGAAAACAAATCATGAGCCCAGATTTGGATGACACAATAAGCCAGACTCTAACTTGCATTACCCAAAGTACAGCATTAGCGGGAGAAGGGAAGAATCACCACAGGAAATTTGAGCAGCCTGCCCCACTGCACAGCTTGTTCCCACTGAACCACAGTTTGTGTTAAATTTTACTTTACCATGGCATGCTAATTGGGCCAGGAGCTATTCAGACACAGTGCTAGTCCACAGTTTAGCGTTATGAAACTTCGCTGCAGCAAGCCTCAGGATTGTGTTACCTGCCCCCTTTTTCAGTGTAACCATGAGGAAGAGTTTGGAAGCTTTTGCTTCTTTCTCAGACTAACCTGCAACTTGTCATGATATCCAAATCCAAATCCCAGCCAAAAAACTAAGCTAGTCTTAAATATGTTGAAATAAACCAACTTCAAGTTAGTGATTATGAAGCTTGCTTTCTCCAACTAATCACAGTTAAGTTTAACCACAGTTCAGGGTTCAGATGACATACTGTAATAAATCTGAAATGGAGGAGGAAGCTTCCAATCAGCTCTTCACAACTGCACCAAATTCTTAACAGCTGCACTCATATTATCCTAAATATCTTTGGGCTTTGCCTGGAAAATTTGAGAGATGTTTTATTAGCAAAAACACCCTTTAAAAGATGCTCATTTTCAATATATGATGTATCTCTTCATCACCAGGAGCTGTCCGCTACTAATACAAGGGTTTCCATCCACAGACACGCATGGTAAGATTCAACCATATAGTCTGACGTATCCCTTTTTTCCTTCAGAGCAGCTGTCAAATGCAGGATTGGGGCTGCAGAGTACATGCATCCGTGCAGTTTTCCCAATCTAATCATTCCCCAATGAACTATTCTATCTGAGAAAATCCAGTATTGTCACCATATTCCAAATGGGGGGACCGAGTCAGAGAGAGGTTATATTCCACTTGCAGAATATTTTCCAAATCAGAGTTCCCATGTGTTATCTAGTTTGGCCACATCATTTAAGACAAGTTTGGGGATCATTTGGTCTTCAGTGTTGCTGAACTACAACTCCCATCAATCCCAGCAAGCATAGGCAATGACCAGGGATGAGGGGAGTGGTAGTCTAGCAACACTTGGGAGGGCCAAAGGTTCCCCACACCTGACTTCAATATTTTTAGAAGCAGTATCACACTCAATATAGAACCATATCGGTTTTGATTAAACAGCCCAACACTGTGGACAAGCCCAGTCGTGTATGTAAAGCAGCTTACGGGATCAAAGCTAAAGTATTTAGACACTATATAGAGCTAATGCAGTATAGTGAATGAAGCACTGAATTTCAAATCCTGCCAGGCCATTACAAGCCACTTTCTCTCAGTTTAAGCAACCACACAGGTTTGGTGCCAGGAGAAAAATCAGACGCCCCATGTACTGTGCCCGAGTCCCTTTGATGAAAAATGGGGTGTACAAGTGTTGGTGTATGCCCACATGTAAGCAAGTGTGTTTATGTATGATGTCTCTCTCACAGAGACATATTTATCTCATAAACATACATATACTCACAAAAAACGTGTTTAGAGATTTTTGAAATATTAATTGGAATAAACATGTGTGTGTGTGTGTGTCTGTGGCCAGATTTCATATACTAGAGCAGGGATTCCCAAATTACAGTCCACAGACTACTGTGGTCCATGACATGCCTGTGGGTTTCTGGTTGAAGACTGGAGACGGCACATCCATCATATTAAATATTCATATTGATTTTTAATTGATTTTAATTGCTTTTCATTTCTTGTATTTTACTATATTGCAATTTGAATTATATGGAATAAAGCAATAAAAGCAATAAAAATAGAATTAAAAATCATGCAGCATCTAGCACAATGAATTACAATTGCTACAACAGGCACAAAAATCATTAAGTGCTCCGTCAAGACCCTCACAAATTTTTAAGTGGTCTCAGAAAAGTTTGCCAACCAATGTACTATAGTGTATATGGCATCTTTCAGACACTGCCATAAGAAAAACAGATATACATATGAAAGAAACTTCATAACAAGTTCTGAATGCACAAACCTCATCTCTGTGCTTCTGACAAAAAACCAAGAACTGAGAAACTGCATCTCCCTTTCTGTTTCGTGGGGTGTATGCAACAGCTTTTTTCCTACCAACAGGTGATCCTGTGCCTCTTTTGATTTCTCTCCCTTCAAGGACTTTTTCAGGGGTGATATTCTTAACAGGTTCAGTGCCTTCTTCAGATTCATTCATTGCAGGCAGTTTTGCTCTCCTCCTCCTCTTGGTAGGAATATCAGATTCTTTCTTTGATTTGAAAGTCTGAGTAATATCTTCATCTGTGTAAATTTTATCCATTTCCTCCAAAGATTTAACAACAAGACCTGCTTCTTTTGCCACTTGAGGATTAAGAAGAGGTCTGCCCCTAACATAAATGAAGGTATACTTGACTTTTCGTTCGTCCATTGTCAAGGATAATGCATCTTTTGCTTGCTTAACACCCATTTCCCACTGGGGGCGTAGTTTTCCTGAAACAGGTTTTAACATCTATGGGGAAACACACCAACAAATAATTAAGTGAATGAAAGAAACCTCCTATCCCTATGAATTATGCAAAAATCACAGTCTCCTATTAACACATTCCAATGAAGTTTTTACACCAACATGAAAAAAAATAAGAAATGGACTCTAAGATGGGAATGGAACAATCACTTGAAAAGAAATGTGCAATTGTTGAAGCAGTAATAGATACCCTCAAAACAATTTGCAGTGATTCATGTGAATATTCAAGCAGATAATATAACAGCTATGTTGAGATGTAACACACTAATTTTTACCTTTATTTTCTCTGCTTTGGTAATGGAATGCTTTGCACTTTCCTGGCATAATTGCTCAAATTGTTCTTCTCCTTTGAATGGTACAAGGCTCTTTTCAAATACCCATGCTCGTTCTGGAGCATCTCCGAAGAACTGAACATGATATTGGCGAAAACTCTTCTTTTGTCCTGAAAAATGTAGCAGGCATACTGAGTGACAAACCAAACTTTTGTCTGACTTCCAGGCTTCAATTTTTTCCACCATTTCTCTAATCTGATATGTTTATTTATTTATTTTTTTAAATTAAAAACATTTTTAAAAATTAAAAAAAAAACAAAAATTAATTTTTATTTTAAATTTTTTTTATTTAAAAATTACTTTTTTAAAAAAAAAATCCTCTTTTATAGCAGAGTGAACAACAAATAGTGTTCAGATGAATTCTGTCAGGTTGTATATATCCTTTATGGCATAGTCTCTGATCTGCCCCCTTTCAACCATATCCCATAAGCTGTGCTATGTGCCATACAGAAAAATCAATTACTTATAACCAGGCATAGTTTAAAGAATTGGTGAGTTACTCACTGCAGAATCCTGCAGAAGGCCCTCCTCCGGGTTCTGACTCACAGAGAGGCCCGGAGGGTGATGACAAGATCTAGGGCCTTCTCAGTGGTGGCCCCCGAACTCTGGAACAGTCTCCCCGAGGAGGTGCGCTTGGCGCCGACATTGTTATCCTTTCGGCGCCAAGTGAAAACCTTCCTCTTTTCCGAGGCATTCTCATTTTAATTTTAATTTAATTTTAATTTAAGCTAACTTAATTTTAAATTTGTTGTAATTGATTTTAGATTGCTTTACTTTTATATGTTGTATCATACTGTGTATTTTATTGTATTTCTGTTGTTCACCGCCCAGAGAGGTATTGCTAGTCGGGCGGTATAAAAGTGTAATAAATAAATAATAAATAAATAAATTTGGAAAAGGTCTTTCAGAGTTAAAAAAAATCTCACTACTCTCAAACATTTACATGCTTTTAAGAAGCATGCGGTATTGAGTGGCTAAAGGTTTAAAAAACCCACAACTGTCACTCACTCACTCACTCACAGACACATTCTAGAAACTGGCTGAGACTATCTCACAGCGTACACAAAACAGAGCAGCTACACAACTGGGTTGCGTTATACTGCTGGGAAAATGGCCACCCACATTGCATCACAGAAAGGTGCAATGGCACAGCTTATGGGGTGTGGTCGAAAGGTCAGAGACTATGGCATCCTTCCCCAACTTGGTGCTCTGCAGCTAGCCACGCTGGCTGCTGTTGACAGGAGTTGTAGTCCACCAAGCTGAGCTATGACATTATGTTAAAACTCAAACTAAACAAAGCATTATCCCTAAATGGATTTGCAACAAACTTATAAGTCTTGTTTCGTGTTTTAACAGTGGAAATTAGGTAGCTATGCAGGAAAACTACCACAATTACTCTGCCGACTACAGATCGATCCACTAAAACCTAAATTATTTTTCTATTAGATAAAAAGCATAAACTTAAATGTTTAATTTTTAGTCAGTAAAGTACCTACAATAAATCAATGACTAATAAATGGTCACTAAAATACACTGATCAAAATATTTGAAATGCTATCAAGTTTTGTAATAATCTTATTCAGTTATGACATTGCATTAATTTTTGCTATTTTTTCTGTTCTGGCCTAACGAATAGCTCAGTGCAATTCATAAAACTATCTGTGTACTTAAACCAACATACACTAGTCAAATAAGATACCAATTTACTTGATTTCCCCCTTGCTTTCTCTAGGCCTAACACAGCTATAATTGCAAATACCAAACTACCAAAAATAAGGGACATACCATTTAGTTTTGTGAAGTTGTAAAGAAGAGGATCAGTTGAAATCATACATGGCCACCATGGATAGCCAGATACTTTGGACCATACCAAGTCTCCTACATTGTACTTCAATGCATGAATTTTGTCATCTTTTCCAAGAAATAGAGAAGAATCTTCAAGAGGAATCTTTTTAAGACAATGAAAAATGCAAACATTTAAAAATTCTAGCAACTTAACCAAACAAATATATTTTCATATTTGAACACGTGAAAAATGTTTGATAAACTTCACTTAACTGGTAACAATACACTGTGTCTGGAGCACTTAACATAAATGGTAACTTATAACTAGAGTGTTTATAAAAATATTTAGCCAACTGAACAAGGTTTGGGCTACAGAGCCACAGCTAAGAGACACAGGTGTCAGAGCACCCATATTTTTCTCTTTAAGGCTTTGTGTGAAGTTTCTATTATTTGGTTACAGGAAAAAAGTCAACTTCAATTTCAAATGAACAAGAGAGCCTCAGCTTCTCTGGAAGTCATAAGATTTGAGGTGACTGCTACTGAAAGCCACCTCTGGTGCTTTACAGCCCCTAGGAAAAAATGGAAATGGACTGCCTTCAGGTCAATTCCAACTTATGGCAACCCTATGATTATTAATATGGCAATATTAATGTTCTTGGAATTTTTAGGATCCCAACTCTCAGTACCATTTCACACATTATGTGTCAGAAAGCATTTATTTTTAAAAAATATGTTTTTATTGTTTTCAACAAATACATTCAACAAACAATTATTAAACTGTCAGTCGTACAAGTGCACTATTTGGTTAACTCCCCGCTTACAAGGTACTCTAGATCACCATGTTATGAAACATTCCGTTCTACAGTTGTACTTGTACATCGCCTTTCTGCATGGTTATCTGAATAGAGGGGGGATCATCTAATATCTGGAAACCAATAATATAGCTAAAAAAGAGGAACCATACTGTATCAAAATAATCATTTTTTGCTGCTATAGGGAACAAAAGTAGTTCTTTATGGCTTAGTTTAGGGGTTTGATCACTTTCCAACATTAGCAGTGCTAAGCCTGCTTCAGGAATAAGATGTCTTGTTATTAGACAATTCATCAAATACTTTTACCCCAAACTGCTTCACCACACTAGTCCCACCACGTATGTAAAAAGGATCCCCATTTCTCACAACCTCGCCAACAAGTGTGGGGGTGGAAGGATTTAGTAATCCTAGACAATCGGATTGGAGTCCAGTGCAAGCTATGTACCGTTTTAATTGAGGCCTCCTGGATCTTAGCGGAGATTGTTGTCAGAAAGCATTTATTTGTCACTCTTCGTGTGCAGCAGTTAGCAATGGCTAAATCCTGACTCTCTGGCATACGCACCAATAAAATATGGAGTGTTTAAAATTCATATTTGCTGTACGAGACATCTGTAGTTATATGCAATGTTGTGGATAAAATTTTAATGTATGTGTGAATCAATCCTGTATTCATTTTCAGAATTGGGTTTCTAGTCCTTATGCTGGTCTGTGTGTGGTCAGACTGATCAGAATCATTTCATGACATCCAATGCAAATGCTGCAGGGCTGTTCTGCGAGCTGTCAGAAAATTAGAACGTGGCAAGCAAGCAATTTTCCATGTACCAGGAAACCAAAATTATTCAGGGCTAGTTCATAAAATCTTCAGAATTAACTGATAAAGTTCAATTGGACTGTACAACGAGGCTGCAGGTGCATACACGGGGAGATTTTTTGTATTGCTACCCCGTGAAAACAGCCCCTACACACATAAACAGGTATCAGAGAAAATATCAGACTGAACCCTTTCCACACCACCACATGCTGCAAATGAAGCTTTTACATCATACGAAGAAAATGTTATTGGCAAGGGACTCTACGTTGGGCATGGATCAATGTCTTGGAAAATGTGCAATTGTTGAAGCAGTAATAGATATGTGCAGGGGGGGGGGGGAGAGAACAATTCAAACACAAAAGCTTCTACCTACAGCTTGTCCAGAGGCCTTGAGATTTTGCTTGCTCAGCCTATCACTTGCTTCCAAAGGAGAATGAGATTCTTAGATGTGGCATAGAGGGGGTGCCACTTTATACCTCCCAAATGTCTCAGACTCAAGGCTCTCATGGGTACTTGGGTATTCTGAGACCTTGATATTTTAAGGATTTCATTTTGAACTAAGGGTTCTTGGCCACAAAGCCACTTTAAAAAATAAAGGTGTGCTATTTTGTTTTATTCTCTATTTTTGGCAATAAAAGAATATGGCATGCACAGTCTTAGAAGAGTCTTTAATACCCTGTCTTTCCCATGAACTATAATCATTTGTCGTTCAAAATAACCAACCTCTGCAAAAACCTTTCTTCCTGCTCACCTTGGAGCAAATGTTACACTAATTCTTGGTGAAGCCTAGGCAGTCCACCTGAGACACTGGTAGCGCTGTCCAAACATGCATATTCCCATTTATTTTGTTTTTCAAAATACCCCATTTTTACTCAAACAAAACCAGAGAGGTTCACACAAACAGAAAGAGAAAGAAAGCAGGTGCTAAGAATTGTTAGAGACCTCTAACCTCCCCACTTATGCACCCCTATAATTCCCAGGATTTCGCAAGAAAAACTATTCAACTATTGTAAATATGCCCCGAGAAACAAAAGGAGGACATTCTGGCTGGGAGTCCAGAGTCTGTGAGTTCAAATCCCTGCTCGTGTCTCCTGGGTGTAAAAGGCCAACTAAAGATCACCCCCACAGAGTGGCTCAGGGGTTACATACCTGTGCAGCTGTGGGCAAGCTACATAATCCCAAGGAGCCCAGTTGCCCCCCAGCTGGCAGTTGCAGACAAAGAAGGGGCTGGCTTGTGCAGCTGTGGCAAGCTGAGCAGGCCCTAGCCAGCAGGGGAGGACTAGCCTCAGAGGGAGGCAATGGTAAACTCCCTCGGAATATCGCTTACCATGAGAACCCTATTCATAGTCGGGATCAACTTGAAGGCAGTCCATTTCTATTTACATGTTAAACAAACAACATTGGGTCCTATAATTTCAAACGGGGATTAAAGATGGGTCTCAGGTCCGAAACGGTTAAAGACTAGGGACTTTTTTCTAATTGAAGTATTTACTATTACTGAAAGCACAAATAACTCTTAGGCAGTACATTAAGTAAGTCTTGCCTGCTAGTTTTTGAAGAAAGAACTTTACAACCGTGTCCTATGCACTTGTTCCATTAGCACAAGGATTTATGATTGCGCATTGGAACTTCCCCCCTCTCTCACCCCTCTTCACGTGTTAGGGAACCTTTAGAACCGATTTGCGGGGGGAGGTCGCATTATGCAATCATAAATCCTTGCATTAATGAAACGAGTGACTTTGCACACGGGCTCGCTCTATCGGCCTTGCCTGTCTCTAAATGCAAAGATAGAGAAGGCAATGAATAAAGAAGTTGGGGTGGTGGAAGAGATGTGAACAAGGAGGACACCACTGAAGTGGTAATCCTGCTCTTAATTCCAGTATCCTCTTCTGCAGGTGTTGAGATAATTTTTCTTCCTTTGGATTGATTCATTCTAAATTGACAAATAAGTTGGGAACTGAAAAACAGGAAAGCTTGTATTTCTTTCCAGACAATTAACAAAGAAAACAAAGGTGAAGAAGAAGACTGAGTTAACTGTAACACCCAATATTTTAAGTTTCTCATGCTCTTGGTTGAAATTACCTAACTTTTATTTTTAAAAAACTTTACATTTATCTAAAAACTGAAAGAGTTAACCATTCAAAAATCCATGTGCCTGTTTCGTTAATGTTGTTTGTTGAAAAAGAAAACGGATCAGAAGAATAACCAATCTTATTAGTACAATTTAAAAGCCTTTTTGGTGGTGGTGATTCTAGCATATCATGACAAAAGTATCATGATTAATTGAACAGCTGGAGCTGTTTCGCCTTCTGAATGACAAATTCATTCTGCTTTAGTACTAAAATGTCCAAATATCCCCCAGGCACCTGGTTGGCCACTGTGAGAACAGGATGCTGGACTAGATGGGCCACTGGCCTGATCCAGCAGGCTCTTGTTATGTTCTTAAATTATCATCCCATTTTTTTTATGAAAATTAATCTGAAAACAATTCAGAATAATTGCTTGGTGTGTACCTATCTTCTAATGAAACCTACATCTCTGAATGTATATTAAGGTTATATTAAACAATAACGTAATTCTACTAAAAAATGATGATTAAACAGAATCTTCCTCACTAGTAATTTAAATAAAATTGAGTCCTTCAGGAAAGTGAGTTAAATAATGATTTAAATCAATTTGAGATCAAATCGACTATGGTCCTGGGCTCAGTGCTCTTTAACATTTTTATTAATAACTTGGATGAGGAAGTGCAGTGAATGTTTTTCAGATTTGCAGATGATAGAAAATTAGGAGGGATAGCTAATATCCTGAAGGACAGAAACAAAATTCAAAGTGATCTTGATAGGCTGGAACACTTGGCTGAAAACCACCGAATGAAAAATAAACCAAACGCACAGTTGTAAGATGGGGGTAGCCAGTGCAGATTGAATATGTTTGTGTACTCAGAACACCCCACTACAGATTAAGCATTTTGTCTTGCAAGTTCACTGTCTGGCCACGAAACTGCGTAACAAAATTCCATTGCAGATCCCAACTAGGTGAGTCCAGTCTCAAATTAGTTCTCCATATCTTTCCCAAAACATGGATTTCTGAACATGGTATGCCACCAATTGGTGGGGGGAAGCATCTGAAGCAGGCAACTGAAAAAGCAACCAGTTGGCATCACTTGGAATCACTTGCTCCTCTGCATCTAGGCTCAGAAAACTGTTGCAGATGGTGACTATTGCTCATTACTGCCTCTTTCCAAACAGCACTCTAACAGATCCACTTTATCACAAGGGGAAAAAGGCCTACATCAAGACCACCAGTATCAATGACCTGTGTGGAAAGTTGTTTCTCTGCAATGCAGTCAGCTTCTTATTCCAGCTATGCTCCTGCATTCCCATGGAACAGATGATGCTATTCCTAACATGAACATACAATATTAAATGAATGTGAAATATTAATGTATCTGCTTTTTATAAAATTCTACTTGATACTCAAATGGAGTCTTTAACAGGATTGCAGAAAATATGGGAGGATGATTTTACACTAAATTTGATGAGGCAAAAACCTAAGTTGGTGTTAGCAAATTTCAGAGAAACTAATATTTAAATATTACATTAGGCAATACAGAACAACGACTCAACTATTGTACATGGGACCCTCAACTAGTTCATTATGGTGTGGATGTACTTGTAAGAGCTCATACTACTACCTTTGGTGGGCCTGCCCATATATACTGGAGTTCAGGTCCAAGATCCACCAAGAGCATGTAAAAATAATGGGAGGACCTATTGCTTTAACTCTGGAATAGTTTTTGCTATCAATATCTGAGGGAGTAAATCACAATACTAAATGTAAGGAATTGGTGCCTTTTTTATTACTGCATAGCAATCTGTAGTTCAGAGATTAAAATCCCCAGAAAATTTAGACTTATCTGCCTGACATAGAAATGTTTCGACTATTGCACCCACAGAAAAAAATCCACATAAGATTCAGCTCCTGTAAAGCAATGAAAAACCACTGACCTTTTACGCCATCTGGTTGAACTTTATTTTATATGCATCAAATGACAATATTCAAGGACACCCATTGACCACTTCTTCCGAAATATGGAAAAGAGTGGTTCCCATATTTTCAGAGTGGTTTAACTGTCAGCCTCTCTTCCCAGAGAACTCTGAAAACTGCAGTTCTATGAGGGGAATAGGGGTCTCCCAACCGCTCTCAGTACCCTCCACAAAAAGCACTTCCCAGAATTCTTTGGGGGAAGCCATGGCTGTTTAAAGTGGAATAAATGTATGGTGTGAATGCGGCCTCAAAAGTAGACCATTCCAACTAAACATGTCATCCAAAATGCCAAGGCAAATAGGAAAGTCTTAAACCTGATGCCAAAAGGATTATAATGTTGTCACCAGTTTTGTCTCTTTAACAACAGTGTTCCAAGGTTAGGGTGTCTCCATAGAAAAGGCCCTTTTCTTTGTGTCAACATAATGTACCTCTGGAGAAGAAGGTACTTGCAGAAAGGCCTATACAGAAGTTATATAAGCAGGCTAGTATGGGTTAGGTGATCCTTCAGATATCTTGATCCCAAGCTTTAAAGATAAACACTGGCAACTGAAACTGAGCTCAGAATCAGAGAGATAATGCAATTCTTTCTTAATAGGTATAATGTGGGTGACTGTGGCTGTGTCAGTCAAAATTCTGGCAGCTGTGTTCTCCACTAACTGGAGGTTCCGAGTCATCTTTAAAGGCAGCCCCACATATAACACATTAGAGTAATCCAACTGGAAAACTATGAGAACATGAATCATCATGGCTTGGGTATCCCTGTCCAGGAACAGCTGCAGCTGGAGAACCGGCCACTGCTAAAAGGCACTCTGGGCCACTTGGGCTTCAAAGGGCAACAACTATGCAAGATCAAAGAATACACCCAAACTGTATACCTGCTCCCTCAGGGGGAGTATAAGTCCGTACAGATCAGATTGGTCTTCCCATACTCGTGCTTATGTAGCCAAAGCCACAAGACAAAGGTACTAGGAGGCATAGTGTAAGTGTTGGACATGGCCATACAGCGGACACCACCATGGAACTTGGCATGAAGCACTACAAGAGATTGGTGCAGATGGCTCTAATGATTGTCTCTAACGATCAAAGAACTACAACTTAAAGTAAAAAAAACCAGGAGAACAGGGACTGCTGCATAAATATTTGATTTTGGGGGATAAAAAAGGCCTGCATGAGTCAGACCAGGCCTCCTTTCTAGTGGCTTGGATTAAGCACACCTGTCCAGAAGCGTAACTCTTGGAATCGAATACTAAGCAGGCTCACTGCACTCTAGGTGCAACCCTGCCTGGCAATAATCCTCCTATGGATATTATTGTTTACTTTGCCCACTTCCCTGAGAATGTGTCAATGTTCAAAGCACTAAATGGAATTGGAATCTGGAATACCGGGGAAGTGCTGCACATGTTTCTCAAGATTTCAGCCCAAATACTCTTATGTGGCTGAAGATTATTCCAGCCCCAAGGTGGAGAGGGAGCTCCTATTGTGGGACTTCCTGTTCTGTGTACTGGGTCTGCCACCGTGGCAGGACAGTGGCAGCAGCATCTGAAGCTCAGACTGAGGAGCTCCTTGTGAAGCTGCCCCTGCAAATGTGGGCAAAGAGGAAAACACAGGAACATACCTACAGGCAAACAGGAGGGGAAAGAGAAAACAAGGTGACATGATTTACATTATTCTCACATGATCCTGCCTTTCATCTTGGAGCTTGTCAAAGTTTCATTTGGACATCCCCTTTTACTCTTTCTTTTACTACAGCAGCTTCTACCACCTGATGCCTTTGGACGCTGTTCTGCTTTCTTTCAGCTTCCCTAGCAGGAGGCATATGTCACACCTCTGGAGAAACAGAATATGTTGGTCAAACCTTATTGTTAGTGTGTGTCCTGTTGTTGTCTTGCCCAGGATGTGTGGATCTGAGGTACAAAATGGCAAATGCAATTCAGTGTAAACACACGTAAATTGATGCATGTCAGGGCAAAAAATCTTCATTTCACATATATGCTCATGGGGTCTGAACTGGCAGTGACTGACCAGGAGCAAGAACTTGGGGTCATAGTGGACAGCTCGATGAAGATGTCACCCAGTCTGCAGCAGCTGTGAAAAGGCGAAATTCTATGCTAAGGATCACTAGGAAAGGTATTGAAAATAAAATTGCCAATATTATAATGGCATTATACAAGTCTATATGGCGACCGCAATTAGTATACTGTGTATAGTTCTGACTGCCTCACCTCAAAAAAGATATTGTAGAGTTGGGAAAAGCTTCAGGAAAGGACAGTCAAAACCATCAAGTGGATGGAGTGACTCCCCTACAAGGAAAGGTTGCAGCATTTGGGGCGTTTTAGTTTAGGGAAAAAGTGAGTAAGAGGTGACATAATACAAGTGCATAGAATTATGCGTGAGGTGGAGAAAGTGAAAAGGTTTTCTCCTTCTCTCATAACACTTGAACCTGTGGTCATCCAATAAAACTGAACGTTGGAGGAGAACACAGAAAGACGTATGGGATACAGTCCCTTGAAATAATGGCCACCCACGATGATTAGACAAATTCATCTCTGACATATTGTACTGCCCTAAAAATTTCTAAACATGCAAACACAATTTGGGTTGGTCTTTCACAGTCCAATCCACTTCCTGTGTAGGAATAAACACTGACAGCTAGTTCTTACTGATCATACCTGTACTATTATAGGGTCCAATCTTAAACTTAATTAAAAATGAGCCATGCATTTTTTTAAATTTTAAACTGCAGAAGATGAAGGTCAGAGTATGGGGCAAGGTCAGTTATAGGATTACAGATACTCAGTGTATTACCTCAAGGGTCAGAGCCAGAATGTCTCCCAATACAAGTTGCTGGGAATCAAAAGTGGGGAGACTACCTTTGTCCTCAGGTCCTGCTTGCAGGCTTCCCATGGACATCTGGTTGGCCACTGTGAGAACAAGATGCAAGACTAGACGGGCCATTGGCCTGATCCAGCAGGATCATCTTGTTCTTAGGGAAAGCCCACAATCAGGAGGAGCACAATAGCATTATCCCCACTGGGGCAATGAATTTGCAGGGATTTAAGATGTCAGCTATATCTGTGGTGTTTTGGAAGGTGATATGAAAGAACTATCTATCAGGGCACTTTCAGAAGGTAGGAAGTGCCTGAACACTCCCCACTAGTGTTTTATATACACCAATAGGCAAAAAACCCTTGAGATTTAAGAATGTACCTATAGCCAACAGATGTTTCTATCAAACATAAAAAAGCAGAGAAATTGGGCAGCTATAGTGAATGCACATGGGGAGCAGGAGACCTGACCTCTTCTCTGAGATACTGTAAAACTACGAACACAATTTGGATTGGTCTTTCACAATCCAATCCACTGCCTGTGTAGCTTGGAAAAAACACTGACAATTGGTTCTTACTGAGCATGCCTGCGCTATCATAGAGTCCAATATTAAATTTCTTAATTAAAAATCAGCCAGGCATTTCTTTTTAACTTTTAAACTGCAGAAGATGAAGGTCTGAGTATGGGGCAATGTCAGTTATAGGAACAGATACTCTGTGTACATGGCTGATTTTTAATTAATTTCAACAAATTATGAGATCACTGACAGAAAAAAGTCTGGAAAAAAGGGTCTGGAATTTTTTTCTCTTGTTTTACACTTTGAACCCTGGATACTCTCTGAGTGTTTTGTATATTGCCATGAAAACTTAAGAGGGTTGTTAAGCAAGCGTAACAATGATTGTATACTGCCCAATAACTAAAAATTATCTGGGTTGTTAAAAATATAATTTCAATACCCATAACAATTTTTAAACAAGTAAAAACCAAACAGAATAAAACCAGTCAGAATATACAACAAGAATAAATAAAACCATCAGCAGCAACTAGTTAAAACGGCAAAATTAAAAGCACTAAAAGATGTTAAAATTAAAATGTCTAAGAATATAAAAGGCAGCAGGTAAACCTCTCTGGGAAGGACATTTGATAACCGGGGCACCACAGTAAAGGCCTTCTCTGGGCTAGATCATTTCAAGCTGCAAATTGAGTGGGATTAAAAAAAAAAACCTTTTAAAAAGTGCCGCCGCCTCCCTGCATGTATTAAAGTAGTTATTAGCACATCAAGGAGAAAGGTTTGGCTTAATTCTTTTGATGTACACATTTTACTATAGATTCATTTTTTTGCATGAAGGGAACATTCCAACATACAACCCTCTCCCCTAAAATTCTATTACCTCAGTCTGCATGATATATAGGACTGTTTGTTTTTAGATACATGGCTGCCAAGCACCACCTCTTTGCCTGCCTAGAATATAGTTCCCTGTATTTCCAAAATTCAAAGGAAAGTGTGGAATGTTATGAAGCCAAAATGACACCATCCACACACAAGAGGAAAGTATCAAGAGGGTAAGGGAAACCCAAGGTTTGCAGAAGTATAACAAACCTTTAGGGGGAAACCCTCGGAAGATAATCCCCCAAAACAGTCCTATGAAACCTGAGCATGCTCAGTGGCCAGAGAACGCTGCATTGCAATTGGTGAAGGAAGCAGAAAACAGTATAAAAGGGGGAAAGGGATAAAATATGATGGAGCACATGGCTGAACACCGATGGCTGATGACTGAACACTGAATAGGAGCACTCCAAACTGCAACATTTTGTTACAGACCCCACTTGTAGAAAATCTTTGTCTAAAACGAATTTAGAGAGCCCTGCGAGGAAGGTGACGTTTTTCAATCTTCTTACCAACACTGCTGTTCTAACCCACAGTGGTTCTCTGTTCCTTCTTTCCAAGAATGGAAGAAAACAGCCCCATCCATAATCACTAAGATAGCACCTTGCTTAAGACAGAAATCTGTTCATGAAGTAATGTGCAACACTGCAAATCACAAGAAACATTAGGAAGGTAGCTGCCCACTCTGGCTCTCCCTGGCTGCTGAGAAGGAGAAATGATTGGCAGCAGAGGACAGAAACTAGAGTTTGAATGCGAGAGAGAAAGTGCGAGTGCAGGAGGAGGAGAAGCAGGAAAGGAGCCCTGGACTGGGAATGAACTGCTGGGAAGGGGCAGCAGATGGGAAGTTCCAGAGAAGGGAAAGGAGGAAGAGGAAGGGGATTCAAATGAATGAAGCAGGGGGTGAATGTTTACCCTCTCCAACCTTATTTGTTAGACTTATTAATGGGTTGGGAAACCTCTAAACAATTGTAGCAGCTTCTATATGAATGATCAATTAGGAAAACAGGTTAAAAATTGGTATCAAGTGACATGAGTTACCCAAACAGTTAGCAAAGAAAGTTTGTACCTTCTCATCAGAGAGACTAGATGTATTCGATGCTAATGCTGCTTCAACAAAACTCTGTTCAAGTAAAGGATCATATTTGATGCTTCTTTTTCTATTTCTTCTCTTATTTGCTGGGGTTTGCTCATTTTCCTCTGCTTGAGACACATTTATTCCACTGTCACCACAAATTGAAGATTCAAATAGAGGCTTCCCATTCATGTAAGTTTTAGTGATTTTCAGTTTAATCTCCGGAGAGCCATTCTTGGCAGGAGTAGTGTTAGGTGGTGTTCCACCTTCTTTTATATCCTGAGACTCAAAGCGCAGCTTGGTATCTTGTGTTCCTGATTCTCCATTAAACACACGAGAAGTAAGATCTTTCAATTTTTCTGCTGGGATAAATGGGAGAGCATCGTGGCCATTGCATTTTGCCATAACGTCCTCTTGTAGTGTGGCAGAAAGGTGTGCTTTGCCCAGGTAGACAGAACACTCACGATTCACTTCACAGTTCTGTGTTTTCCCTGTAGGTTTTCCTAGGATTTCTGGTACTTGCTTCATTTTGATATGGTTGACACTTTTTTTTGTCAGTAGCAGAGAGCTACTTTTGAAATCCATTCAGCCAAATAGATTTCTAGTTTTATACCACTGTACTGAAACAAAACAAAAGAAAAATTGAACCATTCAATACTTGAAGATTTGAGTACTCATTTCGTTTGTATTACTTAATATATTTTAGAGCACACTGTCAGAAATTTATCCTGGCCACATACCCTCTTTTGGGACACCACGATTTTATAGTGCCACTAACAACAAATCCAAAAATTATCTAAATTGGTATTCTCTTTATCAAGGTCTGTTTTTACCAGATTTAAACCTGGTTTATACCATCTTGGGGAAAACTAGTTAAGTCCTAGTTTAAGGAATTAACAGTTCTTATTTTAAAATTATTTTATCAAATAAAATTACTGTAGATTAGATCATCCTTAGGAAGTAATTATCTGGATCTTAAAATCAGGCAGGAACTGGTTCTCATGTGTGAAACAAGCAGAGGAGGGGTTCACCTGCACTTTACAATGTCTACAGTTGAGGTTAGCATTTGGAAGAATGTGGTGATGCCTGATCAGGAGACATCATTCACTCTAGAACTACTAATGTGAGGGCTCTTCCAACTTTCCCACCATTTACTCTAACAGGCAAGACAGTCCACAGCTGTAGTAGAAATGCCAGGTAAATCTAGAAAGGGTCAAGATGCCTTCTGACCCTACATGGTTGGATTCCCCTATGCCAGCCAGGAGGAGCAGGGAGCCCCAGACTGCAATGCAGCACATAAGCCACTTAGATAAGGTGTTCTAGTTTGACCCAGACAAACATGGCTTGAAATGCGGTACTGGCACTAACTTCCTGAGGGAAATGGTGGTTTGGGGTTGCATGGTAATTTTTATAAAGACGATTGAAGTAAAGCTCCAACATGAGGAAAAAGGAGGAAACTGGATCACAGGGACTAAACCAGAGTTACCCCTCTTCCATAGACATGCAGGGAGGTCTACGAGAGCAAAAAACGTAAGTAGCATGATTTTCAGCTCCTCCTGCATCCATGCATGGGAGGAACAAGGTAAGACTTCTGAAGCAATGGAGAAAAATGAAGGATATAAATAAAACCATCATGGGTGTGATAAGAGTGTATAAAGGAGAAAAAATACAAAGTTGGAAAGGGGAAAGAACAAAACTATGTATTAAAAAGTTGTGTGAGCACTTAAGATAGCATGAATAATGTCTTTTGTTTTTTAAAGAAAGTTAATAGGATACAAGCTGACCCTTGATGGGATTTGGAGTGCCTTGAATGAATGAATTATAATATTGAGATGAGAGAAGGGAGAGAGTTCAAAGGAGGTGCAAACCTGCTGTTTGTCTCAGTTGCCTCCCCTTTGGTTTTTTTATTTTAAATAACTGAAACACTTCTCCCTCTCTGAAATAAAACTGTTTGCAAGGAGGGGGAGAGAGACGTGCTACAACCCAGCAGGCAGGAATGGGGTGAACTAATTCTCTTGGCATGAGTTCATGTGCCCACTTCAACAACACTGGTCTAAATTCATTTTCATTGCCAGTGTATTTTATTTGGCAACAAAAATATAGAGCTCCACTATTATGTAGCAACCGCCATCTCAAAAGCAGTTCAAAGTATATTTAACAGCAAAATATCCTTTAACATCTATCCTGTTTGGTGCCCCTACAGCCCCTTCCTCAGAGAATTTTAAGATGCAATCCTATGCAGAGTTTTCAGGGAATAGTCCCCACCGAACACATTTGCAGCAGAGCAATCATGCACAAATTTGCTCTATAAGAACTTGCTTCCCTTCTCCCCATCCTTCCCAGTAAAATCCCAACATTTTATCAAATGAAATCCAGTTTGTATGGAATTGTGTCAGAATGGTTCTACATCAGCTCTGTGGTAAATCATCAGAATCCTCTGTATTAAAATCTTCAAGTAAATTGGATTAGATTAGATGTGTTCCTTAAACTTCTTAGGATACAATCCAAGTACATTTTCCTAGGAGAAAGTACCACAGAACTCGATGGGGCTTCCTTCTGTAAACGTGCATGAGATTAGCAAATTGCATACTGAAGTGCATGCAGGCTGACTGGGAGGCTGAAACACACTGAATTCCTTCTGCAATTCCCAATATTTCATGATGGGTTATGTTCCCCTCATGGCATCTGCTGACACAGTCACCCAAATATTGCCCGTGAGAGAATGTGGCCCTTACGCTCAGAAAAAATCACTCATAGATAAAAAACCCTTGCTGTTTAAAAACATACCTATAGCTAACAGATATTTCTACCAAACTTTTAAAAGCATGGGGAGTGTGCATGATCTCCTCTTTGAGATATTGTATTGCTCAGAGGCACGTTACCAAATTATTCCAAGCTACACAGAAAGTGGATTGGACTATGAAAGACCGACCCAAACGGTGTTTGCATTTTTACAAAGTTGTAGGGCAGTCCAATACAGTAATATGTAGAGATGTGAATGTCCAGAAAAAAACCAAAAATTCGGAGGGGGAAACAGGCTTTCTCCAATTTTTTTCTGAAGCCTTTTTTTTTGGGGGGGGGGTTCTGAAAAATTTGAAAAATTGAAGAAAAAATGGGTTATGGAATGTTTTATTTTAACATGATGAATAAAATGTCATGGGACAGAGACTGCCTTGGTCGCCCTGCTTGATGACCTACGCTGGGCATCAGACAGGTGGAGTGCACCCCTGTTGCTGCTGCTGGACCTCTCGGCAGCCTTCGATACGATCGACCATGGTATCCTTCTGGGCCGTCTAGCTGGGATGGGATTCAGAGGCACTGTTTTACGGTGGCTCCAGTCCTACCTGATGGACAAGACCCAGAAAGTGGTGCTGGGAGACTACTGCTTGAACCCCCGGCCATTGGCTTATGGGGTACCACAAGGTTCCATTCTGTCTCCCACGCTCTTTAACATTTATATGAAACCACTGGGAGAGGTCATCAGATTTGGAGTACAATGTCATCAATATGCTGCAGACACTCAGCTCTATCTGAGTACCACCTGATTGCAGGGAGGGAGTGCCCATCCTAAACTGGTGCCTGGAGGCTGTGAAGGGCTGGATGTGGGCTAACAAACTGAAACTTAATCCAGACAAGATGGAAGTACTGCTGGTCAAGGGAAAAACTGCATCAGGGACGGGGTTGCAGCCTGTTCTAGATGGGGTTGCACTCCCCTTGAAGGAGCAGGTCTGCAGTTTGGGAGTCCTCCTGGATCCTGCCCTGCTGCTTGAATATCTGGTGGCTGCGGTAGCCAGGAGTGCTTTTGGCCAACTCAAACTGGTCTACCAGCTGCATCCGTTCCTGGAGGCAGTTGACTTGGCCACAGTGACACATGCATTAGTGACATCGGGGCTTGATTACTGTAACACACTCTATGTGGGGCTGCCTTTGAAAACGGTTCGGAAATTAGTTGGTTCAAAATGCAGCAGCCGGAATGTTAACTGGAGCATGGCGCAGGGAGCGTATCACCCCTGTGCTTTATCGACTCCACTGGCTCCCAATTTGTTTTTGGGCCCAATTCAAAGTGCTGGTTCTGACCTTTAAAGCCCTAAATGGCCTTGGGGCCACTTACGCCCATATGTACCTGCCCGGGATTTAAGATCATCTGCCTCTGGTCTCCTCTGCGTGCCTGGAATAAACAATATTAAACTGACACACACGCGGGAGAGAGCTTGTTCAGTTGTGGCTCCCAAGCTTTGGAATACCCTACCCCAAGAAGTCCGCTCTGCTCCCTCCCTGTTGGTTTTCTGGAGACTTCTGAAAATGATCTTGTTCCAGAGAGCCTTTGGGAGGGACTGAAGGTAGAGCCCGACACAGATTTTATGCCTTCTACATTAAATTTTACCTTTGTAGTGCCTTTAGTAGCGCCCCCTATATACAGGCATACCCTGCTTTAATGTTCACAATGGGACCGGAAAGTATACTTTAAGTGAAAATCTACTTTAAGTGAAGCAATTGTCTTCACTTCTACTGCACGCAATCACCACTAGATGGCAGCGGCATCATGCCAATAAAATGTAAGTTATTGCCAAGCGCGCGAACGTTAAGCGGGGTATGGGGACGTATGGAGCATGTGCGTTATAACAAGGCAACGTTAAGCGAACCAACGTTAAGCGGGGCATGCCTGTATATGTATGTGTGTGTGTGTATTGTATTTTATGTATTTTAACTGTATTTTTTGTATTTTATTTTAATGTTTTTGTGATTTTACTATTTATAATTCTATTATGTACACGTTTGATTTTATTTTTGTAAGCCACCCTGAGTGCCCTATTATAGGGTAGAAGGGTGGGATAGAAATATTTTAAATAAATAAATAAATGTTTTATTAACTCTTGCCCCTCCCCTTTTTTGGAGTTTTTTTAATGGGAATGGATGCTTTATGTCTGTTTGACACTGTGGAGGACTAGCGGAGACATAAATAAATTTTTTTTTATTAATGTTGATGGTTTCTTGTTTTTTAATTGTTTTTTGCCTGCTCCTCAAACTGTCATGGCGAAAGAGGTTCCTTACAGTTCAGGAGCTTGTAGATCCATCTCTTACAAAAAGAGTAAATTTTTTAAAACGTAAATTCAATTTGTAATAATTGTTTGAATAAAATGTACTTTTAATGTACCAAATGTGACAATTTTATGCCAAACCAACTTGTACATAATTACATTTGATGTTCCTGAAGTAACAAAGTAACTTTCAATCTGTAAAAAGTGCTAATATTGCATTTTTTCCATTTTTCCAAAAATTTTTATTTTTTCTGGGGGGGGGAGGAGAAAACACCCTGTTTTTTTCCCATGGCTTCAAAATTTCCAGAAATTTTATATCTCTAGTAATACCTCAATTAACAAATCCTCCAGGAATGAAGTTCCTTTTAACAAAGACTTTTTTGGGTGTGAGAGATGGGGGGTACACACTCTGCAATAGTCAAAATGTGGCTCGTCTGCAGCAGCTTTCTCACATGTGGCTGGAATGGCGGTGCATGCCAGGTGGCACAGACACCTGCACAGTAAGCAGTGCTGCAGATGCCCTGGCAGCAATTTACTGCAGATGTGTCTGCTCAAGTGTAGAGGAGGATGGCAGAGAAAGACGAAGGGAGAGACCAAGGGTGGCGGTGGCGGCTGCCCCTTGCCTGCCAGCTCGAGGAGAGGAGATCTGTGCTCAAAGCTTTTGATAGCTATAGCAAGATGCTACATGAGGCATCCCTGGATGCGTTTTGGAAGATTGCAACTGATCTGTATGCAAGGCTGACCTGACCTGGTTGTTTCATTTCAGACATACGTATTGTTAGTTCTGAATAAAAAGTTTGCTGAAATATGTTGAACTGCTCTTCTTTTTAGTGGTGTAGAAACCTATCCCTATTTTTATCTATGTTATTCCTACATCTGGTATCAAAGCTTCTGTTAAAAAGTAATATTCAGGAATTCAAGTACTTCATTAACTGAGGTATTACTGTATCTCAAAGAGGAGCTCAGGTCTCCTACTCCACTGGTGCATTTCGCTATAGCTGCCCAATTTCCCTACTTTTTGGATAGAAATATCTGTTGGCTATAGATATGTTCTTAAACACACAAATACCCATGAGTTTTTTGCCTGTTAGTGAATTTCTCTGCTTTTTAATCCTGAAGGTAAGAAATGGGATCCTGTACCAGTTTGCTTAGAATGGATTGATCAATTGCATGCTTATTGAATTCAATGGAATTTACTCCTCTGCAATCAGGTGAAACTGACCTGGGAAAGGGGCAAGGAGGGAAGGAAGGACAGGGGTAGGGAGGAAGATGGGCACCAGGCACAGGGGAAGCCTTTCCTTTCCCAAAGGAAAACACTGGCAACAGTATCTTATGTTTTGGGGGTTTCCCCCGCCCTTTTTATTCTACAGCAGACACATGTAGGCTCCAACTCAAATTTAAACCAAAGCTGTCCCTGGTCACATCCACACCAGACATTTAGTCCACTTTAAACAGTCATGGTTTCCCTCAAGGAATCCCAGGAAATGTAGCTTGTGAAGGGTGCCGAGAGTTGTTAGGAGACACCCTATTCCTCTCAGAAAGCAACAATCACCAGAATTTTCGAGGGAAGAAAGATGACTGCTAAACCACTCTGGCCCCACACTTGTGGCTGTATAAAAAAGGTTTCCCACCCCTGCTTGACAAGCACTCAAAAAAACACTACTGTAAGGAAACAAGTTAGCATACACACAATTCTACCTTTGTGTAGACACCCATATAATTTTATTTTTACAAAATTTCAAAACTGGCAATTGAAACTTCATTAAAACAACACAGCAAAGTTTAAAAAACTTCCTGTGGACAGGTTAAACAAACAATTTGGTAACACACACCGAACACTTTTGACAAAAGCTCTTAGTGTGCACATGCAATTATATACCGTATATTCCGGCGTATAAGATGACTTTTTAACCCTGGAAAATCTTCTCCAAAGTTGGGGGTCGTTTTATACGCCGGGGGTCGTCTTATTAGGGTTGCCATATTGCCCGGATAGCCAGGTTTTACCCGGATTCTAAGCATGCCACCCGGCGCCCGGCTAGCCCCTTAGGTGGCCCGGATTCTCAGCTTTCATTTAAAAAAAAATTAAGTTTCTAGGTGGTGCAGTTCTTGAGATATATATAAAAACATCAGGCACCCCCCCCCCGGTTAAATCTTTTTTTAAACTACTGTATAGCACTTCGTAGCTTTAACCCCGCCCGTTCAGGATTTCAGCCAATCAGTGAAGTGTTTGTTTGGTGGCAGTGTCTGCAAAACCTCATTGCGAGGCCAGAAAATGGTGGTTTCCCCTCCTGTTTATCTGAAAATCTCATAAATTGGGTAGGTATATACATTTCAGTTTTTCCCCCTGTTGTGTGTAGCAGTCAGATCCTGGGCAGTGTTTTGAAAACCTTCCCAATAGTTGCTTTTGGGGGTAAAAACAGTGCTAATCCCATATGTCCAGAGTAAATCCTATTGAATTCAGTAGGAATTACTTTTGAGTAGACATTATGAATGTGCTGAAAATCAATGGGACTTTGGAGTGAATGTAAAAAGAATTGTGTTTGTGTTCTCTTTCTGCCCCCCCCCCGTCCTATTTTAAAGCAAGTAGGCAGGGCTTACTTAGGTATTGCAGTTTTTATTCTGTAGGAAACTAATACTGATTTTTAAAAAACTAATACTGATTTTTCTGCAATGACCAATTGGTTTGACAATAAACTATTATATGGGCTGTATGTATTTATACATCTGCAGTGTGTGCGTGTGTGTATGGAGTCTTTCCAACACCCCTGTGAGGTAGGGTTGCAAACCAAGGCAGCTCACAACAAGAAATAAAGCCATTTAAAATCTAATAACCATAAAAACAAGTATAAACAGTTGCAAAACAGTGTAAAGTGGCATGATTCGGAATTTTGGGTTGTGTGAATGAAGTTGCTTATCACTTGAGGTTGCATTTCTGTCCCTGTTTGAGTAAGCCCCATTGAATACGCTGGGACTTGCTTCTGAATAAATAAATTTAGGATTGCACTATAAATATCTTTACAGTTTGTGTAAATAATAAATATATTTGATAGTTATGCTTATATAAATATTTCTTCATTTATCATATTTTTGGTTTTTGGTTAGGAATCCTGACTGGTTGTGAGATGCTTAGTTTTTTGCCTTATAGGAATCTTGTTGTGGTTGGTATGGTATTACATTTAGGAAAGTGTTACTGCCTTCTGTGTTTTTTTTTCCTATTTGCATTTCACTTATCTTTAACCTCACTCCGTTACAGCCATAGAAGCAACAGCAGCATATGCAAGATAATTAACTCCCATTAGTGATAAGAACAAGAATTTATAATTATTATTTCAATTAAAACAAGAGGCTTATCAATACTTTGAAGAGGACCAGATATTTATTTTCTTTCTGAGCCCAGGACTGGGTCTTTCATGATGCCCGGTGGGGGGGGGGGGACAGGAGAGTAGTCGATAAGACAGACATCCTGGCATTGATAATCGAATTAGCAAGGTATGTGTGGGGTTGTTGTACACTTCCAGGCTCAGTTTCATTTTGAGTATGGAGGTGGAACCTGTGTAGATGTGGTTGATCAAAGGGAGAAGAAATTTTGAGTTAAGCAAAGCTCTGCTTTTATAAAACCTAAGAAACATACAGTACTTTGAATGTCTGAGTGCCTGCACCAGTGGAATACTGGAGGAACTTGTAAAACTTGCTGCAACAGTATTTAGAACTGAGCATGTGGTGTGAAAGACTTCTTTTCCTAACATTTTGGCTTGTTTTTCTCCGATTGTGTATTTTTATTGTTTTTACTATATTTGTAAGCTGTGCTGAGCTCTGTTTTTAACAGCAAAAGGGCAGGATATAAATTCTCTTAATCAATCAATAAATACTCCATAGTGTTGGAAACTAGAGTCTAGGCATTTAATGTTGCTTTTAAAAAAAAGATTTCTCACATCTTTCCCCAGTTTTTGGTGGTAATTCCTAGGCACAAAAACAAAACAACTGGACAACCCAAATATTAATATTTATAAGTTTATAAGTGACAGTTTTCCTGCTAAGTACCTGCATGTCATAAGCAGGGGTAGTCTTATACGGCGAGTATATCCCAAACTCTATATTTTAACTGGAAAAGTTGGGGGTCGTCTTATACGCCCAGTCGTCTTATACGCCGGAATATACGGTACATATTTTATACATACAGGCATAATAAAAATACAAGACTTGTCACACTAACAGCCAGCTTTGACTGAAAGCTCGCTCACTCTCCCCCTACATGCACACACACGACCTGTAAGAGGAGGGAAGAGCTCAAGTGGGTGTATATGCAAGTCCGGGAGAGAGGGGGCCAAGGGGGCCTGAGGGGAGCTTGTATACCTGCGATGGACCTTCTTGTTAAGATGCTGGGCAGCAGGCAGGCTGTTATCCTGCACACATATATATGAGAGTAAGCCCTGTTTAACCAGTGGGTTTGTTTCTGAGTAAATGTGCACATGATCACCCACAAAAGGGAGGGAGCCAGCATTCCAGTCTCAACCCTGGGTTACATCTCCAATGAAAGAAAATTAAGAGGTCACCCAAATGGGCTGGATAACCTCTCCCCAGTTCCCTTGTGCCAAAGCAAAAAACTAAGTGGGAAAAAATAACATGATAACACAAGAGAAGAAACCAATTTACAGAGGCCTGTCCTTTGAGAGGACCAAAGAACAAAACGGGGGAAAGAAGAGCAATCCTAGCCAAAGAAACCTATCTAACAAAATTTACCTATCATTAAGACAAATGATTGGGTGTCAGAACAAATTAAACCAGAACTATCACTAGAAGCTAAAATGATGAAACTGAGGTTATCATACTTTGGACACATAATGAGCAGACACGATTCACTAGAAAAGACAATAATGCTGGGGAAAACAGAAGGGAGTAGAAGAAGAGGAAGGCCAAACAAGAGATGGATTGATTCCATAAAGGAAGCCACAGACCTGAACTTACAAGATCTGAACAGGGTGGTTCATGACAGCTGCTCTTGGAGGTCACTGATTCATAGGGTTGCCATAAGTCGTAATTGACTTAAAGGCACACAACAACAACATTTCTTTTACTTTTAGCCCAGCAGAGGCAATGAGCTCAGTGCACCAACTGGGTGGGCCAGAGCCCCTCCTCCCCTGCAGAAAAGGAATGTATCATAGTAAGGGGAACAGCTGCAGCACTGGGGGACTGCAGAAGACCTGCCCTGGGAATAAGTACTTGAGCATCTGGGTGCTTGCTTGCTTGCTCCTCTGGTTTGCTGTCTCGAGAGACTGCTGAAGTCCCTGGTAAATGCTGTAAGGACTGGGACCCCCTGCCTGACTGCAGTCAATCTTGCAGCCTCTTGCATCAGCTCTTGGCTGGGTCAGGGGGCTTAAAAGTCCAGCTGCCCTTGGGTGGTGGGTCTCCTGCCAGCGGGTTTACCACCCTTGGGGAACCTCTCAGGAAGTCGCAAGGGTGAAGGCACTACCCCTTCTATTTTTTTCACTGATCTAGAGGAGATAGGTAGCGGGGAGTGTATATGGTGCATGTGTAGTTCCTGCGCAGGGTGAGAACCTGTACAGTGAACTGAATGATAGCAGAAAGTCAGCAGATGCCTTCAAAGTGAAATTCTACAACTGGCAGAAGGCTTGTGCTCCCTGGGTGTGAGACATGGGGAAAATAGATGTGTCCTCTGTGAAAGACATTGAGTGGGTCTGACTCTTCCCAATTCTCTCAGAGGCCTACTGGGATAACTGGTTCAGAAAGATTTTGTTGCTGGGCTCTTGTTGTGTCCATATCAGGTATTTACTAGCAGTCTTAGTAAGGAGGGGCATGGGTGATGCCACCCCAATCTCAGTGATTATGAGTAAAGGGAGGTGTAGCCATGGGGAGCTATCACAGAAGATGAAGACAAGGCTATTTACGCCTTGTACCTTGCTCCCACTCCTTCCATGGGTGGGTTCCTTATTGCTCATCTGCTGTGCCCACTGGCCTGTGTGTGCTGTTGTTTAATGCCAGATAACACAATAAGACCACACTCATCCATGATTAGATCATGGATGTGGGTGCCGATTTAGTGTGCATTACTGAGACCTGGGTGGAACTGATCTGACTTAGCTTTGCCCACCTGGATATTTGGTGCAACATGAGCACAGGCTGTCGAGATGGGGAGGAAGGGTTGCTATGGTCTACAGAACTTCCATCTCTGACATCAGGAAACCACTCTGTCTCAGAGCTGGCTCTGATGACCTGTAGCTGGTATCAAGCCAAAGAGACAATCAACTAGGGTTGCTGCTGATGTACCATCCACCCTGCTGCCCTGCAACTTCTCTGACTGTGGTATTGGAAGAATCCAGAACAATAGTCGTGGACGATTTCGATGCCCAAGCTGAGACTGCCTCTAGTATTCAGGTTTGGGACTTCATGGCCTTCATGATGACCATGGGGCTGTTTCAAGTTGACGCTGACCTGATGAATAGAGCAGGGTACACCCTTGACTTGTTTTTTGCTCCAGATGGAGGAAGGGGTGTTCTAGAGATAGGGAGAGTGGATTTCACCCCATCATCAAGGTCAGACCACTTCCTGGTAAAGTTTAGACTTACAGCTCTGATCGTTCTCTGCAGGGGTAGTGGACAGATTAAGATGGACCACTCCCAGAGACTAATGGCGCAAGTGGCAAAAGACATGCTGTGAGGCTGATCGGGCACGAGTAAAAGATCATAACCATGGCACTGTGCAGCAGTTAGTGTTGGGCTGGTGACCAGTAGGCATTACTGTCTCTAGTAGTTTTCCATGAAGCCTGCAAGTTTGAAGACGTAACTGTGGTTAAGGGGGAGTTATGTCTATGCCCTGTCTGGGAACGGACGGCCAGGGCCGTTGCTATGGTAGCCATCTGATAGCGACTGGGAAAGTTCTAACAGAGTCTGTGTGTTGTTTTCTTCTGAATTATGCCTCTGAGCTGAGAGACTGTCTTTTGTGTTTATCTATGGAGAGTGATGTACCAGAAGGGGGGTGACTGAAGAATCTCTACATGTATTTACTCTTAAGCCTCTGGCCTTAATGTCTTTCAATAAAGACTCTTAACATGCTCTGAAGAAGTTTCTTGCTCAACTTAACTCCAACGTAATGTATGCTGTTTCACACAACAACACAAACAAGCCAACAGTTAGGGCAGCATAAAAGGCTCAATTCTGTCACCATTGGATCCTCAAGTAGCCATCCAATGGAGCTTTTCCATATTGTCAGGGGTCTGTTCATATCATCTCCAGGAAATGGAGTTTTGACCCTTTGGAGGCCCACTGTGAATTGCTTGCAAGGTACTTTGAGAGTAAAATTGTTCGCCTCCAGAGCAATCTTGATGGCCCCATCTACATCTACTGTAGTCCTCCGTGAAGTGTCCAGCGCACCGTCTGCTGTAACTTCTTGGGATCGGTTTCAGTTGATGCAGCCTGATGACGGAGACAAGGTGCTTTCAATAATTTATTTATTTATTGTATTTGTATACCGCCCCATAGCCGAAGCTCTCTGGGCGGTTTACAGCAATGTGGCCAGCACCGTATCCCCTTGATCCTTGCCCTTCTGGACGTATTAAAACTTGCCGAGGGAGAGTGACCGAATGGATCCAGGGTATAGTGAACACCTCTTTGCTGGAAGGAGTGGTTCCATCCACCCTGAAAGAGGTGGTGATCCGAGCGCTCCTGAAAAAGCCCACCCTGGACCCATTGGTTTGTGACAACTACCGCCCAGTCACAAATACTCCCTTTTTAGGGGAAGTGATGGAGAAGGTTGTGGTGCAGCAATTGCAAGAACTCTTGGATAAAAGTTTATTCAATCTGCATTTAGGCCTAGTTATGGGACTAAATCAGCCTTAGTCACACTGATGGATGACCTTTATCTGGAGAAAGACCCTATTCTTCTTACTTGATCTCTCATAGAATCACAGAATAGTAGAGTTGGAAGGGGCCTATAAGGCCATCAAGTCCACCCCCCCTGCGCAATGCAGGAATCCAAATCAAAGCATTCCCGACAGATGGCTGTCCAGCTGCCTCTTGAAGGCCTCCAGTGTCAGAGAGCCCACTACCTCTCTAGGTAATTGGTTCCATTGTCGTGTGGCTCTAACAGTTAGGAGGTTTTTCCTGATGCCCAGTGGAAATCTGGCTTCCTGCAACTTGAGCCCATTATTCTGTGTCCTGCACTCTGGGAAGATAGAGAAGAGATCCCGGCCCTCCTCTATGTGACAACCTTTCATGTACTTGAAGAGTGCTATCTCCCCTCAGTCTTCTCTTCTCCAGGCTAAACATGTCCAGTTCTTTCAGTCTCTCCTCATAGGGCTTGGTTTCCAGTCCCCTGATCATCTTTGTTGCCCTCCTCTGAACCTGTTCCAGTTTGTCTGCATCCTTCTTGAAGTGCGGAGACCAGAACTGGACGCAGTACTCAAGATGAGGCCTAACCAGTACTGAATAGAGGGGAACTAGTACTTCACACGATTTGGAAACGTTAATGCAGCCTAATATAGCATTTGCCTTTTTTGCAGTCACATCACTGTTGGTTCATATTCAGCTTGTGACCAATGAGAATTCCAAGATCCTTCTCACATGTCGTATTGCTGAGCCAAGTATCCCCCATCTTATAACTGTGTATTTGGTTTCTTTTTCCTAAATGTAGAACTTTGCATTTATCCCTGTTGAATAGGGCTTTTGATACCATGACATCCTTCTGGGCCTACTTGGTGAGATCAGTATTGGAGGCAGTGTTTTACAGTGGTTCTGATGGTATCTCAGGGTCATTTTCAGAGAATAATATTGGGCAATTGTCTTTTGGCTCCCTGGCAGTTGTGCTGTGGGGTGCCGCAGAGTACCTTTTTGTCCCTCATGCTGTTTAACATGCCCTCATGCCCTTGGGAGCAGTCATCAGATTTGGGGCAAGGTGTCAGCAATACGCTGATGATACCCATTTCTATTTCTCTGTAACATCTGGATTGGAAGAGGCCATGAAAGGGTGGATGATGGCCAATAAACTGAGTCTTAATACTAGTCAGATGGAGGCACTGTGGGTTGGTGGTTCCTGAGTTCGGATAATTGGTCAGTTGCCTTCTTTAGATGAGATCATATCCCCTCTGAAAGATCAGGTTAATAGTTCAGGGGTGCTCCTGGATCCATCTTTGTCACCAGAGGCCCAGGTGATCTCAGTGTCTAGAAGTCCCTTTTATCAGCTTTGGCTGATAAGACAGCTTATATACCCAGTCAATCGATTTGCTTTGCAGGTGAGGGTCTCCTGCAGATACCATCTTATCTGTCTGTTCCTCACAACATAGGAAGTGGACCTTTAGTGTGGTGGCACTTACCCTTTGGAATTCCACCCCCTTAAATATTAGACAGGTGCCATCTATGTTATCTGTATGGCACCTACTGAAGACCTTCCTCTTTCAGCAAGCCTTCTACTTAAGAGACCCTTACCCCAGTTTGTGTTGTCAAGAATGCCTGCTTAGTTAAGGCTGTTAACTAAAATGGTTCAGTGGCAAGGAACTTGGGGGGGGCATCTTGCCTGAATTAGGGCCCTTAGGCTGACATAAGGCTGTCCGTTCCCACAGCTGAATCCAATTAATTAGGCAGTGAGTAAGAACTGCTTATCAGCTTGACATTGGTACCTCAAGGCCACAGGCCTGGGAAGGTTGGAGAAGCACGCCACTGTTAGGCGTGAAAGCTCTGGACGATTTCATCATCAGAAAACCATCTGATTGGCTAATTAATTCCTGGCTATTGCTGAGCTTTTCCCCATAAAAGTAGAACTACAATTCTGGGTCTTTGTTCCCCAGTGTTTCTTGGTGCTACCTGATGTTCCTTGGTGCCTCCATCTGCTATCCAAGCTATGCATCTCTGGGGAGATGTGGAACCATGAAGTTACTCTGCCCGTCTTCCGATAATGTGTGAGTATAGAATAGGCTAGACAGATTTGTTATTTTTTCTTGTGACTTGAACCTTCTGTATTTTGTATTTTACCTAACCCTTGGGCTGTTTGGTTTAAGGAATTATTTTGTTGCTCTGTTTTTTGCACTTATATTTTATTCTAATAAAGCTACACCTTATTTACCAGCGTGTGTTCATTTCAGGGTGAATTTGGCTCCTGCATCCAGCACCTTGGCCATTTAGCCATAGACTACTGTATAGTGGGTATTTTGCCTTGAGGCTCCAAGACAAGGAGTGCATCTTTGGCTCTTGTCTTTTGGAATCCTTGGCAGGTCTATTTCTGGCACTTTGGGTTTCCCCTTGATCCAGAGTGGGTGACCAGGTTTAAGATGTGGTGGCAGTCCATCTATATTGCAGGGTTGGCATTGGTTTAACTCAACCCTATTTGTTTCCGGGCTAGATTCAAAGTGCTAGTTTTGACTTATAAAGCCTTACACTGTGCGGGACCAAAATACCTTGCGGAACGCCTCTCCTGCTATGAACCTACCCGCTCACTACATTCAACATCTAAGGCCCTCCTCTGAGTCCCGTCCCATAGGGAAGCTCGGAGGGCTGTTACTAGATTCAGGGCCTTTTCAGTGGTGGCCCCCAAATTATGGAACAGTCTTCCCGATGAGGTGCGCCTGGCGCCTACTCTTCTATCTTTTCGGCGCCAGGTTAAAACCTTTTTATTCTCCCAGGCATTTTAATGTTCATTTTAATGTTTATTGTTAATTTCTTCTATATTAGTTGTTAAATGCTCTAGTTGTATGTTTTTAATGATTTTATCTGATTTTTTACTGCATTGTATTTTATTCCTTGCTGTGAACCGCCCAGAGAGCCATAGGCTAAGGGCGGTATAGAAATGGAATGAAATAAATAAATAAACCCTGGTAAGGGAGGCACAGGTTGTGCCTGGCCAGGATCAATTGCCCCGGGCTTGGGGGTTGCCAACTCTGCTAGTCAATTATACCAAACATGTACTGTATATTGCCTGAATGTTCCATGTATACCTTTCTAGTACAGAAGTAGTTTATCTGAATAGTTGAATAGCCAAAATTTATGCAATGCCAATCATTCTGCTCTGTGTAGTCACAAAATAATCTCTCACCATGCCATGAACCAAAACCCCAGATTGACAGTGGGTGACAACTGATTGTTGAAACAGGTTCCACCCACCCCACTTCGATGGCTAGCCTTGAGATTCTTTTCTACATACAGTATTGGAATGAAAGTACTTCCTAACTGAATCACACAGGTTAATATTTTATGGTCAACATGCTTAGCATTGTGCTTTTATCCTAGCAGGATAACGCTTTTTAAATTTTTTTTTAAAAAAACAATCGCATATCCTACATTATTTTATAGAAACGAATTGATAAGTGTGTTTGTACTCTGAGTACTAATACTTTCTTTTTTTATTTCTTTATAGAGTTCATATCCTGCAAGAACCAAACAAAATGGCAAAATACCAGACAAAAAGCAGTGGAATCCCTAAAATCCATTAAAGGCACAGGAGAACAATATGGAATAACTTTAGCAGGCACTAAAATACAGCAAAAAAGGTACCAGGCAAAATGCCTAGGGCAGGAGTTCCATAATTTGGTAGCCACTACAAACCGTCTCTCTCCAGTCACCCACCTAAAGTGGAGGTACATGGAAAAGAACATTTGAAGAGGATCTCAGTTGTCAAGCAGGTTTGTATGAGAGAAGGCTGTCCTTAGAATTTAGATACAACGTAAATTAGGACTTCAAAAAAGTAGTATCAGCACTCGGAATTACATCTAAAAACACACTGACAGACAATAAAGATCTTTTTAAGACTCATACAAAATGTTCTCAGTCATCAGCTGCAGTCAATTTGCCCACTGCCTTCTACGCCATTTGTATTTTTCAAAAGGCAGGTCCATGCACAATACTCTAGCCTGTGATAGTAGAACATGAATAACATCTCCCTCCAAGAATGTAGCTCAGCAACAAGAACCTAGGAAGAGTCCTGCTGGATCAGACCAAAAGCCCATCTAGTCCAGTGGTCTCTTTTCACAGTGGCCAACCAGATCCCCATGGGATGATTAAGAGCATCTGCCTCATGGATTCATTAGATTTCTTACTTACCCTTCACTGCAAGATCCCATGGTGAGTTACAGGACTATAATCAAATAAAGCAGTTTATATATTTTAAAAAAACAAAACAATTCCAAGCAAAATTAGCACAGTATAGATTAAAGACAAAGACCAAGGTAAAGAGGTACATCTTCAGCATACAACGGAAACTGTACAATGAAGATACCAGACATACCTTAAATGCAGAACATCCTAGATTCAATCCCTGGAATCTTTAGGCAGGGCTGGGAATCTCCCCAGTCTGAATCCCTGGAAAGCTGCTGAGGGAAGACAATACTGAGGCAGAAGGACTAACAGTCTTGACTCAGTATAAGGCAGCTTCCTACATTTCCAAGATGGTACACCAGCCAAAGCTGGTAGAAGACGCTATTAGCTATGGATGCTACCTGTATACCCTGAAGAAACTGGATCAGCAGTCCTATCAAGAACAAATCAAATACCACATTATATTGACATTTCTGCAGTGCTATTATGTAGTGTGAAGTGATGTGTCTTTTTTACAATTATTTAGTGATATTACAACAATCAAGAGCTGTTTCACAACAAACTTGTTGTATTTTTTTTCATCCAGCTTGTAGGTCTCCCCCTGAAAACTGAAACAATCTGAAAACATTCCTTGGTAGGTCTTCTTTTGAAACAATTTTTGTTGTAATTTCACTAATGGATGAGTAGGCTATTGCAGACACACAAATTCACTAAAACACTGCACTAGAGGGCAGATCTGCTTTATCTTTGTGTCTGACTTAAAAACACCTAAACCATTAGTAATCAGAAATGGAGTGTTACTAGAGCTACTACTGAAGGAATCCTATCAATTGCTTTTGTCAACAAGGTACAGCCTATGAATCTTCTGGGGACAAATGACTCTAGTGTTAGAGAGAGAGAGAGAGAGAGAGAGAGAGAGACAGAGACAGAGAGACAGACATAACATGAACCTATTTTCTCTTGCAATTGCACATGTAACGGCCACTTTTCACCTATCAGGAATATTTAGACAGAATGTGAACAGCAGAACAAGTCCTTGCAATGGGCTTTATTGCAAAACCCTCACCTAAGAGGACAGCAATCAACAATACTTGCATAGGTGTTATCTTATCTCCTATCCCAATCTGCATCTGTGTTGGAATTGCTTTTTAATATGTTCTTAAACTTTCTTTTTTAAAATGTTTTTAATCTTAGAAGATGTTTTCATAGCTTTTTTTAAGTAACATTTTTGGAGATATTTTGTTTAATGCGCTTTAAAGTTTGTTTTTATGATGCTTTTAGTGCTTTTGTTCAAATGCTGGTTCAAATGCATAAATTAAATCAAGCTTCCATTAATAACACTTCATTCTGACAACTAATCTATAACAGAGTATTATTTACACATTCATAGAAAAAGGCCTTGTATCTCTATCACACTGCACACATTTTGCATGCTTTCCTATTAGACTAACTGTAGGTAAAGGTCTTTAAAATGTTGCCATCTACAGTCTCTCTTATGATCAAGACCCATGACAGTTTGTGGGGTTAAGTATATAGGAACCTGCACACTGGACAATTTTCTTCTTTCCAGTATTGCTCCTTTCTGCTTCACTCTCCCACCCTCACAAAGTAGCGAACCAACATTAAATGCCAACAACTGATTGAGCAAATCAGAGCAGTTTGCTTTCATCAGGAGAAAATGAAATGCATGTTTGGTATATATAGTACAAATATATTCATATCTGAGAGATTGTCAAATTGGTTCCTCATTTACATTAAAAAGCTTCCTTTCACTCAATGTACCTGGTAGACGGCAATGACCCCATTCACACATTGTGGTTTCAACCCTTGATGTTACAACCAAACCATGGATTATGGTTTGTTTTGCTCAAGCAAACCACAATCAGGAAGCGTCACATTATGGTTTGCAGCATTTAGTTACAGTCACTTAACAGTATCCTGGTTCCACTGGTGAAATGTTGCACAAAAGAATGCATAAGCAGGTTGCTAGTAACTGTGTTGCACAACAGATCGCACAATCTGTTGCATGAGTTTCTACTAGCACAGCTATTGCATTGGATTCCTGTTGTGCAACATTAACACTCACCTGTCTGCTAGCGCAAGAGCTCTTACATTAGTGGACATCCCCAGTGTTAAATCAGGGATTGTGGTTGGAAGGGAGAAAAGAAGCAGGAACCATCTACGTGCTCACAATAAACCCTTAAACAAACACAGCCATTCAGTTTAGAGATTAACTGCCAAGCTATTATTTAGGTTCAATTTGCTATTTACGTTTTTTTTTTAATTATCGTATTTATCCACCCTACAAGTTACAAGGTTAAGATCAGCTCTCCCTTCCACCCGAGGCCTGACGTAGCGCCCATGCAAGTGCATATGTGTGTAGACAGCTCTTCAGATAATGTGGTCCCAAACAATTCAGAGCTTTAATGTCAGTACCAGCCCTTAAAACTGAGCTCAGAAAGGAATGAGTAACCAATGTAACTGATGCAAAATTGATGATACAGTAGGGCCCCACTCATATGGCAGGTTAGGTTTCAGACCCCCGCTGGAAAGCAAAAACCGCTGAAAAGTGGATCAGCTGTAGCGTGGGGGTCTGGAACCTAACCCACTGATCGCACCAGAGGAGGAGAAGATCAGATCTTCCCCTCCTCGGGCGCGATCAGCTGGAGTGCGTGAGTCTGACCGCCCCCGAGGAGGATAAGATCAGCTGTATCACCTACAGCTGATCTTCCCCTCCTGCAGTGTGATCAGTTGGAGTGCGGGGAGCTCCAGCCCCCCTCCAGCTGATCACCCCACTGGCACCATATTAACAGAATGCCAAAAAGCAGTGCCCTACTGTACTTAGCCCCCACAAGCATTCTTGGGGCTTAACATTGCACCAGGTGAAGTTTACAGACTGCTCTCAAAGGCAGACCTATTTAAAGAATATTACCGTAGTCTAGTTTGGATGCATCCATTGCATGTGTAACTGAGGCCAGGAATGCTTTCTCCAGATAGGTTTTCCAACTGCAACCCAAAATTTGTAAAGGCACTCCTAGCCACCAAGGTCACCTGCACCTTCAGAGATAACACCAACACCCTCAAACTGCATACCTAGCTACCCAAGCTGTAAATCTCAATCCAGATAAGTCATCTTCCTAATCAGTAATTTCACTTTATCGGGATTACGTTTCAGCTTGATTGCCCTCATCCATCTCAGAATGACTTCTCAACATGTTTCATAGTTCCACTGCCTCCCTGGGATGAATAATAGATACACGATGTCCAAAACTGTGTCACCTCTATCTAAACCTTGGGATAACCTCTCCAAGTAGTGTCACATAAAAGTTAAAAAGCACGGGAGACAGGCTAGAACTAGGTCTATCTGCCCTATGGACCCAATCTGTGGGCTCTAGGGAGGCAATCCACCCTATCCTAAAAAGGGGACCATCTGCCCCACCCCGGATCCATTCCCAAAGCTATTTGGGAACAGGGCTAGGGCTTTTGAGTAGACATGTACTGTATATCATTATACTGCAAGTTAACCATACAGTGAATTCTAAATGGGTGCCTGCACTTCAGGTCCTGTGCAACAGGAGACATGCCTAAGCCTTTTTGAAGTTTTAACAGTTTGCATTTGCTATGGGGGGTACCTTAACATCCACCTGAACTGCATTGGCATGCAGGCACCTATTTACAATTCACTGTATAGTTAATCTACAGTATGATATACTTGTCTACTCAGAAATAAGCCTCTTCTTGTTTAATTACAACGGGGGAGGGGACTTTGTGCATACTCTTGGTAGCGGGGGAGGACACAGTTAGCCACAAAAGCCTCTGCTGCTCAGTGTCCCAGTTCCTCTAGTCCCCTTCCGCACACTCTCATGCACTAGAGATGTACCTGGGCTTATTCCCAGATAAGTGGGTACAGTAAAGTGGGAATAGGCTTTTTTTTATGCTGAGCAAATAGGAAAAATACTGACTGTATGTTGTTTGTTACGATTTTACCTGTAAAAGTAAAATAGCTAAACTAATTTGTAAAAAAGTGAAAACGGATCATTCTGCTTTCCCCAGTCCTACAAGCCTAAAATAACTCCTCTTAGGAATAAATTCCCAATGAACACTAACCTGGAAATAAGCTCAAGTGAACACAAGTGGGGCTTATAACACCCAATAAGCAGCCTAGGTTAAATGGATTGAGGTCTGGAAGCTGAGCTGTACTATTTTGGGATGGTGGCAAAAAAACCCAGAGCCCTTTATAGTACAAAGATACTTTATAGTTAAACAAGCCAAACTTTTATGCCAATGTTACAAGCACTAAGTTCCCTTTTGCAGCCATTTTACACTTCTTTGTTTGTATCTTCACAACAGCCAAGTAAGGTAGGTTAGGCTGAGAATTGGTAAATCGCCCAAGGCAGAAAGCAAGCAGAAACAGTAAATTGAGTGAGTTTAACATGTGAGACTGCACATGCCTGTAAAATGCAAATGTACTGCCTTCAAGTTGATTCCGACTTATGGCGACCCTATGAAGAGGGTTTTCATGAGGCTGAGAGGCAGTGACTGGCCCAAGGTCACCCAGTGAGCTTCATGGCTGTGTGGGGATTCGAACCCTGGTCTCCCAGGTCATAGTCCAACACCTTAACCACTACACTTCCAATATGGAGTTCCACAGGGGTCAGTACTATCCCCCATGCTTTTTAACATCTACATGAAGCCGCGGGGTGCAGTCATCAGGAGTTTTGGAGTGCACTGCCACCAGTATGCTGATGACACGCAGCTCTACTTCTCCTGTTCATCCTTTTCAGGTGAGGCTGTCAAGGTGCTGAACCGATGCCTGGCTGCGGTAATGGACTGGATGAGAGCGAATAAATTGAAGCTCAATCCAGATAAGACTGAGATGCTGTTAGTGGGTGGTTCCCCTGACCAGATGGGAGAGGCTCAACCTGTCCTGGATGGGGTTGCACTCCCCCTGAAGGAGCAGGTCCGTAGTTTGGGAGTTCTTTTAGAACCATCCCTGTCACTAGAGGCACAAGTAGCCTCGGTGGCACGGAGTGCTTTCTATCAACTTCGGTTGGTGTCCCAACTACGCCCCTACCTGGACAGGGAAAACCTTGCTTCAGTTGTCCATGCACTGGTAACCTCAAAATTAGACTACTGCAATGCACTCTACGTGGGGCTGCCTTTGAAGACAGTTCGGAAGCTGCAGCTCATGCAAAATGCAGCGGCCAGATTGCTAACAGGGACTCGGAGATGTGAACATATAACTCCGATTCTGGCTCGCTTGCACTGGCTGCCTATATGCTTCCGGGCTCAATTCAAAGAGCTGGTTTTGACTTATAAAGCCTTACACGGCTTGGGACCACAATACCTGGTGGAACGCCTCTCCCGATATGAACCTACCCGTACTCTGCGTTCAACATTGAAGGGCATCCTTTGGGGGCCCACCCAGAGAGAAGCCCGGAAGGTGACAACAAGAAAACGGGCTTTCTCTGTGGTGGCCCCCGAACTATGGAACTCTCTCCCTGATGAGGTATGCCTGGCGCCAACATTGCTGTCCTTCCGGCGCCAGGTAAAAACCTTTTTGTTCTCCCAGGCTTTTTAACAACATTTTAACAACATTTTTAACATCTATTGTAACACCTACATTTGCACTTACACTCTTAATATTTTAGTAATCTTAATTACTTAACATCTTAATACTTTTTAACTGATTTAATACGTTTTTAATATTTTTTAGGCTTGTGTTTTAATTGTTTATATGTTTAATTATGTTCTACTACTTTTGGTATATTGTTTTTAAGTTGTTGATATATGTTTTTACTTGTATATTGGATGTTTTTATGTTGTGCACCGCCCAGAGAGCTGCGGCTATTGGGCGGTATAGAAATGTAATTAATAAAATAAATAAATAAATACACCATACTGGCTTTTTTGCTGTTGTAGCAATCAAAGCATGGAGGCGGGGGGGGGGAGGATGCCTGCTTACCTAGCTTTATGCGTGTTTTTATCTTTAATGTCTCCGTGCCATTTTTGTTCATGAATGTTATATTACATTTCTCAACTATCAAAAGTATTTTATTTAAAAATATATTATCAAATTACCCAAATGTTTTGTTGTTTAAAGAGTTCTTTGCACGGTTCAGGGTTGGCATTTTAGAAGAGCAGGGCTCTTGTGCCTTTAACAGGTGTGGCAAGCAAAAATTAAAACAGGATAAGCCTTTAGAATGGGAATACAATTACAGGGCAAGCTTCATCTGTTGATATTGTTAATGACAGACAACTTGGCCACTCAATTCTTTGGGGGCCCTCCACCACCGCCTGAAAAAGAGGGCACAGATTTCCATATGACATATGTTTATTATGCTCAGCTGTAGGCTCTTTTACACGAAAAGCCTCTTTTCAATCTAGCTTCAAGCTCCAGGAAGGGTGGGGTGGAGAACAATGCTTTGGTGGATGATCTTTGCTGAAAACTGATGGGGGTACATGAGACTGTTGATTTTCCTGGACCTCATGCCAACCACTAATACCATTTACAGTATCCTATTGAGTTGGGGCGCTGCACTGAGGCAATTCCACTCCTACCCAACATGCAAGTTGCAGAATGCTATGGTAGAAAATGGTGATCATCAAATTTATTACCTGCCCTTCACCTGCAGGTCCCACAGTGGGCTACAACAATTTAAAATGCAGTTTTAAAAACATTTAAAACAATGGAAATGGAAAGCCTTCAAGTCGATTCTGACTTATGGCAACCCTATGAATTGGGTTTTCATGGTAAGCAGTACTGCCTTCCTTTGAGGCTGAGAGGCAGTGACTGGCCCCAGGTCACCGAGTCAGCTTCGTGGCTGTGTGGGGATTCAACCACCGGTCTCCCAGGTTGTAGTCCAACACTCTAACCACTAAGCAACACTGGCTCGAGGAGGAAAAGCCTACTACGGCAGCCGGTATTCCCAGTCGGTCTCCCATCCAACTACTAACCAGGCCTGACCTTGCTTAGCTTCCGAGATCGAACATGTTCAGGGTAGTATGGCCGTAGACTAAAACATATTACAGTCAAGGAAATTGGGTAGGTCCTGAAAGCACATGTCTCAGGTGTAAAAAGGCCAGGGCAATTTCAACCCATGGGACTTATGCTGTGAAGTAACAGAAGATTCCATCTTGTTACCCATAGTATTTAGCACTATGCTGGGAGTGGTCATTCAAGGATGCAGATTATGTTCCTATAGGAGGCACAGTGGGTAGCCATAATATTAAACGGTAGCATGAGTAAGTGAGGCTGAAGACATGAGAATGAAGAAGGTGATTAGTGCTGAGAAGGAACAGCATCAAAATAATGTTCATCTATTCACAGGTGCCAAAAGATAATCAGCCAGAATTGATGACACATTCACAAAAAAAGGAACGCAAAACAAGATAAGCAATTTCAGCTCAGTCCTGGTAATTAATGATTAATAGCTCTGCAGTGACCAAGACAATAAAGAGCCTCAACTGATTCAGCTTGGCACTGGCAACATTTCCCTTTCTCTTATGATATCTGACTGGACTGCAAAGTCCAGCAACTGAACTCAATAAATTCAGTAAATTGCATCAAAGATTTTCACTGACAGCATTATTTTATTATTTATTAAATTTATTAGTCGCCCATCTGGCTGGCTGTCCAGCCACTCTGGGCGACGTACAAGATAAAAAACAATACATTAAAATGTTAAAATTTAAAACCGTAACAGTAAAAACCTAACCCATCCCAAAAGCCTGCCTGAAGAGCCTGGTCTTCAAGGCCCGGCGGAAGCTCATCATAGAAGGGGCATGGCGGAGATCATTTGGGAGAGAGTTCCACAGGGTGGGGGCCACTATTGAAAAAGCCCTCTCTCTAGTCCTCACCAGTCTAGCTGTTTTAACCGGTGGGATCGAGAGAAGGTCTTCTGAGGCTGATCTTGTTGAGCGGCATCCCTGACGATGCTGGAGGCGCTCCTTCAGATAGACTGGGCTAAAACCGTGTAGGGTTTTAAAGGTCAAAACCAACACCTTGAATTGGGCCCGGTAAACAACCGGTAGAGAGTATGAGTAGAGGCATGAGTAGAGGGTGAAGACCACCTGTTCCAACTCATAAGAATTTTCAGAGAATTCATATAAAATATAAGTTGTCTGAGGGGTTTTTCTTGGGCAACATTTTATACTCAGTGCTCAATAGCAGAATACACACAGTGTACATAGCTTCTTTAAAATACCTGGGAATAAGAAAGGATCAATCACCTGCTGGTATCTATTTTAAAGGAAAAAGTTAGACATTTATGCATTCACACTTCCTTGCCTAGATGCCAGTGCCAGAATATAAAACCCACACACATATCAGGCATCACGTATGAAGTAGCTCTTAGATGCAAAAATAGTAAAGCAAAAGTGAGTGGGAATGGGTATTGAATTTGCAAAATGGGGAGAGGGAGAAAGGAAAACAGAACCATACAGTCGTTCTAGGTACCTGCAACTACTAGAATCATACTATGAAGATCATATAGGAAAGCACAACAATTGCCTAATCATTTGAATTCTATTTATACAGACTATAATGACTTTCCCATTTCTAATATATTTTCTTCAAAAAAGCAGGCAAAGAGTAGAAAGACGCTAACTGTTCAGCATGACATATGTTTTAGCTGCACTGGTAGAGTTTACTTCTATGACTACTGTTTAAACAATCATTTTGAAATGTAACCAAAATTTACCTAACTAATCCACAACATGAGATTATTGATGAGAACAATTTTAACCTAATGTCATCATGGAATTAACTAAAGCCACCCCTAGTAAATATAATGCTAAACCTAAATGAATGGGACTTGCTTCCAAATAAGCGTTTAGGACTAACATATTCACTGCAATTATCATTTCTCCCTTACACTGAAAAAGAAACATCAATGATACTGAATTTATGCCAAGCAGCATTTGATGTTGTGCTTAAGATCTTCAGGCCAGTTCAGGAGGAAGACTCCCACCTGATTCTAGAGCCCCGCCCCAATTTCATAACACATAAGTAACATCATCTTCACATTCACTGCATGCAGGTATATTATGTGACTCATGCACAATTAGAATAAAATGATATGCCTCAGGTCCATCAATCTCTAGTGCTGATTGCCAACAGTTCTCAATGTTGCACTTACAACTGGACTTTTCAGTACACATGCATCACATTACTACTCTGAGGCAGCACAAAATGACTTATTTTTAAAGCAAAACATTATTTTTGTTATTTAAACATGCATTGAGACATTTGTATAAAATAATGGGAATAGCAGTAAATTATATCCATTATAAATATATTTGTACATCTAAAACAAGGGACCAATAAACCATAACAATTCCCAAACACCTATGAAGAAATCAAAACCAAGTCTTTTGAAGAAAAACATTACATGACTTCTAATATAGCTTATTTTTGTTGGAGCTAGCAAATAGCACATTATTTAATCTGACTACAAAGGAACTGTATTATATATTTCACACTTTAAGAAGATTTAAGTTATGCACATGTATTAAAGTCCTTTTCACCTACATCCTCTTCACATTTTAATCAGTTCCACAACCATCCTTTATCACAACCTTTTCACCCTGAACTCAGGGATGCACTTTATGAGCAATCCCCACATCAATTTAAGTTTACTGCATTAACCAGTTTATAACTGCTCCACAGCAAATGCTGTACTTCATGTGAGTTCAGAACAAACCTATTAATAAATTTTGTATTGAAACTAACAAGTTAATCTTACAAAGCTTTAAGGATTGCTTGAATCAAGTTCCCCCCTTCTATGTCTTTTAATCACCACCGCAATAAGTAGTCCCTCTGATCAATTAATTAGAATCGCCTGTGCATCCTGGAAATACAAGGATGCATGTACATGGCAACGTTACAAGTGATATTTTGGGTTTTGACTCCTTAGCAAATGTGAAACATTTCAGTCCAAAGAAATAGAGATTATGGCACTTTTCCTTTGATAAGCGGTAGCTGCATCCATCCTAAGGATAAGGGCCTTTGCGATCGTATTTTCCTATATAGCCGTGATTAGACTTCATTCTTCCAAACGGCGCCAGCCAAGTTGGTCTTCCAGGCTGGTCCTCATACTTTTAAACTAGGCTTAAGCCAAGGAGCACACTACTAAATCAGGTTCACACACATTTCTATTTTCCTTTCGTATACGTCGAGTACCAGCAGGGTGGAAATGCTTCTCTATGGCATCATCACACCAGCACTTACTTGGTGGAGAATGAATCAAACATGGCTTCCCCGCCATACATTCCCAGAGTTACATCCTCGCTCCCTCCTTCCTTGCAACAGCAATAGCTGCCTCCGAGCAAGCAATAAGCGGGCGACTCCAGCAGATCTCAGGCGGACAGGCAAGAGAGAAGGCGCTAACGATAATAAACTCGGCCCCTTTTCAGAAAACAATTTTTTCTTTACGAACTCTAGATTTTACTCCTAACCTTCCTGCATTATTACTTGATCTAGGTCCTTTCCCCCGCCCCATCCATCCATCCATCCTTCCTTCCTTCCTTCAGGGCGATGGAGGCGAAGAACCGTGACCACCAAGCACCAGGACTCTGTATCTCCCGCTCAGCGGCAGCGCAACTGCGCCAGGCCGGTCAACGACATAAGAAGAGCCTGAGAAAGAAATGTGCGCGCAGGACCAGCCGCCACCGGGAGTTCCCGAGCGGAGCAACACGGGAATGAAAGCGGGAGAGGCGGGGAAGAGTCGGGAGAGACGGTCCTTAGGCGGAGCTGGAAGAAACAGAGGACCTGAGATTCTGGCGGGAGGGGGCACTAGCCCCGAGAATAAAGACGGGAGGAGAGGGAGGGCACCCGGCTTCGTCCCTCTTTCTCCCCCAGTGATAAGGGCAACAGCCTCCCCCGCCAACAGCAACCGAGCTCCCTGCGCCGGGAAGGGAGGCCCGAGGAAGGCCACGCACAGCGGCTGCCTCCGGCACCTCCATTCAAGGATCTGCGAGAGGCGCAGCAGCAGCAGCAGCAGCAGCAGCAGCCGCAGCAGCAGCCGCGGTCGTTGCCTGCAAAGGTGCCGTCCCCTCCCGCTCGCTTCCCCGGGAGGCCTAACGCTTCACTGACCTGCGGCGCTCCGAGGGGCTTCCGCATCCCCTGTGCCTGGGTGGCGGCACTGCTGGCCAAGGCGCCTTTCCCTTCCTGCCACCCCGGCCGGCCGTCGCTTGGTCTCCGCCCCCTCCTCCAGCCAAAACCAGCGCGAAAAATCCCTCCCTCTGATTGGCTGCCACCGCCTTCGCGCCGCAACTCCTGAAGCGGTTCATTCAAACCAGCCGCCCAGCGAGCGGAGGGATTGAGCACGCGGCGCCTCGCAGGCCGAACCGAAGACGCTGAGCTGCGGAGGGGGCGGGGAGAAAGGGACAGGCCCGTACATTGCCTTCCTGCCTGATTTTTAACGAAGGGAAATAAAGGATTGCTCGCAGTTCTGCGCCGCGCCTATACAGGCTACTTGCCTCAGAGCCCTTCACTACTTATCTGTGTATTTAATGAGTCTTTTTGATCTATTTTCATACCACCTTTAATTTAGAAAATCATCAAAGAAAATATAAAATACACAGCTAGACAACAAAACAACATCCATTTATATGCCGCCCTTCATAAGTTTTCAGGGTATTCTACAACATTACAAGAACAGTTATACAGTATAGACAGTATTAAGAGAGCATTTATTAAAAGCAGTAGAAAACCAATTAACAGTGTAATCCTAACAAGTCTATTCAGAAGAAGGACCTATTGAATTGAATCAAGGTTACTGTCCCTGATAAGTAGTTTAGGATTGCAGCCTGAAGAACCAATCCTTAACTGCCTGAGCGGAGCTACTAGATTTTGCAGGCTTCCCTCTCTGCCATGAAGGGGGTAGGAGGTACATGGCCAAACGTCTTCCTGGTTCAGCAGCAACAGCAAAAAGTTCCACCACTACGGCTATAGAGCTAGCAGTGCTGGACAGGGTGGAGAGAGGGGAGAGTCCATGGAAAGCCTTGGATCAGTTAGATTCAAAGCTGGGAAAGTATGCCTTGCATACTCCCTAACTGCTTGTCAAAACTCTTGCAGTACAAATCCTAGGAAATCTTTGGAAAAATGCAGGCCAGTGAGACTTTATCATGGTAAAAAGGCATTTTGTGTCATGCATTAAAATTACCATGTTAATTTGATCTCTTATTCTTCTGCATTAGATCAGGATATACTAATTAGCAATAAATTTCAAGTTTCTCCTTTATAAGCAGGATTGGTGGGCTCTTTGCCACCTATTTGTAATTTTAGATTTGTGAGTGGGTGATGAATAACATGGAAACTTACTGGGCAGTCCTATGCTCACATCAGAGGTTACCAACCTTTTTGGGCCAATGGGCACATTTTGAATTCCGAGACAGTGCTGTGGGCACCAGTCACAAAATGGCTGCCATGGGAATATGGCATAACAAAACATGGCTGCCATAACAAAAAAACTGAGCAAGTACAGTCATGAGGAAGGTTTTCCCATAATTGTATTCCCATGCTAGGAAAGGCTTAACCTGCTTCATTTCTGCCTGCTATACAGTTGTTAAAGGCACAAGAATCCTGTTTTTCCCCAATGCCAACCCTAAACCAAAGCCTAGCCTGCCATCCTGTAGCCACTAATCTGGGAGTAAGTCTCATTAAACACAAGGAGACTTACTTTTGAGTAGACATGTATACCATTGTACTTTAGTTAACTATACACTGAATTCTTAATATCTGACTTTACATTAGACCAAGTCCAGGAATATACCACCTCTGCATCAGTAGAACAGCCACCAAACCCTGTGCATAGTCAGACAAGGAGGGAAATATAAACACACATAAGAAAATACAAAAATACTGGAATAATGACAGAGGCACCGACAGCAACTCTAGTGACATTACCATGGCCACCAATCAGGGGTTGGGGGGGAGCAACACCTACATGTTTCCCATATGCAGAAGCAGCCAATGTAGTGAAGCCATGATGAAGACACACCCCTGAAGCAGAATACACACAAGAACAAAGTGTCTCCACTCCATCAGCCCCAATGGCACAGCGTCCTGTATTTCCAGTCCCCAGCCACCTCTACCAACAGGGATTTGAATCCGCTTATACCTCTCACGGCCCTTTTTAGCATGCAACACAAACACATGGTAGGGAGGGGAGATACACAGCACATTGTTTTCTGGGTAGGGGGCCTGCACAGAGCACATACAGTCCTCCTTGTGACAAGGGTTCAAGACCCACCCTGGGAAGTAAGACACTTGACAGGCAGCCATAGGGAAGGGTCTGGAAAAGCAACAAGTGAACACAATGGTAGCAGTGGTTTCTAGTGGGTCACTGCATGGAATAGGATTTTGGGAAGCCAGCAATGACAGCATGAGCCCCACCAGGCGTAATCACTTGATAAAACAGTAGGCAGCAATCAAACAACCACTGGACATTTGTCCTTCCTTCAAATCTCAATGCCCAATCATAGCGTTCAGGATCACAGGGGCCACAGGAGGAGCCCTAGTTGAATCGCATAATAATAATAATAATAATAATAATAATAAATTTTAATTTATGTGTCGCCTATCTGGCCGATGGCCACTCTAGGCGACATACATGTAAACAGTTAAAACACAATGCGATAAAATACATTAATACAATATATAAACAATACAGCAGCAACAACAATACTAGTGCAGGGTAAGAGGCATTTCAGTCATAAAAGTTAACCCTCCCCGGAAATCCCAAAGGCCTGTTGAAAGAGCCAGGTCTTTAAGGGTTTACGAAATACATTTAGGGAAGAGGCGTGCCGTAGATCTTGTGGGAGGGAGTTCCAGAGGGTGGGGGCCGCCACTGAGAATGCCCTCTCTCTAGTTCCCGCCAATCTAGCTGTTTTTGTTGGCGGGATTGAGAGAAGGCCCTGTGTGGCTGATCTTGTCGGGCGGCATAATTGGTGGCGTTGAAGGCGCTCCTTTAGATAAACTGGGCCGAGACCGTATAGGGATTTAAAGGTTAATACCAGCACCTTGAATTGGGCCCGGAAGACAACTGGAAGCCAGTGTAGATCGAACAACACTGGTGTGATGTGATCCCGGCGGCGACTATTCGTAAGTAGTCGAGCCGCCGCGTTTTGTATAAGTTGTAGTTTCCGGACCATTTTCAAGGGTAACCCCACGTAGAGCGCATTACAGTAATCCAAACGAGAGGTGACCAGGGCGTGTACTACCAGTGGGAGCTGATGAACAGGAAGGTAGGGTTGCAGCCTTCCTATGAGGTGTAGTTGATACCAGGCTGCCCGGCTCACTGCCGAAATCTGAGCCTCCATGGACAGCCTGGAATCAAGCACAACCCCAAGGCTGCGGACCTGGTCCTTCAGGGGTAGACTCACCCCACTGAACTTCAGGTCAACATCTCCCAACCTTCTCTTGTCCCCCACAAGTAGCACCTCAGTCTTATCGGGGTTCAGCTTCAGCTTGTTCCTTCCCATCCATCCACTCACGGATTCCAGGCACTTGGACAAGGTCTCCACAGCCAACTCTGGTGAAGATTTAAACGAGAGATAGAGCATAGCTTTTGTTTTATATGCTGAAGGTCCCTGGTTTGAGTTCAGGCTATAAATAACCCCATACTAAGAAAGAGGGTGAGTGCCCACACACACACACACACACACACAAACACACACACACATTCTGGCACACTTGAGTCAGTCAGGAAGAGCGCTACATGGACAAACAACCCTACCCTTACATAGGTTAACTAGCCTTTCTGCCTCCCACCCTTGGCAATCTGCATGCACAAACACACCTGCTATCATGCCGGTAGCCTGTATCATCCAAGCACAACTGAGTGTCCCCTCCCTCAACCCCATCCAAATTATGACCTCATACATCCTAGCAGCAGCATCCATTACAGATGTATAACTATAATGGTTGTTTCTCAGAGTCCAGGGAACCTAAGGGAACTGAGAGAGGAGGGGTCTCTGCTGCAGAGCCCATCAAGCTGCCTGCCCTGCCACAGCCCTTAGAGTCCCATCCTGAGGCCAGGTGAAGCAGGTGGGAGAAAGGATCCCTGTCTATCATCCTCTAGCAAAACAACAACAACAAAGTGAAAGCCTTTATTGAACAGCAGCTAGGATGGAGGTGATCTTGTATGAGTTCCCAGCCAGTGTGGTTCCTGTACCTTGACAGACAGCAATAGCCCTTATGGCACCAGCTCCATGTTAGGAACACTTTCATCTGTTGCATAACTGTCTATCATGGAACTTGCAAGGGCACAAGAGCCTTCCTGGAGCAAGTAGGTTAAGAACAACCCAATGGATTAACAGCCAGGAGCACTCTTGACACTGCTACTGGTCATGGGGTGGGTCTTCACATTGGAATGGGGTGTGGGGTGGATCCTGTACTGTGGGAAATCAGCCTATGGGGAGCAAGGGGAACACAGACAGAGAATCAGGAGAAATAGCAAGTAGCTGGGAGCAGGGATGGGGAAGAATCTGTCCTACTTGAATTCCTAAACAGACTCATCTGATCCAGGCAGATCATGACACAGATTGGATCCATGGTCCACTTAAGACTCCACAATCCAGCATATTCCATTACGAGGTTAGGAAAGCTGCACACTGCTTCCACTGTTCTCAAACACACTTTTAAAGAAAATATTGCTAATAACTTACAAGGTGGTCCGAAGGATGCACACTGATTCCTCCCCACCCTCTCTCTCGCTCACTCGCTCGCTCTCTCTCGCTCTCGCTCCTAGAAGGAGCCCAGGGTGGCAAACAAAAACACTCTAAAACATCTTAAAAACAAAAGACTTTAAAACATATTAAAACAAAACATCTTTAAAAACATGTTAAAACAAAGGATCTTTAAAAACATGAAAACAAAACATCTTTAAAAACATCTTAAAAAGCAGTTCCAACTTAGACACAGATTGGGATAATGTCTCTACTTAAAAGGGTTGTTGAAAGAGGAAGGTCTTCAGTAGGCACTGAACAAATAACAGAGATGGTTACTTTCTAATATTTAAGGGGAGTGAATTACAAAGGGTAGGTGGTGCCACAACACTAAAGGTTTGCTTCCTGTGTTGTGTGGAGGGACCTCCTGATAAGATGGTATCTGCAGGGGACCCTCACCTGCAGAGCGCAGTGATCGACTAGATAAATAAGGGGTAAGACAATCTTTCAGGTATCCTGGTCCTGAGCTGTATAGGGCTTTTGTACACCAAAACCAGAACCTTCAACTTGGCCCTGTAGCTAGTGGGTAATCAGTGCAATTCTTTCACCAGCAGGGTAACATGTTGGCAATACCCTGCCCCAGTGAGCAGTCACACTTCCACATTTTGCACCAGCTGCAGCTTCCAGACCAATCTCAAGGGCAGCCCCACATATAGTGCATTACAGTAATCCAACCTGGAGATTGCAGTCGTCAAGAAACAGCCACAGCTGTCTTACCAGCCAAAGCTGGTAAAAGGCACTCCTAGCCACTGAGGTCACCTGGGCCTCTAGTAACAACGATGGATCCAGGAGAACCCCCAGACTACAAACCTGCTCTTTCAGAGGGAGCACAACCCCATCCAAACCAGGCAATTGACCAATTATCCAATTCAGGAACCTCCGACGCACAGCACCTCCGTTTTGCTAGAATTTAGCCCACCACTGAGTCCAGGCAGTAGTCCAGGGCTTGCACGGCCTCTCCTTATTCAGATGTTACAGAGAAATAGAGCTGGGTATCATCAGGAGTGCCTTTGCCCATTTAAGACTAGTGCGCCAGCTGTGCCCGTTCCTGGAAATGCCTGATTTGACTATGGTGATGCATGCCTTAGTTACATCCCGTTTAGACTACTGTAACGCGCTCTACGTGGGGCTGCCTTTGAAGACTGTTCCGAAACTTAAACTGGTACAAAGAGCTGCAGCCAGAGTGTTAACAGGGGCTCGTTACAGGGACCATACAACTCCCTTGTTACAACAGCTCCACTGGCTGCCAATTTGTTTCCGGTCACAATTCAAAGTGCTGGTTTTGACCTTTAAAGCCCTATACGGCCCAGGTCCAAGCTATTTGTCAGAACGTATCTCCCTATACAAGCCTGCCTGGGCCCTGAGATCTTCAGGAGAGGCCCTTCTCTCAGTCCCAACACCCTCACAAGTGCGATTGGTGGAGACGCGAGATAGGGCCTTCTCAGTGGCTGCCCCCAGGTTCTGGAACTCCCTTCCTAGGGAGGCACGAATGGCCCCCTCCTTGCCATCCTTCCGTCGGCAAGTAAAGACTTTTTTATTCCAACAGGCTTTTGGGATAGAAGGTGTTTAGGATTGGGCTTTACAAGGCTTGTTTTATTGTTTTATATTATTATTTGTATTATTTTAAATTGTTTTTAGATTTTTAAGTGCCTTTTAAGGTTTTAAGGTTGTGCATAGTTTAATTGTATTTTAATTGTATGTTTTTCTATGTTTTTAACTACATGTAGTTCTATTTGTAAGCCGCCCTGAGTTCCAGTTTGGAAAAAGGGCGGGGTAAAAATAAAGTTTCAGTCAATCAATCAATCAATCAGTGTACTGCTGACACCTCGCCCCAAATCTCCTGATGACTGTTCCTAAGGGCTTCATATAGATGTCAAACAGCATCAAGATGGTACCCTGTGGCACCCCACAGCACCACTGTGGTGCCCTGGACTCCTACTGGGAGGAAGAGTAGGATATAAATCTAATAAATAAGCAAACTGCCAGGGAGCTGAAATACAATCACCCAAATGCAATACTCTGAAGGATAACATGGTCAATAGTAACAAAATCCACCAAGAGATCAAGAATAACTGGCTTGCCTCCCCTTGACCTTCTCCTGATAAGGGCCATCCATCAGGGCGACCAAGGCCAATTCAGCCCCATAAGCAGGCCTGAACCCAGACTGGAATGCATCAAGATAATCTGTTCCATCCAAGACTATTTGCAATTGCTGCGCCACAACCCTCTCAATCACCTTTGTGACTGGTTGGTAATTGTCACATACCAATGGGTCTAGGGTGGGCTTTCAGCGTCTTTCAGGGTGGCTGGGACCCCTCCCTCCTGCAATGATGCATTGACCACACCCTGGATCCACTCGGTCATACCCCTTCGGCAAGCTTTAATAAGCCAAGAAGGGCAAGGGTTGAGATAACACATTGCTGGCTGCATTGTTGCCAGCACCTTATCCATGTCATAAGGTCGTATCAACTGAAACTGATCCCAAGAAGTTGCAGCAGACGTTGCACTGGACACCTCATTGGGGACTACAGTAGATGTGGATGGGACATAAAGATTGCTATGGAGACAAGCAACTTTACCCTCAAAGTGCTTTGCAAACAATTCACAGTGGGCCTCTGAAGGGTCAAAAACAGACCGCTGACAATACGAAAAAGCTCCATTAAATGGCTACTTGAGGCCCTTCTTCACCACCACACAGTAGGCACAGTTATGATGTTTTACTCATGCCGGATCAGCCTCACAGCAAGTCTTTCCCCACTTGCGCTCTAGCCATCATCCAGCCTGTTTCATTGCCCGTAGCTTATTGGTGTATCAAGGTGCAAACCAGGCTCCACAATGCCGAGGAGGGTGCTCAGGGGCAACCTGACATGTCTTCTTGTCCTGCAGCGTGGCAAGGGCTTCAATAACATCATCTTCTCTATCTACTGGAAACTCTCCCAGGGCATTCAGGAATCCAGTGGATTCCATGAGTCTCTGGGGGCGGACCTTCTTTAAAATGGTTTATTCAAGCTGTCCCATAACCTGAGTGGCAAGTGCATGGTGTTTGATGCTGCCACACAGCTTGAATGAACATAGAGCAAGCTTCCTGGGAGAGATGGGACTTGATGTTTGTTGCTCCCAGGGGTGATTCTACAGGAGAGGAAAAAAACGGTTTCCATATAAACACTTAGTCCTGTCCCCTCTAAGAACTAGAACAAACTAGACTTCAATGGGTCTGTCCATGAGTGTTTGGCTAGCAGTAAAAAAGGATGGAGTAAAGGTCCTCCCCTTTGCCAATGAAGAGCTCTGAGAACATAGGGAAACATAGGAAACTGCCTTCTGTCAAGTCAGACCACTGATCCATCTAGCACACTATTGTCTATGCAGACTGGCAGCAGCTCTGAAGAAGTTCAGACAGGTTTCTCCCAGCCCTATCTAGACATGCTGACAATTGACCTTAAGACCTTCTTCATCTACATCTCCCATATCTCAGTTGACTGCACTGGGTATGCCTTGGTTGGCAAAAACATATGGGCCACAGTCCATGCCCTTTCCCTTCAATTACCATGGCATGCCTCTTTCCCTTGTTGAGAGTAGAGCACCAATGCTTGTAATAAGTAGCCTGAACCAGAGGGGGCGAGGAGCAGTAGACAGAAAGGCAACCTATTCTTCCCTCACTGATTCCTTCTTTAGTATCTGCTCACAGATATTATGTTGATTGTTTTTCTCAAGCTTTACTTCATTCCTCCTTCTTGTTGGTGTTAACCTCATGAGTCCATAATGACCATATGTATGCCTAGACTCAGAATGGCTTTATTTCCTAGGAGTAATACAGTACACCTTAAAAAGTTTCTTTATTCTTTCAACCACCAGTATTACCAGGCTATTCATGTACCAATAAATACGCCAAACTTCAACATCCCATGCTATCTGCTTGAGGTGATGAATGCCTTGCCATGGGGTATGGGGGACACTGTTCCCTGCTACCTGAGGAGTAAGAGTTCAGACAAGGCACAGTATTGACATACAGCAAAGGGGGTGGGGAGAGATGGGAGACAATTGCATCCATTATCCATTGGAGTAGGGGTCACCATCCTTTGCAGACCAAAATGGCTATCATGGAGGCATGACATTACCCAACAAGGCTGTCAAGGAGGGCATGGCATAACAAAAAACAAGAGAGAGTACAGTCATGGTAAAGCTTTTCCCATAATTATACTAGAGAAGGCTGAATCTGTTGAATTTTCTGCCATACAGCAGTTAAAAGCACAAGAATGTTTTTCCCCAATGCCAACCTTAAACCAAAGCCCAGGCTGCCATCCTGCACCCACTTACCTGGGAGTAAGCCCATGAAACACAAAGCGTTACTTCTGAGTAGGCATGTATACCACAGTACTGTAAGTTAACTATACAGTGAATGCTTCATGAGTGTCTAGCACAGCCTGTCCCGCTTTCCTTGCTTAGCCGTGTCCAGTGCACTGGTGTGCCCCCCCCAACTGCTGGAGTAGAGTGGATGTTGCTGTTAGGTGCCTGAAGCCCTGATGTAAATGAGAGCCATATACACAAATTCCGATGTGTGTTCAGAAAGCAAAAGTTTTGCAAAGCCTCTTCCTTTTATGTGTAAAAGTGTGAAGTGTCCTTTCTCCATCACCAAAGTTCACCTTGTGAGCTCTGTGGGTGACATATAAACCCATGCTGTGCACCATATCATCTGACTTGTGGCCTCCCTGTGACTGTGTGGGATTTATATACTGGTGGTGGTGTGCTGGGATTGTGTATTTACATCATATTCTGTTGAGTTACGCTATATTGCGATGGTGTGGGGTCAGGAGGTGATGGAGGGAAGCTAATTTTAATTTACCTATTCCACTGAAGTCTGTTAAACAAAGGTTCATCTTATACCAGGTTTGGGAGTAGTATGGGACGTGGCCATGAATTGAGTGGATACACGGTTTGGCATAATTATACTCCTCCCTCATGCCACCCTTCGTCCTGCCCATGGCACCATCCTGCTTTAGACACTCCACTAACATACCTTTACCAGTGGAACAGTTCTGTGAATAGAGTTCTAGGGGAGTTCTGCCACTGTATCTGTTTTGTTGGCAGCAAAGTTTTACCAGTGTTGCCGGGCTTCCTCCAGAATTCAGGGGTGTAGTCGTCCAGGGTCTTGGGGGGTCTTAGACCCCTTACCTTTTTAGGAGCAGGGTCCCTATGTCTCCAGCAACATAAGAGCCAATCAGCATGAAAGCAGAGTTTTGTTTGCCACTGAAAAGAGTCTTCTAACATGCTTCCTTTTCCCTTCCTGCTGATTGGCACCAATCAGAGTGAAAAGATTTGAATCAGCCACTGAGAAGACTTTTTTCAGTAGCTAACATGCTCTACTTTCATGCTAATTGGCTCCTAGGGACATCTGTTGTTATGGGAGAAAAGGATCTCATTCTCAACCCAGCAGGAAAAAGGGGGGGCATGGCTGTGACTATCATGAAGGGGCCCCTCACTTCTGAATTTGTCACCACACTGCTGCTCCAGACCTAGAAACCTTCAGCCAGGAGATCTCAAATATTAGATTCCTATAATGCCTTCCAGCAGTTATTCAGAGGAAACCAAAGTATTCCAAAGATCATTTGGTATAATTCTTTGTAATATACACCATAAATAGTTTAACTTTTCAAAAAGTTGGATTCTCCTCTGCGTTCTCTCCTCTCATGCCTTTAGTTTCTTAGATTGTAAACCTAATGGCAGGACTTGTGTACTTTTATTTACTTATTTTATCTATTTCCAGTGTTTGTTTTCTGCAAGTGTTCTAAAACTGAGTAACATAGCCAACATTTTATAGATGAAAACCCCTATCCTCACACCTAATATTGCTGACTGAGCCATCTGCCACCCATCATGATTCATTGCTGAAGGCTCTTCTCAGCCTGCTGTATAGTATATTAATTTACTCTGTAATAGCCTGTCATGCTTCCAAAGGAGGGTATATCCCGATTTCTGCAGATGATTTTCCCTTCTCCTGGCCTTGCTCTAGGATTGCCAGTGCTGGCTGAGGGAATTCCTTGATATTTTTTCAAACCAAGATCGAATGTCTACGTATTGCTGTACCCCTCTAATGTTGGTTAGAATTTACAGACCCAATTTTACTCCTTCAATTCACCTTTAAAACAGCAAAAACCTAGGAGAGTGGTGGGTCTCCCCAGACAACCACTCAGTCTCTGAGACCATTTCCGTTACCCTCTTAAGGTTGTTATATTCTCCCTCCCTGCAGCTAGGCAGCTGGCATGACACCTTCATACTGAAATACTTGGAATTAAATATGTTATTTTTCCTTGAAGCTGGGCTGGCTTTCCATTGGCTTCTTTCCTTTTAAATTTGTATTCGAGCTGATCTCTTGTTGTTTTTGCAGATCTGGGTTCTTTCAAAGTAAAGAAACTCTGCACAGGTCACATTAATGTTAAGTAGTACCTGAAGTAGCAGCCTTCAGAACACGATCACTCAGTCTGTTTCTGTCCTTGGTCCACAACTGCCCCAGTAAATGGGAAACTCTCTCAAAGTAGGCATTAGATACAGGAATGAAAAGTCCAAAGGAGACCACTTTCTTCATTTACTTGTCGCCACCCTCTGGCATTTGTCTGAAAACCTCCACCCATGTCTGATCTTTATTTTATTTTATTTTATCTTTATTTATTTATTTATTTATTTATTATTTCATTTGTATCCCGCCCTTCCTCCCAGCAGGAGCCCAGGGCGGCAAACAAAGCGCTAAAAACACGTTAACTGTTTTTAATACTGAATGTTAAAGTGCTGCCTGGATGTGGGCAGATAACAAATTGAAATAATAATATTCTGCTCCTTTGAGAAAATCTCTTCCTTTGTTGTAAAACCCAGTAGTCATCACAAAGCTTGTCAATGGAGTGCTGTAGCAAGAGTTTCTAAATGTGCCCATCTCACATTATTGTGAAGTGAGCGCACTAACTTTTTTAAAGTGATATTTCAACATCATGCCATTACTCCAAATATTCAATGCATCATGTCAATATCTTATTTGCGTCCTCTCTGAATTTTCTGTTGTCAACTGGAGAGACATTGACCAAAGTGACAGGCTGATCTTCTATAGAATGTGTCCTCTCTTCTTCTCATCAGTTACATTCCACTTTCTTCACAGCATCCGGAAAGATTCCCATCAGGCTGTGCAGAAAGTAACAAAGAATGATGAATGATGCAACTGAGGTTATCATACTTTGGACACATCATGAGAAGACATGATTCACTAGAAAAGACAATAATGCTGGGGAAAACAGAAGGGAGTAGAAAAAGAGGAAGGCCAAACAAGAGATGGGTTGATTCCCTAAAGGAAGCCACAAACCTGAACTTACAAGATCTGAACAGCTTGGTTCACGACAGCTGCTCTTGGAGATCGCTGATTCATAGGGTCGCCATAAGTCGTAGTCGACTTGAAGGCACATAACAACAACAATAAATTTCCTGTAAAAATACAACAGAGGGTTTCCGAGTCCTGATATAATCAGAAACCCTCCGACGCTTGATGACATCTCCCAGGCCCCTCACATTCAATGTCAATACAAGAAACTCAGCCATCTATATTATGTGACAGACTCAGTATGCTCACCTGCATCACCCATATTAAACTGATATTAAACCAATCACCCCAAACTAATTCTGCATAATCCTGTCTAATCCCATATAAATTTGGCATCTGACTCTTTAATCCTCAAATAACTTGTAACTTTCTCCCCAACATACAACTCCCACGTCTAATGAACTAAAGACAAAGAGAAACTCTCTGCTTACAGGTGTTGCTCAAGACAGCCCTGTTTTTAGTTGGCCAAGCCTTTGAGGCTTAAAACAGCCTACAAATGTGCTATAATCCTAACCAAAATTAATTATAAAGTTTATAACCTAACAGAACTATGTGTGTCCACTAACCCTGTTCTAGTGAGCATAACACAGTCAAAACCTTTTGCGCCCTAATAATCTTATCCCTTTATGAAGGAAGGAAGGAAGGAAGGAAGGAAGGAAGGAAGGAAGGAAGTGGACTTCCTTCAAGTCGATTCTGACTCATGGCCCAAGGTCACCCAGTGAGCTTCATGGCTGTGTGGGGATTCGAACCCTGGTCTCCCAGGTCATAGTCAATACACTAACCACTACACCCTTTATATCAGAGTAGAAAATCCTAAGAGGCTCAAAATGAAAAACTATGATTATAACAGCTGTTAAACTAAATTGACTTTAAAGAAACAGTCCTCTTATCAACCCCTCCTTCATGCTGATATACTGTTGTAATGTACCCATTGTCCATTTGATGCCCTTCAAGGTGGAAGAGCAGCTTTTAAACTGACTGAGGGGGGAAACCCGACAGGAGCTGAGGAAGGTCCGGTTCAGAATAAACCTCCCCCCTGGGATAAAAACCAAAGAAATGATGAAATTTTAAAAGGGGTTGGCCTAGAACTAGGCATTGTGAAAGCAGGAGCACCGGATATCAATTCAGAAGGGCAAAATTACCACAGGCCAAACCACAAGTGCCAAAGACACTTGAAGAGAGACACTGCTTACAAGTGCCTGTACGCTAATGCTAGGAGCCTCCGAACCAAGATGGGAGAACTGGAGTGCTTGGTCTTAGAGAAGAGCATTGATATAGTGAGCATAACGGAGACCTGATGGAATGGAGAAAACCAGTGGGATACGGTTATCCCTGGATGTAAACTATATCGGAAGCACAGGGAAGGAGGTATTGGTGGCGGAGTCGCTCTATACGTGAAAGAAGGCATTGAATCCAGCAAGCTCGAAACCCCAAAAGAGGAGGACTCCTCCACAGAATCGTTGTGGGTGGTGATACCATGCCCCAGGACGGATTTAATACTGGGAACGATCTATCGTCCCCCTGATCAAAATGCTCAGGGAGACCTGGAGATGAGATATGAAATTGAGGAAGCATCCAAACTAGGAAATGTGGTAGTAATGGGTGACTTCAACTACCCAGACATAGACTGGCCGCATATGTGTTCCAGTCATGACAAAGAAGCAAAGTTTCTAGATATTCTAAATGACTATTCCCCAGACCAGTTGGTCATGGAACCGACCGGAGGGATGGCAACCCTGGACTTAATCCTCAGTGGGGACCGGGACCTGGTGCAAGATGTAAGTGTTGTTGAACCGACTGGGAGCAGTGACCATAGTGCTATTAAATTAAACATACATGTAAATGGCCAATTGCCAAGAAAATCCAACACGGTCACATTTGACTTCAAAAGAGGAAACTTCACAAAAATGAGGGGATTGGTAAAAAGAAAGCTGAAAAACAAAGTCCAGTGGGTCACATCACTCGAAAATGTTTGGATGTTGTTTAAAAACACTATATTAGAAGCTCAACTGGAATGCATACCGCATATCAGAAAACGTACCGCCAGGGCCAAGAAGATGCCAGCATCGTTAATGAGCAAAGTCAAGGAAACTCTTAGAGGCAAAAAGTCTTCCTTCAGAAAATGGAAGTCTTGTCCGAATGAAGAAAATAAAAAAGAACACAAACTCTGGCAAAAGAAATGCAAGAAGACAATAAGGGATGCTAAAAAAGAATTTGAGGAGCACATTGCTAAGAACATAAAAGCCAACAACAAAAAATTCTATAAATACATTCAAAGCAGGAGACCATCTAGGGAGGCGATTGGACCCTTGGATGATAATAATAATAATAATAATAATAATATTTTATTTATTGGTCGCCTATCTGTCCAGGTTAGTGGACACTCTAGGCGACTTACAATAACAAAAAGCTATACATAATATACATATACAAAAACAAACCACAGTCCTAAACAATTTAAAACCAATTTCCAATTAAAACATCATAAAATTAATCCTCCTTAATCCCACAAAAAAAAAAAAAAAGCAGCACACAAGAAACAAACAAAAAACAAACACACACCCAGGCCACCCCAGCCAGCCGGCTTATGTATCCCTCCAAAGAGGGACAGGTGGTAGCAATCAGTCCCAGCTGGCTGGGTACCTGGGGCCTGGTCCTGCAGGATGCAGGTCTGCCAGGCAGAAGTCCCACAGGGAAGGGTGGTGGAGGGAGTCAAAGGTGTACTAAAGAACGATAAGGAGATTGCAGAGAAGCTAAATGAATTCTTTGCATCTGTCTTCACAGTGGAAGATATAGGGCAGCTCTCTGAACCTGAACTAACATTTGCAGGAAGGGATTCTGAGGAACTGAGACAAATAGTGGTAACGAGAGAGGAAGTTCTAGGCTTAATGGACATTATAAAAACTGACAAATCACCGGGCCCGGATGGCATCCACCCGAGAGTTCCCAAAGAACTCAAATGTGAAATTACTGATCTGCTAACTAAAATATGTAACTTGTCCCTCGGGTCCTCCTCCGTGCCTGAGGACTGGAAAGTGGCAAATGTAACGCCAATCTTCAAAAAGGGATCCAGGGGGGATCCTGGAAATTACAGGCCAGTTAGCTTAACTTCTGTCCCTGGAAAACTGGTAGAAAGTATTATTAAAGCTAGATTAACTAAGCACATAGAAGAACAAGCCTTGCTGAAGCAGAACCAGCATGGCTTCTGCAAGGGAAAGTCCTGTCTCAGTAACCTATTAGAATTCTTTGAGAGTGTCAACGAGCATATAGATAGAGGTGATCCAGTGGACATAGTGTACTTAGACTTTCAAAGAGCGTTTGACAAGGTACCTCACCAAAGACTTCTGAGGAAGCTTAGCAGTCATGGAATAAGAGGAGAGGTCCTCTTGTGAATAAGGAATTGGTTAAGAAGCAGAAAGCAGAGAGTAGGAATAAACGGACAGTTCTCCCAATGGAGGGCTGTAGAAAGTGGAGTCCCTCAAGGATCGGTATTGGGACCTGTACTTTTCAACTTGTTCATTAATGACCTAGAATTAGGAGTGAGCAGTGAAGTGGCCAAGTTTGCTGACGACACTAAATTGTTCAGGGTTGTTAAAACAAAAAGGGATTGCGAAGAGCTCCAAAAAGACCTCTCCAAACTGAGTGAATGGGCGGAAAAATGGCAAATGCAATTCTATATAAACAAGTGTAAAATTATGCATATTGGAGCAAAAAATCTTAATTTCACATATACGCTCATGGGGTCTGAACTGGCGGTGACCGACCAGGAGAGAGACCTCGGGGTTGTAGTGGACAGCACGATGAAAATGTCGACCCAGTGTGCGGCAGCTGTGAAAAAGGCAAATTCCATGCTAGGGATAATTAGGAAAGGTATTGAAAATAAAACAGCTGATATCATAATGCCGTTGTATAAATTTATGGTGCGGCCGCATTTGGAATACTGTGTACAGTTCTGGTCGCCTCATCTCAAAAAGGATATTATAGAGTTGGAAAAGGTTCAGAAGAGGGCAACCAGAATGATCAAGGGGATGGAGCGACTCCCTTACGAGGAAAGGTTGCAGCATTTGGGGCTTTTTAGATTAGAGAAAAGGCGGGTCAGAGGAGACATGATAGAAGTGTATAAAATTATGCATGGCATTGAGAAAGTGGATAGAGAAAAGTTCTTCTCCCTCTCTCATCATACTAGAACTCGTGGACATTCAAAGAAGCTGAATGTTGGAAGATTCAGGACAGACAAAAGGAAGTACTTCTTTACTCAGCACATAGTTCAACTATGGAATTTGCTCCCACAAGATGCAGTAATGGCCACCAGCTTGGATGGCTTTAAAAGAAGATTAGACCAATTCATGGAGGACAGGGCTATCAATGGCTACTAGCCGTGATGGCTGTGCTCTGCCACCCTAGTCAGAGGCAGCATGCTTCTGAAAACCAGTTGCCGGAAGCCTCAGGAGGTGAGAGTGTTCTTGCACTCGGGTCCTGCTTGCGGGCTTCCCCCAGGCACCTGGTTGGCCACTGTGAGAACAGGATGCTGGACTAGATGGGCCACTGGCCTGATCCAGCAGGCTCTTCTTATGTTCTTATGTTCTTATGTACTCTAAGATTCCAGCAACTCCTCCGACTCTCCTGATAATCCACCCGATTTATGTTATGTTATGTCTCTTAATTTCTGCTTCTGACAGTTCAATTGTGCGTACATGTCTGCCCAATGAGTTCAGTGGGACTTACTTCCTGGTAAGTATGTACAGGATTAAGTTACCTCTAAATTATACTGTTGACAAAAAAAAATCACAAAGGCAACTAGTAAAGTACTAAAGTTTGCATTTTTCTTTGATGGTAGGGGATTGCCATATTGATCAAAATGTATTTTAGTTGTAAATGTTTAGTGCTGCATTGCTTTTTGCAGCACAACGCAGGCATGCCTTCAAGCGCCATAGTAGAACGCCTGTTCAGTACTGGTGGCAACGTAATCTGTAAAAAGACATTCATTGTCTGACGTGCTCTTTCAGCATCCTGTTCTTTTGAGACATAACAGAAATGTATTGTGTTTGTGTGTGTGATGTGAGAGCCAGTGTGGTGTAGTGGTTAAGGTGTTGGACTACGGCCTGGGAGACCAGGGTTCGAATCCCCACATAGCCATGAAGCTCACTGGGTGACCTTGGGCCAGTCACTGCCTCTCGGCCTCATGAAAACCCTGTTATTAGGGTCGCCGTAAGTCAGAATCGACTTGAGGGCAGTACACACACATTGTAAAAGCATCATTTCAAGTGTAAAAATTGATTTCAAGTGAATTATATGTATGTTGGGGTATCATCATTGCTGGGGGTGCAGTGGGGATGTGAGATTTTGTTATGCCATTCTGTTAATATTACAGATAAAAAAATTATTCTACTACCCTGTGTGCGCATGCTTATTTTTAATGTTGTTTTAGGCTACTTAGACGTGCAGCAGCCAAGGTCAGCACCTTGTAGGCAATTTTTTAAAGAAGTAACTAAAATGTAATTGTAGTGATTACTTTTGAGTAAAAGTAAAGTAATCAGTTACTTTCGGAGCAATTGCACCTGTAACGGTAATTACTACTTTTTTGGGCCGTGTAACTGTAACTGTAATTTATTACTTTTTAAAAGTAATCTTCCAAGCTCTGACTAAAAGACCAATTGAACATGCACTAAAGTGTTATTGCCACTGCATGCACTGAGGATTTTGAAGAATATGAGCAAGACACATACACCCCTTTGTGGAATCTAAGCTTCCACAGGATGCTTTGTCAGAGTATCCAAGTAACCCAGACTGGCCAGACCACCAGCCTTTATAGAGGACCTCATCCACAGGGAGAATAGCTAGGGAGGCCATTGTAGATACCAGCAAATGGACTCCCAAGCAAGTACCTACCTGTCTGCTGACTTTTACCATTGCCCTTAACAAAGATGGCGGCCGCGGTTTCCCTAAGGAGATGACGCCTCTGCCACCATCTTTGTTGATGGCACACGTGCATGCTATGCGTGCGCATCTCTGCCATCAACTAAGATGGCGGCAGGGGCTTCAGTACCTTAGGGAAACCGCGGCCGCCATCTTCGTTAAGGGCAATGGTAAAAGACAGCAGACAGGTAAGTGGGGGGTATGGGGGGCCATGGATCGCGGAACGGGAGAGGAGGGGTGGCTGAGGGCCCCCCTGTAGCTCCAGGGGCCGTCGGGCCAGTGCTCCACCTGGCTGCCCTTTAGAACCGGCCCTGGGCAGATGTACCCAGTTTCAGATGGCGTGGTCCTCAGACAAATAACGCATGAAAGTGCCAGCTGATGCTTCTCTGTTAAAATCTGGCATTGGCATGACAGAGCTTCAGAGAGCCAATGGTCAGGAATGGATGAATTCTGTGCTTAAAATTTTGATCCCTGGACACAAATCCACTTAGAGCATTTTATCTGAAAACACAAGCCCCAGGAGACCTCCCTGAGGCCTACGTTGGTAGGAAAAAGTTACTAGCAAGTCTGGCTGAAATTATGTTATGCTATCTTTTATTTCTAGGCCTCCTTTTGCCCAAAAAAGCGCCCAAGGCGGCTTACACACAAATAGAAAAACGCAGACACCAAATACAAATTAAAACAATACAATTTACAAAAATTCAAGCCAACAAAATGCTAGCATTTCTAAAATGCAACAACTAAAAACCAAAAGCATTCTTCTTCCTGGTAAAGGACAGTCTCCAGGAAAATGTCACTAAGAGCAGCAGTGAAGGAGCAAAGCAGGTAGACAAGAGTGCCCCTTGATGGTCCCAGCACAATTTCACCCCTGCAGCAGTACCTCCTAGCCTGCCAATTGTGTAATATGTGACAGCAGCTGGAGTGGAGCCATGTCTGGACTATTAAACAACTGAATTTAAAGTATCTCTGTACATAGGAATACTCAAATTAAGATGGCACTAGGAAGGATAGACTTGGCCAATATAGATTGGAATGAGCTATCTCCTGGGATTAAGCAGGTCTTAAAGTTGCTCACAGACACAGGAGCAATAAAAAGAGCTCCCATGAGTAGAAAGTCTCACCTGGAGCCAGTGCAGTTTGAAACATGCTAACACTGCCTTGGGTGGGGGACCTATTAAGCTGGTCCGCCCCCGGAGACTAATGGATCCGGATGGTTTCCAAAGGGCTCTGGGGAGTTTTCTGGCTGATAGGGCTGGCGCTCCTGTCGAAACCCTGGTTGAACTGTGGAATACAGAAATGACCCAGGCAGTTGACACGATTGCTCCTGAGCGCCCTCTCCTGTGTAGAGCTCGTATGGCTCCATGGCATACCCCAGAGCTGAGAGCGATGAAACAATATAGGAGACGGCTTGAGTGCAGATGGAGGCGAACTCTTAGTGGATGCAATTATACAATGGTAAGTGCCTAAGGTAAGCTGTATTTAGGGGCAATGAGGGCAGCAAAAGAACAATATTTTGCTGCCACTATCGAATCATCAATCTGCCGCCCAGCGGAGCTCTTCAGAATTGTCCGGGGGCTATTACATGCTGGCCACAAGGACATGGTAGAACCATGTGAGGCCCGCTGTAATGAATTTGCTAGGCACTTCCAGGATAAAATCTTTAGCATCCGCCAGGACTTAGACTCCAGTGTTATAGCCGGTGAATCAAGGAAGGTATCCAGAGCACAGCCTTGTCCCAATTTCTTGGATGAGTTTCAGTTGGTGCAGCTTGAGGACATTGACAAGTTGCTTGGACAGGTTAGTGCAACCACTTCTGTGCTGGATCCTTGCCCTTCTTGGCTAATAAAAGCTAGCAGGGATGGAACAGCCGGCTGGGCCAGGGAAGTGATTAATGCCTCTCTGCGAGAGGGGGTGGTCCCTGGCTGCATGAAAGAGGCAGTAGTGAGACCACTCCTGAAGAAGCCCTCCCTGGACCCAGAAAATCTTAATAACTATAGGCCGGTAGCAAATGTTCCATTCCTGAGCAAGGTCCTTGAACGAGTGGTGGCAGGCCAGCTCCAGACACTCTTGGATGAAACCGATTATCTGGATCCATTTCAGTTGGGTTTCAGGACTGGTTTTGGCACAGAAACAGCTTTGGTCACCCTGTATGATGACCTCTGTTGGGAGAGAGACGGGGGAGTGTGACACTGTTGATTCTCCTTGATCTCTCAGTGGCTTTCCATACCATCGACCATGGTATCCTTCTGGGGAGACTGGCTGAGTTGGGAGTGGGAGGGACTGCATGGCAGTGGTTCTGCTCCTACTTGGCGGGTTGGCTTCGGAAGGTGGTGCTTGTGGAACATTTCTCAGCACCCTGGACTCTCCAGTATGGGGTTCCGCAGGGGTCAGTTCTGTCCCCCATGCTGTTCAACGTCTACATGAAACTGTTGCGTGCGGTCATCCGGAGCTTTGGAGTGTGTTGCCATCAGTATGCTGATGAGACGCAGCTCTATTTCTCTTTTTCATCTTCTTCAGGTGAGGCTGTCAATGTGCTGAACCAATGCCTGGCTGCAACAATGGACTGGATGAGGCCTAATAAACTGAGGCTCAATCTAGACAAGACTGAGATGCTGCTAGTGGGTGGTTCTTCTGACCGGATGGTGGATGTCCAACCTGTCCTGGATGGGGTTGCACTCCCCCTGAAAGAGCAGGTTCGTAGCTTGGGGGTTCTCCTAGAACCATCTCTGTCACTTGAGGCTCAGGTAGCCTCAGTGGCACGGAATGCCATCTACCAACTTTGGTTGGTGGCCCAGCTACACCCCTATCTGGACAGGGATAGCCTGGCTTCAGTTGTCCATGCTCTGGTAACCTCCAAGCTAGATTACTGCAATGCGCTCTACATGGGGCTGCCTTTGAAGATGGTTCGGAAGCTGCAGCTTGTGCAAAATGCAGCGGCCAGACTGGTAACAGGGACCAGACGGGTCGAACACATAAAACCGATTCTGGCCGACTTGCATTGGCTGCCTGTATGTTTCTGAGCTTGATTCAAGGTGCTGGTTTTAACCTATAAAGCCTTACACAGCTTTTGTTGTTGTTATGTGCCTTCAAGTCGATTACGACTTATTTATTTATTATTTATTTATTTTGTTCAATTTTTATACCGCCCAAAGCCCGAAGGCTCTCTGGGCGGTGCACAGCATAAAATTATTACAACTATGAAGTACAATAAAAACATCAAAACATACATTTCAAACATTCAACATCCTAAAACATTATTAGCTACAAGTGAAATATGTTAAAATAAGTTCAAGTATTAAAAATATTAAGAATATTAAAATGCCTGGCGACCCTATGAATCAGCAACATCCAAGAGCAGCTGTCATGAACCATCCTGCTCAGATCTTGTAAGTTCAGGTCTGTGACTTCCTTTATGGAATCAATCCATCTTTTGTTTGACCTTCCTCTACTCCCTGCTGTTTTTCCCAGCATTATTGTCTTTTCTAGTGAATCATGTCTTCTCATGATGTGTCCAAAGTATGATAACCTCAGTTTCATCATTTTAGCTTCTAGTGATAGCTCTGGTTTAATTTGTTCTAACACCCAATTATTTGTCTTTTTCACAGTCCATGGTATGCGCAAAGCTCTCCTCCAGCATCACATTTCAAATGAGTTGATTTTTCTCTTATCCGCCTTTTTCACTGTCCAACTTTCACATCCGTACATAGAGATTGGGAATACCATGGCCTGAATGATCCTGACTTTGGTGTTCAGTGATACATCTTTGCATTTGAGGAACTTTTCTAGTTCTCTCACTGTTACCCTACCCAGTCCTAGCCGTCTTCTGATTTCTTGACTATTGTCTCCATTTTGGTTAATGACTGTGCGGAGATATTGATAATCCTTGACAAGTTCAATGTCCTCATTGTCAACTGTAAAGTTACATAAATCTTCTGTTACACAGCTTAGGACCACAATACCTGATGGACTGCCTCTCCCGACATGAACCCACACGTACACTATGCTCAACATCTAAGGGCCTCCTCCGGGTGCCTACTCCGAGGGAAGCTGGGAGTCTGGCAACAAGGGAGAGGGCCTTCTCAGTGGTGGCCCCCAAATTATGGAATGATCCATTTGACAAGGTGCGCCTGGTGCCAACACTGTTATCTTTTCAGCACCAGGTCAAGACTTTCCTCTTCTCCCAGGCATTTTAGCATGTGTTTTTAAATTGTTTTTAATTTTTTTAAATTGTGTTTTTAAATGGTTTTTTGTGTTTTAAAATTTGTATATTTGTTTTTAATTGCTGTAAACTGCCCAGAGAGCTTCGGCTATGGGGGCGGTATATAAATGTAATAAATAAATAAACACTGGCCCACACACTTCAGTAATTTCCAGACAGAATCAAAGCCCCATCCCCCGTGCCAGTTATTGAGCTCCCCAGCTAGGAAGTAGGAACAGGAACCAAGGGCACACACCAGGAAACGATAGGAGACAGTCTCCAGGAAACAGGCAGAACCAAAGTCCCTTATACAGGATCTGTTTGGATCCATATCACCTCTATATCTGGAACAAGTTGCATTCCATGAATTGGAGTATGAACAATTATCACAATCAGCCCACCCATGTTTTAGCTCCTGCCTGGAGTGAGTTAAAGTCAGGGAAAACAGTAATACCTCAGTTAACAAAACAGATGTGTTCCTGGACATTTCCAGGAAAGTGGGAAAGTGACCACACCGTACTTGAATTCTTGATTTTAACAGAAGCAAAAGCTGAGAGTAGCCATGCGCGCACCCTGGACTTCAGGAAAGCTGATTTTAATAAACTCAGAACAATTGTAAGTACGATTCCATGGCAAGCCACCCTAATGAGAAAAGGAGTCCAAGATGGGTGGGAGTTTCTAAAAAAGGAAACTCTAAAAGCGCAATGGCAAGCAATTCTAACAAGGAAAAGGGGGGGGAAACAACAGAAGAAGCTTCACAAAAAGCTTAGAGCTGACCTGAAAACAAAAAAGGACACATACAGGAAGTGGAAAGAAGGCCAGGCCACAAAGGAAGAGTACAGGCAGGTATCACAGAATTGCAGGGATAGTGTCAGGAAGGCTAAAGCTGAGAATGAGCTGAGGTTAGCGAGAGATGTTAAAAGCAACAAAAAAGCTTTCTTCAAGTCATTTATTCATTCATTCATTCATTGGCGATAACTAGTGGCCGAGTAAGATTGTCTTCCAAGGTAAGGTCTTTAACAGTGGGTCCATAAGTGACTGTGGAGGCTGATTCTGGATCCACACAGCCTCCCACAGTGAAGACATAGGTTTCCAGATGGAAGATGGTCGCGATGAGGATTTGTTTGATGTGCCTTCCGCTTGGCTCGTTTGTCCCATTCGCCCTGTATTCGTGCTTCTTCGAAGTCTACAGCACCTTTGATAATAGCCGACCTCCATTTGGGACGTTCATGGGCCAAGACTTCCCAGTTCTTGATGTTCATGTTACATTTTTTTAGATTCGCTTTAAGAACATCTTTAAACCTCTTTTGCTGTCCACCAATATTCCGTTTTCCATCCTTAAGTTGGGAGTCAGGTGGCTGCTTTGGAAGACAGTGATCAGGCATTTGAACAACATGGCCAGTCCAGCGAAGTTGATGTTGAAGGATCCTTGTTTCAACACTGGTAGTCTTTGCTTCCTCCAAAACGCTAACATTAGTCCGTCTGTCTTCCCAAGTAATTTGCAGAATTTTCCAGAGGCAGCGTTGGTGGAATCTTTCAAGAAGTTGGGAGTGGTGTTTATAGATGGTCCATGTTTCACAGGCATACAGTAAGGTATTTAGTACGATGGCTTTGTAAATAAGCATTTTGATCTCCCTGCGAATATCCCAATCCTCGAACACTCTATGCTTCATTCAGGAGAATGTGGCACTTGCAGAGCTCAGACGACGTTGAATTTCAGCATCGATGTCAGCTTTTACAAAGAGATGGCTGCCAAGATAGGGGAAGTCATCAATATTCTCCAGGGTCACACCATTAAGCTGGATTGATGGTGCTACAGAAGGACTAGTTCGCACCTGTTGATGAAGCACTTTCGTTTTTTTTATATTAAGTGAGAGCCCAAGCTTTCCATATGCTTCCGCAAGGACATTTAGGATACTTTAAAGATCTTTCTCTGAATGTGCGGAGACCACATTATTATCGGCATATTGAAGTTCTACGACAGAGGCTGACATTACCTTACTTTTTGCTTTCAGTCTGATGAGATTAAAAAGCTTTCCATCTGTTTGATATATGATTTCCACACCAGTAGGAAGTTTCCCCTCAATAAGGTATAGAATCATAGCAATGAAGATAGCAAATAAGGTAGGAGCAATGACGCTTCCCTGTTTTATGCCTGATCCGACTCTGAATGGGTCACTCTGAAAGCCATTGTTATCCAAAACTGTCACTGTCATGTTGTCATGAAGAAGTAGCAAATATTCACAAATTTATCAGGGCATCCAGTTTTCAGAAGGATGGTCCAGAGAGCGGTTCTATTCACAGTATCAAAGGCCTTAGTCAGATCAATAAACGCCATATACAGAGGTCAGTTTTGCTCCCTGCATTCTTCTTGAAGCTGTTGTGGAGTGAAGATCATGTCCACTGTCGCCCTGGAAGGGTGGAAACCATTTTGGGATTCAGGGAGTATGTCTACTGAGATCAGTAGGAGGCGATTTGTGAGGATCCTTGCAAAGATTTTACCTGCGGCAGCAAGAAGAGAGATGCCTCGATAGTTCCCACAATCTGTTCTATCACTCTTCTTGAAAAGGCGTACAGTAAGGTCGGTAGTACAATGGCTTTGTAAATAAGTCTCCCTGCGAATATCCCGATCCTTGAACATGCTACGCTTCATCTTATTTATTTATTTATCTATAATTTAATTTGTATCCCGCCATTCCTCCCAGCAGGAGCCCAGGGTGGCAAACAAAGTGCTAAAAACACTTTAAAACATCATAAAAACAGATTTTAAAATACATTAAAGCAAAACAGCATTAAAAACATTTTTTTAAAAAAAACAACTTTTAAAAAGGGTTAAAACATTATTAAAAAACATATTAAGCAATTCTAACACAGAAGCAGACTGGGATAGGTCTCAACCTAAAAGGCTTGTTGAAAGAGGAAAGTCTTCAAAAGGTGCCGAAAAGATAGCAGAGATGGCGCCTGCCTAATATTCAAGGGGAGGGAACTCTACAGGGTAGATGTTGCCACACGAAAGGTCCGTTTCCTATATTGTGCAGAACGAACCTCCTGATAAGATGGTATCTGCAGGAGGCCCTCACCTGCAGAGCGCAGTGATCGACTGGGTATGTAAGGGATAAGACGGTCTTTCGGGTATCCTGGTCCCACGCTGTATAGGGCTTTGTACACCAAAACTAGAACCTTGAACTTGGCCCGGTAGCTAATTGGCAGCCAGTGCAATTCTTTCAGCAGCGGGGTGACATGTTGGCGATACCCTGCCCCAGTGAGCAGTCTCGCTGCCACAGTTTGCACCAGCTGCAGCTTCCGGACCAACCTGAAGGGCAGCCCCACATAGAGCACATTGCAGTAATCCAGCCTGGAGGTTACCAGGGCATGGACAACAGTGGTTAGGCCAGTCCAGAAATGGCCGCAGTTATCTCACCATCCGAAGCTAGTAAAAGGCGCTCCTAGCCACTGAGGTCACCTGGGCCTCTAGCGACGAAGATGCATCCAGGAGCACCCCCAGGCTACTTGCTCTTCCAGAGGGAGTACGACCACGTCCAAACCAGGCAACAGACCAATCATCCAAACTCGGGAACCACCAACACATAGTGCCTCTGTCTTGCTAGGATTCAGACTCAGTTTATTGGCCCTCATCCAGCCCACCACCGAGTTCAGGCAGTGGTCCAGGTCTTGCACGGCCTCTCCCGATTCAGATGTTACAGAGAAATAGAGCTGGGTATCATCAGCATACTGCTGACACCTCGCCCCAAAGCTCCTGATGACTGCTCCCAAAGGCTTCATATAGATGTTAAACAGCATGGGGGACAAGATGGTACCTCTGGCACCCCATAGCACAACTGCCAGGGGGCCGAAAGACAGTCACCCAATGCTATTCTCTGAGAACGACCTTGGAGATAGGATCGGAACCACTCTAAAACAGTGCCTCCAATACCCAGCTCACCAAGTTGGCCCAGAAGGATACCATGGTCAATGGTATCAAAAGCCGCTGAGAGATCAAGTAAAAATAACAGGGTCGTACTCCCTCTGTCCTTCTCCCGATAAAGGTCATCCATCAGGGCAACCAAGGCCAATTCAGTCCCATAACCAGGCCTGAACCCAGACTGGAACGGATCAAGATAATCTGTTTCATCCAAGAGTACTTGCAATTGCTGCACCACAACCCTCTCAATTGCCTTCCCTAAGAAGGGGGTATTTGCAACCGGTCAGTAGTTGTCACAAACCCAGGGTAGTCTTTTTCAGGAGTGCTCAGATCAGTGCCTCTTTCAAGGCAACTGGAACTACTCCCTCCCACAATGATGCGTTGACCACACCCTGGATCCACTCAGTCAGACCCCCTCAGCAAGCTTTAATAAGCCAAGAAGGGCAAGGGTTGAGAGGACACATTGCTGGCTGCATCATTGCAAGCACCTTGTCCACGTCATCAGAACGCATAAACTGAAACCATTCCCAAGAAGTTGCAGCAGATGTTGCACTGGACACCTCGTTGGGAACTACAGTAGATGTGGATGGGGCATCAAGACTGCTACAGAGGAGAGCAACTTTACCCTCAAAGTGCCTTGCAAACAATTCACAGAGGGCCCCTGAAGGGTCTAAAACTCCATTTCCTGGAGCTGATGTCAACAGACCTGACAATACGGAACAGCTCCACCGGATGGCTTCTTGAGGATGCGATGGAGGCAGAGAAGTGGGCCTTCTTCACCACCCTCACCACCACACAGTAGGCACAGTCCTGATGTTTTACTCATGCCCGATCAGCCTCACAGTCCAGAGCTATTAATGGCCATAGTGGATCAAATTAATATGTGATCTGTCCAACAGTCATCAGAACTTGTCATGGCCCTAGTGAGAAGTACATCATGACGATCTCTGACACAGACAATTATGTAATCCAGGAGATGCCAGTGCTCTTCAACATTTTATTAATGACTTGGATGAGGAGGTACAGAGCATGCTTATCAAATTTGCAGATGATACAAAATTGGGGGGCATAGGTAATACCATGGAAGACAGAAACAAAATTCAAAGGGACCTTGATAGGCTGGAGCATTGGGCTGAAAACAACAGCATGAAATTCAACAGGGATAAATGCAAAGTTCTACACTTAGGAAAAAGAAACAAAATGCATAGTTATAAGATGGGGGATACTTGGCTCAGCAATATGACATGTGAGAAGGATCTTGGGATTGTTGTTGATCACAACCTGAATATGAGCCAACAGTGCGATGTGGCTGCAAAAAAGGCAAAAGCTATATTAGGCTGCATTAACAGAATTATAGTTTCCAAATCACATGAAGTATTAGTACCCTCTATTATGCACTGGTTAGGCATCTGGGAGGAAGGGTGGGATATAAATCAAATAATAAATAAATAAAATAAGTGGTCTCTTCACTTCAAGAAAGATGCAGACAAACTGGAACAGGTTCAGAGGCGAGCAACAAGGATGATCAGGGGATTAGAAACAAAGCCCTGTGAGGAGAGACTGAAAGAACTGGGCATGTTTGGCCTGGAGAAGAGAAGATTGAGGGGAGATAGCACTCTTCATGTACATGAAAGGTTGTCACATAGAGGAGGGCCGGGATCTCTTCTCGATCGTCTCAGAGTGCACGACACGGAATAATGGGCTCAAGTTGCAGGAAGCCAGATTTTGACTGGACATCAGGAAAAACTTCCTAACTGTTAGAGGCACACGACAATGGAACCAATTACCTAGAGAGATAGTGGGCTCTCCGACACTGGAGGCATTCAAGAGGCAGCTGGACAGCCATCTGTCGGGCATGCTTTGATTTGGATTCCTGCATTAATCAGGGGGTTGGACTTAATGGCCTTATAGGCCCCTTCCAACTCTACTATTCTATGATTCTTTTTTGACAGAAGCTTTGGTACCAGAGGTAGGAATAACATGGAAAGAACAGGGATAGGTTCCTATACCACAGAAAAGAGCAGTTCAACATATTTCATCAAACTTTTTATTCAAAACTAACAATACACATGCCTGAAATGAGACAGCCTGGTCAGGTAAGCCTTGCATACAGACCACTTGAAGGCTCTGTACACTTGAGCAGGCAGCCAATATCACCACCATGTACTTGGTCTCTCTCTCTCTCTCTCTGTCCTCCTCCCCTACATTCTAGCAGACTCGTCTGCAGTAAACGGTGCTTCCAGGGCAGCCTGCATCACCTGGCAAGGAGTGCCGTTCCAGCTGCAGTCCAGCAGACAAGGAGCCACATTCTGATTATGTCAGAGTGTGCGCCCCCACGTCCCCCATACCCCAAACATACTTTGTTAAAAGGAACTTCTTTTCCAGAGGATTTGTTAACTGAGGTATTACTGTAGTTCTGAGAATGCTAGCCAAAGTGTGAAATGTTTCAGAATTGGTTGATACTGTAACCATTTCCAGGAAAAGTACTTTGTTGCCTAAACTTAATGCCACACCCTCTAGTGGCCAGATAAATTCATTGCAAGTAGAAGCCACTACTGCAAAGAACTTTGTGTGACCTACAACTTTAGACCTGAAGGAAAGAAATACTGACTTGATTGTTTCCCTTCATTAGTAAGAAACTGTTCACTTGCTTTTCTTAATACACAGTCTTTTGCTTGCGAACAGCCTTTTGATCCAGGAGGAATGCAGAGTGCTGAACCTCCAGCTACAGCAGTGGTCTACCTTAAAGTGGGATTCACTTTGGAAAATAAGGTTATTTTGCTTCCAAATCAGAAACTCGTTCCAGATGCTCTGTGCATGAGAACAGACCAGGACTTTCAAGTGCAAAGCCCTGAATGGAACAGAGAAATACCTCATTCATTGCCACACCTTCTGTGTGAAAACCACCCTCCTGCTAATGAACTTTTCCTTTTAGGATGTTCACCACTGGAATTCCCTGCCACTAAGGAACAGGCAGTGAGATTGCTATCAGAACTTAATCTGTTTGTGCTCCTAACCTTTCTTTGCTTTGCATCTGTAGCAAGAGGTATCCATAAAAGGAACAACCACAATTATTGAAACTAATAACTCTCTTTCCCAAAGCACAGCACTGGGGAATGAAGTCTCTGCTTTAGATTCACTACAGGAAAAAGCAGAAAACAAGAACCCTATAACATCCCGATTTAATTAATTAAATTATGCCTCATTACAGGCATTGGATCAGTGGTAAGACACAGGGAGAGTGCATTCAGAGAGTGCACGAGGAAAAGGGTAAGACAAACCCCGTAAACAGGACAAAGGATACTGGTTAGTACACCGACATGAAAGCAGATAAAGACGTCTGCAATACTAAATGCTTCTTTTGTGAAGGTGCCAAAGGAGCAGAAGGAGAAGCCACCTGATGTGCTTTCTCCCTTGAGACATGACTACATGTATGCATTTCGAACCCAGGGCTACACTGCTGGAGGAGTAGCTTGATATTTTTTAAGGACAGTCACTCTGTTTTGATATTAAGGGACGTTCCTAGATACAAATAATTTTGATTTATTTTGTTTACTACGGAGGGAGGATAGGACAGGACAACCTCACTTTGCTTACTCAACAAGCACCCCCTCCTTTCAGTAAGAGATGCTATTGCTATGTAAGAGGATGCGATGGATGGATTTCTATTAAGAATCCAGATGCCAGATTCCCACACCAAAGAAATGCATATACTTACCAAGCTATCAAAAAGATCCTCCGTGGCACAGAGTAGTAAGCAGCGGTAACGCAGCCGAAGCTCTGCTCATGGCCGGAGTTCGATTTCTATGCCTTTTTTCCTTTCTGCTGTGTTTTTCCTTCTTATGTACAGAGCTACACATGCCTTGTATGCAGTGGCCAATCTGCCAGTGTAGTGGTGGCATATCTGTATGGTCCTGCCATAGCACCAGTGAAGCATTGCTTTCTGAAGTCCATGTATGGACATCACAGCTGAAAAGCACAGATTAGTAATAGTTTAATTTTAAAAAAATATGCAAGAAACCATAGTGGTAAAATTAATCAGAATAGTAAGGTGCTCCCCTGTGAAGGGTCAAGTAATCAGAAAAGGTGGTGTGTGAAGCATACCTTATTATGGGATTGCATCTAAATGTAGTCTCAAAGCACTGTGGGCGAGCATCCTGGATAGGCAACATCAAGTTAGGAAATGTATTTTCCTGTACAAACTGGTGAAGTGTGTGGTGACAGCTATTTCCCCCCCCCCACTTCCAAGGCACCATCTCTGCTGTCTTTTTGGTGCCTTTTGAAGACTTTCCTCTTCCAACAAGCCTTTTAAGTTGAGACCTATCCCAGTCTGCATCTGTGTTAGAATTGCTTTTAATATGTCTTTAATATCCTTAACCCTTTTTTAAAAGATGTTTTAAAAGTTTTTTTTTAATGTTTTTAACGTTGTTTTGTTTTAATTGTGTTTTAAGGTCTTTTTATGATGTTTTAAAGTGTTTTTAATGTTTCTGTTTGCCCCCCTGGGCTCCTGCTGGAAGGAAGGGCGGGGTATAAATAAAATAATAAATAAATAAAAAGTAGAGGTGTCCATAGAAAACACTGAAGAAATACAGGATTTTAGCACAACCGCTTTCTTTCTAATGCGGATTTTATTTCGCGTGAAAGAAATGGAAGTGGGAGGAATTGGAGTTTTAAAATATTTTTTTAATGCACTTTTAAACTAGAGCAAAACCCTTTCCACACGAAATAAGACCCGTTAGAAACCTCAGAGTTAGGAACTATTTGTGTTTCCTAGTGGGGAGACATACCGCTCCCCAATCACTCTAAAGATTTTCCATTGTTTCTCACCGGACAGTCGTCGCTTCCGCTCAGGTGGAGACAAAAACGGCGTTCAAAGTCATTGCGGAAGCGGGCACTGTGCGCGATTGAGCCCAGCTGTAGGCGATGATTTCAGTTATACGCTGCCGAACGCGGGTTGACAGACATTATTCTGAGAAGTAAACTGTATTTCCCATCGTGCATTAGTCGCCGCCCTACGGAAGACTTCATCTCCCAGCATGCAGCAGATTAGGCTTTCCCTCTCGTGGGCGCGTCTTAGAAAAAGTATCCGGAGACGGCAGCGAGATTAGGCCGGATTGTAGCCTCCCTTTACCTCGCTAGCCTCGGCCTGCAGGTTTTGCGAAGAAATGGCCTTCGTGCTACTGAAGTGCTGCGGGCGAAACGCTTCTTCTATCCCCAGGCGGTTGCACCGGGTGCCTGAGGCTGGTGAGGCAGGCTGTCTTCCTGGGGAGGTCAGCCCGGGGCGGCGGCGGCTGCTCGGGCGGCGGTCGAGGAGGGCTACCGGCGCGTGAGTCGTCGGATCGGAAGGGAAACAGAGTCTGGCGCGGTAGAGGCAGTTGTGGGGGAAGACAGGACTGGCCCCAGCGGATGGGAACGAGGACTGGGTGGGGGGAAGCCGCGTGCGTTTCTTTGCCGGCGCAGGGGCGTTCATAGGGAGACGCCAGAGGTCAGCGGTAGAGCACTTGGCTTGCTTTGCAGAAGATGTACGAAGTTCAGTCCCTGGCATTTTGAGTTGGACGGATCTCCCTTAACAGAGATCGAAAAGACCCGTGCGGGAGTCTTTGCAGAGCTGCTGCCATAGTACGCGGAACTGGGCAAGATGGGCCAGTGACCTGAAGGTGGTTTCATGTGTAATGCTGCTAAATACTGATGTTTCTCAGTGCGACTTGCTGGGCCGGGTACCATCTATTGCTATTGGTATAGTGTATTTTGCACAGACTTTTCGTTGTGCTCTGCTTTTGTTTTTGATGTACACTTTTGCCCATGATGTTTGTTGTTGTTATGTGTCTTCAAGTCGATTACAACTTATGGCGGCCTTATGAATCAGCGACCTCCAATAACATCTGTCATGAACCACCCTGTTCAGATCTTGTAAGTTCAGGTCTGTGGCTTCCTTTGCGGAATCAATCCATCTCTTGTTTGGCCTTCCTCTTTTTCTACTCCCCTCTGTTTTTCCCAGCTTTATTGTCTTTTCTAGTAAATCAGATCGTCTCATGTGTCCAAAGTATGATAACCTCAGTTTCATCATTTTAGCTTCTAGTGATAGTTCTGGTTTAATTTCTTATAACACCCAATTATTTGACTTTTTCACAGTCCATAGTATGCGCAAAGCTCTCCTCCCACACCACATTTTAAATGAATTGATTTTTCTCTTATACGCTTTTTTCACTGTCCAACTTTCACATCCATACCTAGAAATCAGGAATACCATGGTCTGAATGATCCTGAATCTAGTTCTGTGATAGCTGCCCTCCTCAGTCCTAGCCTTCTTCTGATTTCTTGATTATTGTCTCCCTTTTGGTTAATGACTGTGCCTAGGTATTGATAATCCTTGACAAGTTTAATGTCCTCATTGTCAACTATAAAGTTACATAAATCTTCGGTTGTCATTACTTTAGTCTTCTTGACGTTCAGCTGTAGTCCTGCTTTTGTGCTTTCCTCTTTAACTTTCATCCACATTTGTTTCAAATCATTAAAGGTTTCTGCTAGTAGTATGGTATGCAGACTATCGTAAATTATTGATATTTCTCCCTCCAGTTTTCACACCTCCTTCATCTTTGTCCAGTCCCGCTTTCTCTATGATATGTTCTGCATATAGATTAAACAAATAGGGTGGTAAAATACACCCCTGTCTCACACCCTTTCCGATGGGAACCAATCGTGTTCTCCATATATTGTGCTTACAGTAGCTTCTTCTCCAGAGTATAGGTTGCGCATCAGGACAATCAGATGCTGTGGCACTCCCATTTCTTTTAAAGCATTCCATAGTTTTTCATGATCTACACAGTCTAAGGCTTTGCTGCAATCTATAAAGGACAGGGTGATTTCCTTCTGAAATTCTTTGGTCTGTACTCCGGAGTTAATATTGAGCCTGTGTGGTGCTCCAGGTACAATCCAGGTCACTGTGATATCAAAAAATGACCATCTAGGCATCAAATAAGAGTGAAAAGTAGCAAGAAGTCTTGGGGTGCTTCCAAATTTAATGTTATGAAGGTTATTGACAATGAATCAGAGCACCAGTCAACTGCAATTTCACTTGTTCAGGTCCAGTGCCCATACTAGCTGATGCTAGTCTAGATGAGTAATAAGATCAGCAAGAATTGTAAAACATCAGTAGTGGGTCTTCCATCATAGAAAGCATACCCTTTTTGAGGAGGTACTTATTCTGTGTTACAGTCATTTTTTCAGAGGCGCCTTTGGAGGCTAATTTCATTGTGGATCCATGGGGATACAGGACCCAAACTTAACTATTGCAACTGGAAAATGCACGGTGGAGTCACTGAACTCAGGCGGCACCAGTGACTCTTGTGTCCAATCTGTTGTTCTAAGTCCACCTTCTTTATGAAGTCTTTAAAAATATTATTCATTTCATTTATGAATACATGAGGCACCCCAAAGCGATTTACGATATATGTTAACTGTATAAAAACTGTTGAGACAATGGCATATACATATATATCAACATTTTAAAAAAAACAATTATGAATATAAAAAAAGGTTAAAACGGCAAATTCAATTTCAAGACATTGTTAACTGATATTTTGATGATATTATTTTAATATTGTATGTGAAATGGATTCTTCAATTTAGTTCACTTGTTTTCAGTTCTGTTACACATTGTTATGAAGTGGCAATGTTTTTGTCTCTTCTGTGGGTTGTAAATTGCCTTGCGTACAGTAATGCAGGAAGAGGAAGCAAATGACAGGTTAAATGAAGATGAACTGAATCCTATTCTGCTGATACTGCTGGACAGCAGGTCTTATACTGCAGATTTCTTTGAATAATCTCCCCCCCCTTGCTTGCTCCTTGCCCAATCTGTTGAAGGCTTTTGTAACCAGTCCTGAACATGCAACATGTAATTGTTTCTGCTTGTAGTGGGGTAGTAGTATTGAACAACCATTTTGATGTTGATGCTGTTACAATGGTAAATATATTGTATTGCAATTTACCCGGAATCTATTGATTTACTGACTTCCTTTTTTTTTTTTACTTCTAGGCCATTTGGAAAACCGTGCTTGTTTTAGCTGTACATCCCTGAGGCTAATAAATCATGCGTAAGTAAGCGTATTCAGAAGACCATTTACCTGCAATGGGAAGCTGATCATAAACACTGAATTTGAGATAACTCAGAATTTTTACTGTAATTACAGACACATTCCTGAATGATGCTATGTCTGCAGAAGTAGCTAATACACATGTAATATTGCTATTTCAGTTCTCCAAGTTCAATTAAATGCAAACCTCCAATTCTATAGTTTTGTTGGTGAGATTGTTACTTGCGCTGGGAAAGCTGATAGAATTGAAAGTGCCTTTAAAAGCACATTTAACTGTTGCTTGTTTTATGTTGATACTTATCAGACTACATACTAATAAGGAACTCATTATTCAAGTGTCAGTCCTTATGTAACCTGCTGTAGACAAAATGGCATCATCTACCGTCAAGGAACTATAAATAGGTTTGGGGAAACTCCAAGGTTTGCAGAAGTACAATAAAGAGTCAGTGGAAAAAATTAAAGGGTAACCCCTCCCCAAATGGCCCAGTGAGGACTCTGCATATTCAGTGAATGTGAAATGTTGACTTGCTATGGGGGCAGGGGAATGGAATGGGGCATCACTGGCTAGCTGCAGCCCTGAACAGGACCAATGTTTTGTTTTGGGTCCCAGTTGTAAAACTCTGTTATTTATATCTCACATTAACACTGCAGTATACTTATGGTAGAATTCCTATCTTTTAACTTCAGTATCTTATAGGTGTACTGCTGCTCATCTTGGGGGTTTTCTTTTTCCCTTTCTTTATACTGGTTTCCTCTTCCTTTCTGGGTTCCTTATAAATTGCTGCTGTTTAATTTTAAATCTATATGCCTTAGCTCCTCTGATTTCTCATTTTGTTCCTTTTTGCTTCCTGAGTTCCTCTGATACAATTCTTCCTGAGTCTTGGATTTCTTCCTTGCTTATTCATATTGTCCTTTTCACCTACCTTCTTAGTATCTCTGCAGTTTTCATTCTTTTGTCATTTTCCTCTCTCTTCCTGCAAGAAACTCCTCTAGTTTTGCTTCCTCAGGCAGCAAGCTCACAATGCCTGGAAATTAAGTGTCTTCTCCTTGTTGCTAATCATTTCCCTTTTCATAGTATCTTGCATTTTCACAGGCTACAAGCTTATGGCAAGGGGGTGCGTGTGTGTACATAAATACACTCCCTCCACACACATGCAGTATGTTATACACACATGCTGGGCTGCTTTTCGAGGAAGGGCAGGATATACATTTGATAAATAAATGAATAAAAATGAATAGCATTCAGTCCTCTCCTGCCGACATTTTTTCTCAGTAATGAGGAGAAATTACAGGCTTTCTGTCAGTAGTGTAGAGCAGGGTCCTTCACAGCCATGCCATGCTCCCCCCCCTTTTTTTTTTACTGCTGGGTTGAGAATGAGATCCTTGTTAATGCCTTTTCCCACAACAACAGACATCCCTAGGAGCCAATACAGTGCCTTGCAAAAGTAATCAGACCCCTGATCAATGCTCTCATATTACTGAATTACAAATGGTACATTGTAATTTTGTTGTGTATATTTTATTTTGAAACACTCAAACTCAAAATCAATTATTGTAAGGTGACATTGGTTTTATGTTGGGAAATGTTTGGAAGAAACATAAAAAACTGAAATGCTTCTTGCATAAGTATTCAACCCTCACACATGAATATTTGGTAGAGCCACCTTATGCTGCAGTAACAGCTTTAAGTCTTTTGGGGTAGGTATGTATGAGCTTTGCACACAATGACGGGGGGATTTTGGCCCATTCTTCATGGCAGATTTGCTCCAGGTCGTTCAGTTTGGTTGGATGTTGCTTGTGGACCGCAATTTTCAAAGAGTGCCAAAGATTCTCAATGGGATTGAGATTGGGACTTTGACTGGGCCACTGTAGGACATTCACCTTTTTGTTCTTGAGCCACTCCAGTGTTGCTTTCGCCATGTGCTTGGGATCATTGTCCTGCTGAAAAGTGAATTGCCTCGCAAGCTTCAGTTTTTTAGTGGACTGAAGCAGGTTCTTTTGTAGTATTTCCCTGAATTTTGCTCCATCTAGTCTTCCTTTAATTTCAACAAGATGCCCAGTCCCTGTTGATGAGAAGCATCCCACAGCATGATGCTGCCGCCACCATACTTCACTGTAGGGATGGTGTGTCTTGAGGCATGGGCAGTGTTAGGTTTGCGCCACACATAGCGCTTTGAGTTTTGGCCAAAAAGTTCTATCTTGGTCTCATCTGACCACAAAACCTTTTCCCACATCACAGCTGGGGCACTCTCATGCTTTCTGGCAAACTCTGGACGTGCTTTCAGAGGGTACTTTTTGAGTAATGGCTTCTTTCTTGCCACCCTCCCATACAGGCCAGTGTTATGCAGAGCTGTTGATATGGTTGACTGGTGCACCATTACTCCACTCCCAGCCACTGAACTCTGTAGCTTCTTCAAAGGGATTGTTGGCCTCTCTGTGGCTTCTCTCACAAGTCCTTCTTGTTCAAGCACTGAGTTTTGAAGGATGGCCTTTTCTTGGCAGTTCCTGGGTGGTGTGATGCAGCTTCCATTTCCTGATTATGGATCCAGCTGTGCTCACTGGGATATCCAAACACTGGGATATCATTTTGTACCCTTTTCCTAAACTATGCCTTTGTATTATATTGTAAACTGGGAGTTTCCACAGCACATGGGTTGAATTCTTATGCAAGCCACATGTTTCAGTTTTTTATGTTTCTTCCAAACATTTTCCAACATAAAACGAATATCACCGTACAATAATTGATTTTGAGTTTCCGTGTTTCAAAATAAAATATCATACAGAAAGCAATTACAATGTATCATTTGTAATTCAGTAATATGAGAGCATTGGTCAGGGGTCTGATTACTTTTCCAAAGCGCTGTAGGCATGAAAGGGGAGGGTGTTAGCTACTGAGAGAGTCTTCTCAGTGGCTGACTCACCTCCTTTCACTCTGATTGGTTCCAGTCAGTAAGAAAGGACAAGGAACCATGTTGGAAGACTCTTCTTAGTGGCTAACACACTCCCTTTTCATGCTGAATGGCTGTAGGATGCGGGAGACATAGGGACTTTGCTGGGGCCCTGCTCCCAAAAAAGTAAGGGGTCTAAGATCCCCTGAGACCTCAGATGACTACACCCCTGCTTTAGATCAACTGACTGATGAAACTAGCTGCCCTAGTATAATTTTGTAAGTAATAGCCTTTGAGAGGTGGTGAATTCTAGCCGCTGGATTATAAGAAAAAGGCATTCGATTTTGCTTCAGGCTGTTGTGTACATTTGAAATAAGTTTTAATATGCCTTGCTAAGCATAACTGTAGGCTTGTCAGGTATGTAATGAGAACTTGACAATTGTGATCTGATGTGCACATCTTTTATAGAACTTTTTTTTCAGAAAGTCAGTATGGTGCAGTGAATATAATGTTGGAGCTATATCTGGGAGGCAGGTTTGAATCTCCACTCATTCATACAAATCTTTTGAAATGGTGCTGGATAAGTCACTATCTCAACCTTGTATACCTTATAGGGTAAAGGTAAATGGGAAGAATTGTAAGATATTATTTGCCATGTAAATACTAACATTAGCCTTTTTTTTCCCCCAGGCCTGGTCATTTAAAATATTGCACTAGTGTCTCGCCTGTTTACATTTACTCGGCAAAAGCGGGTTATAGTCGGACTGAAAGATCAGGACAAAGGCACTTTACAGCTTTAACAACATTCAATGCGTGGTCACTGACTGCTAATAGATGTGTTGGGGGGGCTCGTTATATTCCAGTACGACAGTGGCATTCTTCACAACCCAGTTACGATGACTCTGTGGTAGAAAAGTCGCTGAAGTCTCTCAAGGATAAAAATAAGAAGCTGGAAGAAGGAGGGCCTGTATATAGCCCAACAGTAGAAGAAAACATAGTTAAAAGGTCTCTTGGACAGAGGGTTGTTGATGAACTGAAACATTACTATCATGGCTTTCGGTTGTTGTGGATTGATACAACAATTGCTGCAAGGATGCTCTGGAGAATTCTTCATGGCAACACTTTATCCCGTCGAGAACGGAGACAGGTAATGAATTCATAGTGTTCTTTTGGGGACTCAAATTCAGATATCTTTTAAGTTGAGTAACATCTAGATACCTCTAGATATCTTATTGGTTATAAACAGTGGCATTATAGATACATTATTGTAACTTTTTTTTACCAATAGATACACATCTTCAATATCACTGGTTAAAATAATGATATAATTTGTATTTTTTTTCTTAAAAGGCTATACAGAATATGTATATCACATAAAAATGTATGCAGGTGTTTCTTTTTGCTGAGTAATGTGCAGGTCAGTTTCAATATGCATTTAAATGGAGTAAACCATCATTTGCATGATTTTCACACAGGACAGAATGGGCAATAGGACACCCCCAGGTAGGTTGTCACTGTCCTCCAGTTGCTTGACAGGCAGGAAAAAACATCAGCAGTCCAGGCCCACATCGGGCAGCTCCTCCCTTGGAGTATCAGATCTTTTTCCTGCCTTTGCTTGAACAGGATCTGTTCGCTAGCAGTATTCTGGTGTTGGGAAACCAGTTTGAAATATTAAATCTAGATTGTGTGTCTTTTATTGTAGAAGTGTTTGGGGGGGGGAGAGAGAGTGTGCATTTGACTAACACTATACATGACTGTGTTTCACAAAGGAAGGTTTTTCCTGAAACTGCTCCTTTTATCAGCCTTCTGCTTACATTGTCACTGTACTTCTGACTCTGCTGCATGTCTGACCCTCTGCTATAAAGCTATTGGTTTTGTCTTCCCCTCATTAACTGAACGGCACTGATAGATCAATTTAACTATTCCCTTAGAGGACTACATTTAATTCACTCTCACTGATTATTTTAAAGACACTAATTAATTCTGACCCATGATTTCCCCTGCAATCAATTCTTATTGTTTAAATTGTGTTCATTTCATTGGTCAAATTTCTGTTTCGGTTGGTACCTTCAGTTCCAATTATGCCCAAAGCAGAAATGAAATCCAAAGCTGGGTCCTCAGCAGATGTTAGTATTGCTCCGGAGCAGCCAGGGAAGCCCAGCTTATAAAGTGCACTGAAAGCAATGACATAAAACGTAGCATTGAAGTTATTGTGCAGCGGTGGCACAGTATGGCCTGAATGTTTTTGCACTAGTAGAGATGACGGCAGACCCTCAAGAAGTGCAAAGCCTGAACGGCCTCATGGTAGCAATGATTGCGGGCGATAAAAAAGGGCAAGCCAGAGGGGCCCCCATATTTGGGGTGAGGAGAAGACAACAAACTCTGAAGTGGATCTCAGAAGGGTTCAGCTGCAACAAGGAAACAAGGTTGCCTTGTCAGATTCACATAGGGAAGGCGACACAGCAGATACACAAACTGAAGTGGATAATAATAGCTTGAATAATAACATAAATAATTTGAGCATTCAATCTGCCTCCATGAACAACTCAGAAATAAGGTTGCACAATAAGGGTCAGGAGAATGCAGGTGGATCGTTTGGCATCTGAACAGAATTAGCAAGTAAAAAGATTCTTCATGAGAGGGCATGGACATGCTAAACTGCCCGTGGCCTTGGGATCTCCTCTGTGCTTTTCCTCCCACTCCACTAATAGCCAGGGTGCTGAAGAAGGTACATCAGGAGAGAGCAGCAGTAGTGCTCATAGCACAGTTCTAGCCTAGAAGACCATGGTTCTTGGAGATAGTACAACTAGCAGTCGAGCCCCCACGGACTCTTTTGTTACACAAAGATAAGAACATAAGAAGAGCCTGCTGGATCAGGCCAGTGGCCCATCCAGTCCAGCATCCTGTTCTCACAGTGGCCAACCAGGTGCCTGGGGAAAGCCCGCAAGCAGGACCCGAGTGCAAGAACACTCTCCCCTCCTGAGGCTTCCGGCAACTGGTTTTCAGAAGCATGCTGCCTCTGACTAGGGTGGCACAGCACAGCCATCACGGCTAGTAGCCATTGATAGCCCTGTCCTCCATGAATTTGTCTAATCTTCTTTTAAAGCCGTCCAAGCTGGCGGCCATTACTGCGTCTTGTGGGAGCAAATTCCATAGTTTAACTATGCGCTGAGTAAAGAAGGACTTCCTTTTGTCTGTCCTGAATCTTCCAACATTCAGCTTCTTTGAATGTCCACGAGTTCTAGTATTATGAGAGAGGGAGAAGAACTTTTCTCTATCCACTTTCTCAATGCCATGCATAATTTGATACACTTCTATCATGTCTCCTCTGACCCGCCTTTTCTCTAAACTAAAAAGCCCCGAATGCTGCAACCTTTCCTCGTAAGGGAGTCGCTCCATCCCCTTGATCATTCTGGTTGCCCTCTTCTGAACCTTTTCCAACTCTATAATATCCTTTCCAGTCCTCAGGCACGGAGGAGGACCCGAGGGACAAGTTACATATTTTAGTTAGCAGATCAGCAATTTCACATTTGAGTTCTTTGGGAACTCTCGGGTGGATGCCTTCCGGGCCTGGTGATTTGTCAGTTTTTATATTGTCCATTAAGCCTAGAACTTCCTCTCTTGTTACCACTATTTGTCTCAGTTCCTCAGAATCCCTTCCTGCAAATGTTAGTTCAGGTTCAGAGAGCTGCCCTATATCTTCCACTGTGAAGACAGATGCATAGAATTCATTTAGCTTCTCTGCAATCTCCTTATCGTTCTTTAGTACACCTTTGACTCCCTTATCATCCAAGGGTCCAGTCGCCTCCCTAGATGGTCTCCTGCTTTGAATGTATTTATAGAATTTGTTGTTGTTGGTTTTTATGTTCTTAGCAATGTGCTCCTCAAATTCTTTTTTAGCATCCCTTATTGTCTTCTTGCATTTCTTTTGCCAGAGTTTATGTTCCTTTTTATTTTCTTCATTCGGACAAGACTTCCATTTTCTGAAGGAAGACTTTTTGCCTCTAAGAGCTTCCTTGACTTTGCTCGATAACCATGCTGGCATTTCTTGGCCCTGGCGGTACCTTTTCTGATCTGCGGTATGCATTCCAGTTGAGCTTCTAATATAGTGTTTTTAAACAACTTCCAAGCATTTTCGAGTGATGTGACCCTCTGGACTTTGTTTTTCAGCTTTCTTTTTACCAATCCCCTCATTTTTGTGAAGTTTCCTCTTTTGAAGTCAAATGTGACCATGTTGGATTTTCTTGGCAATTGGCCATTTACATGTATGTTTAATTTAAT